>NC_066541.1:4738635-4856135 GCF_024679095.1 Eriocheir sinensis | reverse complement strand
TTTAAGTGTACTTTATTTGTTTTTATCTGATTTTCGAAATGTGCTGTGGCCTACTCCTGCCCCTTCCTTCCATTCCTTTACTCCTCCTCATCCTTCCCATCATCCTTGTCCTTCTTCTCCTCATTTTTCTTCTCCTCCTCCTCCTCCTCCAACTCTCCTCCTCCACCTCTCCTCCTCCACCTCCAACTCTCCTCTTCTTCCTCCAACATCTCCTCCAACTCTCCTCCTCCTCCTCCTCCTCCAACTTTCCTCCTCATCGTTCTCCTCCTCCTCCTCCTCCTCCTCCAATTCCTCCTCCTCCTCCAACTCCTCCTCCTCCTCCTCCTCCTCCTCCTCCTCCTCCTCCTCCTCCTCCTCCCACAACTCTTCCAATCCCTCCTCCTCCTCCTCCTCCTCCTGTAATAAGTAGTAAATATTCAAAGTATCAGAACATGCACCCTCAGCCTCCTGTGTCCATTCCTTGTGGTGTTACTGTCAGGTTCGTGAGGACTGGCAGAAGTGTGTCTGTTTACGCAGGAATATGAAGACACGTAGCTTTTATGTGCTGTGTTCCTTGAGGTAAACGGAACATTCTGCCAGTACATGCCACAACTGCTAGTCATCAGCAGGTGTGTGCACAAGTGTGGGTGTGGGGTCATGTCCCTCCATTGACTCAAAGTAAGCAAGTAGCTCCTATACATGTAGCTCAGTCGTTACGTTGGCCTCATTTGGTCCTTGATGTCAACACCTGCTACCTTTAATATACTGGGAGTTTTATTAGTTTCTTTTTGATGACTTACATAACAGCAAGACTTCCTTTAACTTATGATTTAGTGTTGTAAACCTTCAGTAAGCTGGTGTATGACTCACTTCACTTTCTCAACTAGAACTGTAGATATTTAGTTTAGTATGGACATGCATTCAAGCTACTTCTTAGTCGTGTGATGTATGAACCTTTGACAAGTTTTCTTAGGAGACTTTTAGAGTTTCGAGTGTGAGAAGATAGATATTACAACCTTAACCCTGCATCCTACTACCACTGACCTACCACTGACCTCCTCTGTGAAGTCACCCACTCTTAGGGGCTCATAGGCATACAGTTCTCCTCACCTTTCTGATGACCATGACTAAAGGAACACCAGTGATGCATCCCCTCACTGGCTGCTCTCCTGGTGCCGTGTGTCATCAGTAAAGTGGCTCAGGAGAAGCACACATAGATGACTTGTCATTGTTGTCTAGGATGTTCTGCTGATGCTTTTTTTTTATTGCTGTTGATGCTGCTTTCAACTCCGTGTGTAGTGGAATGAGTGTTGTTTTTAGCCATTTTAATGTTATAGTAAGTAGAAGGCTGGTTCATATCATAGTGAATAGTTAATAGCAGCTATGATAATTATATTCCACTTACTGTCATCATTTTTGTTTTTATATAATGAGAATGGCTCTGGTAAAATGTGTTGTCATATTGTTGATTTTGTTGTTTTAATTCCATAGCTTTAATTATTTTGTTACTTCCTGTGTTGGGATTGAGTTTTAGTTCTTACTGGTTTATAATGATTATTTTAAATGTTTGTTTTACCCTTGAGTTTTAGTTTCTCATGCACCAACATTCATGCATGGAGGAGCTTTGCATGTCCCGCACTCATGGAAATGTTTCTCTGTCTGTGTTGTGGTGTGTGGTGCAGCCAGTTCCTCCAGGACTTCCATGGGACCTCTGCCCTGGGACACTTTGAACCCTCCCCAATATACCCTGATGGTTCCCTTTCCCAGCTCAAGTCCTATCCCAGGTAGGTCCTTCACCCGCCCAGCCCCTCACACTCACTCCATCCATCATGTTGTTGTAGTTTCTCTAAAAGATGATTGTTGAAATTTCTTGCATACTATTTGCCCTTGGCTTAGTCTGAGTTTTTAGTAGATCTATGGAAGGAAATTAAGGGCCAGAGCCACAGTCCTGCACAGTGCCACTGTAAACACCAAACCAAACTATACAATCCTTAATGGTCATTTTTTTTCCTTCTTATTTTACGTTTCACCTGTGGCACCAGTAAACTTTCTTGGTGGGCCCTGGTGGTTGGCCCCAGCCTGTTATGGCTCAGGCAAGTGTTTTTAGTGGCGCCATCTTGCTTAGCCAATGACACCGCCCCTCAGAGTTCACCTTTGATCTTCACCCGAGACTAAATGTATTTCCTGTATGGTTTCCTGGAATTCCTAAGCTTCCATGTAAACACCAGACACCATATGAGGTGCCTAGAACATAAAGGGTGACCTAGCCAAAGTTATGATTTGAAAAACACATGCGATCCATAGCCAGCCAGCCATGCAGGGACCAGGGAAGCTTGATTTGTCTTTCCTTAGTTACCTGCTATTTTCAGTAACAAAGAAGCAAACTCACTATCAGCTATAGAAAAAAATTTCATGCTTCTGGTGCTTCCAAAAATCCCGTTTTCTTCTGGTGGCGAGTACGCCTTTTCTGAGTGCCTCGTTTGATTTCCTGTTTAGTCATCTCTAATTTATTGGCTCCTAAATAAACACCAATCACTTTAATTTCCAGTACAGTTTCCTCTGTTTTGTTAGTCTATATAAACACCAAGTACTGTATAATTTTTGTAGTCTTTGGTATTTGGTTTTGGAGCTTACAAACCCCACTGTGTTTAACTGTGGAGCCATCCCTTAGATGTGCTTAGTGCTTTCCTGATTGATTTACTGCCTCAGCTTGCAAAATTAAATTGTTTTGTCAGTGCTTCATTCAGTGAATTAATTCATTGCTTATTCTGTCATCACATGTCATAGGATTCTTATTCATATAACTTGTTTTGGTTAAGATCAGTAATTTTAAGTCATGATTTATCCTGTTGTTGATATCACTGTTGTTTTTTGTTTAATATTCAGAGGGACATCCCTAGGTAAAGTTCTGTAGTTTTAAGGTTTATCCTTTAGTTGATATTACTGGTGTCATTGGTTTTTCACTCAGCGGACATTATTGGTAAAGTTCAGTAATATCAAGTGTCATTTTTTAGTTTACATCACTGTTGTTGTTGGTTTGTTTCTCATGAGGACATCTCTTGGTAGAGTTCGTTAATTTCATGCGTCATCCTGTAGTTTATATCACTTGTTGCTGTATATCTCACAAGGACATCTGTTAGCAAAGTTCAGTAATATCATTCTATTCTGTAGTTGACATCACTGTTGTTAGTTAATCACTCAAGGACATTTATTGTTAAATTTCATTGATATCAAGTGTCATTCTATACTTGATAAGATCCAAGACTATTTTAAAAGTAAAGAAAGTCACTCGTAAGCCTTTATATGTGTTTGAGAGGAGGGAAGAGGTCTTGTATCTCCTTCCTGTGTATGAGCCAGAACACCCTTCACCACCATTCCCTCTGCCTTCTCACCTGACTGCTGCCGCCTCAGACTCCAGCTGACCTCACCTACTGTCATCAAGGTCACTTCCTCCTGTGTCTTTTTGGACTGACTCCCTTAAGTGCCTTATTTGAATGACTCCATTTTTGCCTTGAGTGCCTGTAGTCTTCCCCTGCTCCGTGTGAGTGTGTGTACGTGTGTGTGAGTGTATGTGTGTGTGTGTGTGTGGCTTATGCTATCTCGTATGGCTGCTGTGCTGTCCCTGTTTGGCTTTTGTCATGGTGTTGTTGGTGCTTTTATACATTTCAAAGTAGTAAAAAGTCCTAGCTATGGGCTTACATATCTTTATCATGCCCCTTAAGAGGGATGTGTGTGATGATTTTAACTAGGTGTCAGCAGAGGTTAGATGAATCCTGCAGCTTCTTAGGGTGTTCGAGAGGAACTCATGTAGAAAACTAGTTGTTCACTTAATGTAGATAGATGTTCCTGTAGGCTGGGTGTGAATAGAATAACTGAAGGATGTTTACAAGAAAACCTCACTACTGCTATCATGGCTTCTTCATCTTATAATCTTGTTCTCAGAATGAAACAAAAGTTATCCTTTTGTGTTTAGCCAGTATTTGTTCAGTTTATAATGTGTCACTTGTTACTTCTCTTGATAAATAATTTACCCATCCATGAAGGACTTTTGTTGTGTTGACATGTTAAAAAGTGGGGTTTTGCTGGACACAGTAGCACAAAGATGGAAAATGAAGAAAGAAATGAGTTTCCACCAAAGTCAGATGTAAGTAAATAGATGGTTGTGTGGGATGGATAGACACAAACCACCCAAGAGTATGAATAGGCGGATGGAAGGTTAGTCTAAATAATAGAAAGGCAGTGTTGTAATCCACAAGGAAAGACTGTGTTGCCAAGGAGCTAGAGTAACCATTAACTGAATAGTTCTGTATGGTGATAAAATAGAGGCTTATTAAAATTATCAGGCTAGGTATTTTTAAGTGTTTGGGCAGTCTGTAAGTACATTGTATACCCTCAAAAAAGCTAAAAACTAACCATTGTTTTGAGGCCCCATAGAGGACACATGAATGAGCCTTCCTGTTGTTGCAGCGGGGAGCTGAGTGGGGTGCCGTCTGTGGCTGATGATGCCGTGAGTGAGGCAGCGCAGCGCATGACCCCGTTACACTTTGGGAGGCCTCACATCTGTGCTAAGTTCACACCCACGGGCCAGATGGTGCTGGTGCTGCCCAAGGACCCGAGGGATGGAGAGAAGGCAGTGGTGCAGCTGAGGGATGTGCAGAAGATGCTGTGCGTGGACCCGGCCGAGACCAGGGCCATCATGCAGATGAAGAACTACCCCGGCCCACTGACCCTGTAAGTTGCCTGCCATCACCTTAATCTTATACTCAGTCAATTTTTTAATGGGAGAAGGCATCATAGAATGTCAAAAGAACTGTCCAGAAAGTCTTCATTGATCTCATTCCTCTTGACTTATGAGCATGCCCTACATAATTTCTTTAGTGCTACCAATAGCAAGATTCAGAAAGCCTACGTATGACTCCTCCATGTACAGGTCTGACACCCACAAGGACGTGGTAATGAGGCACTGTGAGCACAAGGCAGCCGAGGCGGCGAAGAGCCTCACCCTGCCGGACAAGGAGTCTGTCACGCTGATCTGGGAGTACCTTGCCCTCCTGGTGAAGCAGAATGGCAAGCTTTTTGGAAGTGACATCGCTGGTCTGCTGCTGAAGGGGCGGGAAGTGGGCCCTCCTGCCACCCACCCAGCCACCCACACTGAGGAGCCCCCAGAGGATGAGCCTACAGACAACAGCCCCCAGGATGAAGGAATAGACCTGCCCTCACAGCCCCCAGCACCTCCCCCAGCCAGAGATGAAACAGCCCTCCTCAAGAAGTTCACCGAATACCTCTGTTTGGGGCGCAAGAAGGAGGCAGTGGATTATGCCATCCAGGAGGGCCTGTGGGGCCACGCGCTGGTCCTGGCCTACAAGATGGATTCCACCACACATGCGCGGGTGCTGGCGGCCTTCATTAGTCACATTCCCCACACTGATGTGGTCCTCACACTCCTCCAGCAACTCTCAGGGAAGAAGCCAGAGATTACCAAGGTGAGGACCATCATGGAACAGCCACTAGCCTCTAACTTTGCTAACACATTGTATCCTGGTAGAGAGACAGTTTTCTTAATAGGTCAAATACATTCTTCATTTTGTCTTTTCACACATTTTATGAAATCTTAGCCAGACTCCATTTTGAACATATTTGAACAGATTTCTTTGTGTTGCTCAATTATGATAAAAGTTGAAGTATATTATCTAAGTTGCTTTGGTAATCACATTTTCCATGCTTCAAGCCAATCATCATGCTATTGACATAAGGCAGCCTAATGAACCCTTGTCTTCCACAGAACTACAGTCCTGAGCAGTGGGGTGACTGGCGCCAGCACCTGGCAGTCATGGTCTCCAACCCCACCGGTGCCACCCACAAAGACCGTGCCTCCATCGTGTTGCTGGGAGACGCTCTGGCGGCGCGGGGACAGCTGCATGCTGCACACTTCTGCTACCTGGTGGCCGGGATGGAATGGGGGTCCTACGCCTGCAAGGACTCCAAACTGGTGCTGATTGGAGCCTCAAACAACCTACCCTTCCAGGTGCTGAGAGTCTTTTGTGTGTGTATGTGGCAGCAACTTATAGTTTAATTCTGTGAGCGTTATGTTGTGGATTTCTTTTGCTTAAGCCTCACATGCCGGGTTTTCATAAATAAAACATTTTCCCTGTTATGTTCTCTGGTCTTAGGTTATAATACAAGAGCCTTCCAGACTCATTTATGCTAATCATTAAAATCCAGTTTCCTCTACAGGTGCCGTGCACAACTTGTCAAGTTCAAGCACAGGCGGAGCTCTGGAGGGCCAAGAAAACAAACCACTCTTCTTCTTTTGACCTGTTCTGCTTTGTATCGCTTCCTCCTCCTTTTGTGGCATGCTGGGGTGCGGAACTAAATGGAACATGGTTCCCGATAAGTCATTCTCCAGACTTCCAGCTGTGGACAAGATAAAGGGACTGAAAGGAGGGAAAATAACATGAGAATGCTGAGGGCAGTGGATGGCCAACCTGTCAACTCATCAAGTGGCTGGCCAATCTGCCGACAGGTTGGCCAGCCACTGCCCTCAATACTCTCATGTTATTTTCTCACCTTTCAGCCCCTGTCTCCTGTCCACAGCTGGTAGTCTGTCGTAAGACTTATCGTGGAACTTGTTCCATTTATTTATGCACCCCACCATTCCACAAAAGGATGGCACTTAGGCAAAAAGGCAGTCTTTCGGTATCAACGGAGGAGAGTGATGTGGTTTGTTACCCTGGGTTGGCTCCAGAGCCCCGTTTCGATGTGTGAACAGTTACTCTCGGGCACGGCACCTATACATCACTGGGATGCTGTTTCTTTAGCAGAACATGTTAGAGTAAAAATAATTAGTGCTTAGAGTGAGCTAATTTATCATTGAGCTAGTTTATCATTGATACTTCCCTGTAACACCTATGCTTCATTGTTTAGAGTGATGGTAACACTAAAACGACTTCTCTCACCACCACCACAGGCATTTGCCACCGTTGAGGCCATACAGTGTACTGAGGTGTACGAGTTTGCCCGCTCCCTGGACGCCAACAACAGCCCCTCGCTAGACACCTTCCAATCCTACAAACTGGTCTATGCCCTCAGGCTGACTGAGTGTGGCTTCCCTGCTGAGGCCTTAAGGTAAAATCCTCTTGTTTCTTGTTGCCCTGTTTGTCTCTCCTATTTCTCTTATTGTCTTCTTGATAAGCATGGGCCCAGAGTCTTACCTGACCATTTTCTCTCCACAGGTACTGTGAGGTAATCAGCCAGGCTGTGGAGAAGAACCCTACAACATACAAGGTGGAGTTCCTCTCACAGGTTTATGAATTGGCCTGCCGCCTCAAGTACCATGACCTGCACTACCAGATGTACCAAGGAGAGGTGTCTGAGATCCCAGATCCCCAGTGGCTCAGCAATGTGAGGGACGTCCTGGATGCAGCACGTCAGCGAGAACACCAGCAAATGATGGAGCATCAGGACACAGGGACACAGGACACGCACTCATACATGTACCAGCAGGACCAGGGGACAGAGAGTCTCAATCAAACAATTGCAGCAGATCCAAGTTACTCCGTGGCGGACACTACTCAAAACCATGTCCCCCACGTGGACCCACACAGTATGAGCTACAGTGTTCCTGGGGGCCAGTCATATCAGCAGGTGGACCCAGCATACACCAGCCAGGCCTCCCCTGATGTGCTGGATAGCTCCCACTACACTAGTAGCCCCCACTCCCCTAGTAAGGCCCCAGAGGCTGCTTCCATGAACCCAGGCCATCCACATGGGGGAATGGCCCCTCCTCAGGTGGGCATGCTTTTTTCAGTGTCACTCTCTTGTGTATGTAGTTGTGATTATCTCACATTTGTTTTGTTTTGTTTGGATAGTTCTTGTTTCAGAAAGAATCCATTGTTAAGCTATAATTATTTTACATATTATTCAGCAGTACTACAGTACAAAACCTAATTCACCTGATTTACAAATGTGGTGTACTTGTTTATAGGCAAGTTTCAGTATTAATGATTTGCTCATTACCACACACAGGAGGAGGGACCCTCGGCTGTGGAGACCCCCATGATGTCCCAGCCCTCCCCTGAGCACTCCCACTACCCCCAGGACACCACCGGCTACCAGGCCTCCTACCAGCAGCATGAGCCCTACCTCCAACCCTCCAGCCAGACACCCAACGGCTATGGTTAGTATGCAGCCTCAGGGACACACAGGACAGGCCTCATGTTCTTTCACAAACTGTAGATTGTTCAAGCAATGCAGTTTTTTATGTTAATGGAAGCCTAGCCTTATGATATATTTACTTCACTGATAACTTGCAACCCTTTTTGGCACACTTAATTCTTATATACATGATATGTAAATGAGCCTTGGAGTGATACACTGGGCAGGTATGATATAGTGTGGGAATGCTCATGTTATCACCATCATCCTCATCAGCCATTATTATTCCACTGTGCTACAAAGGCCTTTCATAATGTTCTACACATCTTTCTGATGTTAGTTTATAACATCCTGCTCTGGTAAAGGCTCTAGATTCTTCCCCCCATCTGGTCCTGTGTCTTCCCTGACTTCTGCAATTCATGGGTTGCCACTCGGCCACTTTTGTTCTTCTTTGATCTGTTCTGCTCATGATTTTTTATTTTATTTTATTTTATTTTATTTTTTTGCCTATGGCACTGGTAGGCTCTTGATGGGGCCTGATAGTCAGCCCCAGCCCGTTGTGGCACAGGCAAGTGTTTATGGTGGTGCCATCTTCCTTGGCTCATTCTGCCCCCCAGAGCTCATCTTTGACCCTCTCTTTTTGAGAAAGAATCTAGAGTCCGGGTTAATAGGTGGTCTTCAGGACAGAATGTGGGTAGTCTTAGTCCACTTGGCAGTGACCGAAAAATCCCAGCTTGTGGCAGCGAGTGGGACGTTAACTCATGTCTTTTTGGATGCGATGCTGGCACACTAGCCACTCAGCCACCGCCTACTTGGCACAAGTCCATTTCTTATTTTTAATCACCATTAATAGACTCTCATGTTGGCATTAACTAGTCTTAACCTCCTGTCTTATGGTAGAATATTGTCTTTGTAATGGAATTTTTTTTTTCTTTTTTTTTCTTACATCTGGCCTATAGCACTGGTAGACTATTACAGTGGGGCCTGATGGTTGGCCCGAGCCTGACATGGCGCAGGCAAATGTTTATAGTGGCGCCATTATTATTGGCTCATGCTGCCCCCCGGAACTCATTCTTGAATCCACTTGCGCTGCCCAGCGTCTTCTAGAGTCCGGGTTGATAGGTGGTCTTCAGGACAGCATGTGGGTAGTCTTAGGCCACTCGGTGGTGACTGAAAAATCCCAGGTGGTTAGCGGTGGATTCGAACCTGCATCATGGACAGCGCGGCGGAATGCAGGGCTGGCACGCTAACCACTCAACCACCGCTGCTTTTACTTTGTATGTGGTCTCTGAGAGTTTCTATAACAAGCTAATTGATAAGCTCTTCCTCAGAAGATACAAAATACAAGGTGTTCTTTGTATGCCAAAACAGATCAAGGGAGTGGTGGAGGGGAGCAGCAGCAGCAGCAGCAGCAGCAGCAGCAGCAGCAGCAGAGCATGAGCACCACCACCACACTCAGCCAGCCCAGCAGTCAGGGTGGCTACCCAGGCTACCAGCAGCAGCAACAACAGCAGCAGCCCTACCAGCCCTGGGGCCAGCCACAGCCCACAGAGGGAGGGGGAGCACCACCCCAGCCTGATGCCCTCCCCTCCAGGTCCCCAGAGCCCTCAGCACCACAGGCACACCGGACGCCTGAGGAGGAGGCTTACTGGGCAGAAATGTCAAATAAAAAGGTAGGAGAAATTAAATAGGGTAGGTTTTATTATTTATCTAAAAATGATAAAACCTGGAATGATATGAAGTCTTTTTGGATAAGCTACCAGAGCATACGTTTACTGTATACATGAATTTTCTTTCCACAGTTGTCGCATTTATTCTTTTTAGTTTTTCCGTCCTGTTTGGGATTGGTTATCTGTGAGGAATTGCAGTGTTCATGTACATTTTTTGCTTCAGTGAACTGCTGAGTTGCCATGCATTTGCTTTTCTTTTTCTTGACTGTCTTGATGCTGTAAGTGGAAAATATGATGATCATTTCTTCTGCTTAGTTGGTATTCTGTAATGATAAGTGATGAATATACTTTTGATGATAAGTCAGTTACAAGGCCCATTATTGCACAAGAAGTAGCCTAAAGCTCTTGAGACATAGTGAAGGTCATGCTTTAACTCTTGCCTTAGCCTGCAGTACTTGACATAGAGCTAAGTTGTGTGGAGGTGAAGTCAGTTGGTGATCTGAACCAGTGACCGCTTTGTCCTGTGGGTCGTAGGAAAGCAGTGACACCCCGAAGGTGGGCAAGGGGCATGGCCAGGCCCACTCCCTCAGGCAGCATGAGAGTAAGACAAAGAGAGTGTCCTTCAAGCCTCAGGCAAGTCTTCTGCAGGAGAGAAAACAAACGCTGCCCACAAGGGACAAGATAGACCTGGGCGTCAGTCTCCCGCAGACATTCACCACTAATCCCACTAACAGTGTTGCCTCACTCATGTCACTTAGACACTCATATGACACTGAGAAACGCCTCACACGTAGCATTGAAATGGTGGCCTCCCTCCCTGCCAACCACCCCGACCGCATCATTCCCTTCTCCTGCATCCCACGCACCTTCCCTCCACCCAAGCCCAGCAACCAACAGAGGCTAAAAGTCCCATCCAATCCTCTTGTCTTTGGCGGGTCCTTCCCCATAGATGACCCCATATCACCACGGCAGTTTGGGTTTGGTAATGGGGGCAAGGTCCAGGACAGTCTTTTGACTGCCCCGCGCACCTACCAGGTGGACACACTGTGCTGTGAGGCACCAAACCTCTGTGACGAACACGCCAAGTTGGGCCGTGATACTGAAGCGGCACGGGCGGCAGCACGGTGGGAGGCAGCGCTGAGCATTGCATCACGTCAAGAGGAGGAGGAGGAGGAGGATGAGGAAGAGGAGGATGGGGATGATGAGGATGAGGGTAATCACAAGAGTTCACCTGATAACCATTTCACCTCTGCCGCCTCCAACCTCACCACATCCACTGCTGCCACTACCACCACTACCTGCCAGCTGCCCTCACCCTCCCTTGCCTCTCCTGGTGTCTGTATGAACTGTAGTTGCTCCTGCCCTCGCCCCTGCCACCCTGCTCCCCGTCAGCCAGTGCTCACCTACCCTGTCGATGGGCAGCTAGAAGGGGGCCTCATCCCCCTCACTGATGATGATTATGACTACCAGGAGGACGAAGAGGAGTACGATGAGTTTGGAGGAGACGTGTATGAGTACGAGGAAGACTATGAGGAGGAGGAGGTCTACGAGGATGAGGCGCTGGTCATGGTGGACGGGGCTCACCGCCAGCCTGCTGCCAACTTCCAACTCAGACACCGCCATCGGTCTGCTCCCGTTGATGTCTCGTCCTCACCAACACCAGACACCAACACCACTGCCACCACCACTCCTGCTGCCAGCAGGAGTGACACTCTTGCCTCGGTGGAGATCATGCAACCCAACACATCCACCACTCCATTATCCTCTCCTCCTCCTCTTCTTTCTCTCCCTCCTCCTGCTCCTCTGCTGTTACAACCACCACCCACACAACCACCACCACCACCACCAGCGACGCTAGTGGGGGGTGCGTTCCATCCATCCTCGCCCCCTAACTGTCTGGCACCTCAGGTACTAATGGGCCTTGCACTCGGCACACTTCACTTGTCACTGACCCCATGAGTTCATTCTTTTGCCGTGCTTCCGTTGTGTTGCGTTGTTGTTATTGTTATTATTGAAGAGGTTCCTTTGGTGAGTCTCCTTCCCTCAGTTTGGTTTATATTGTTTTATTTTACCCCACATGTCCGCCATGCTTGTTTATTTACCTTTAGTTTTACCATTTTCTAGAAGTTTGTAGTGTGATTTTGTTCACTGATTGGCATACTTTAGCATGTTTTAGGCATTTTGTAGGATTGTTTTATGCTTGGTCTTAGAAGTTTTGTTGAAATGTGTTTTAGGATATAAGTGAACATAATTTACATCCTATAATATTAATGAACAATACCATAGCTTTCTTTATGAATAACCAAATTTTGAATGTGCATTGGTGACATAAAGTGTAGAAATTGTGAGTTATTTTATAAGGTAGTGATTCAACCCCACCAACACCACTCTACCCTGCAGAGTGGAGGTGCCAGCAGCAACAGCAACAAGGAGCCATCGCTGAAAGAGACCAAGGCGGAGGAGGACAAGATGAGTGCAGGAAAGGAGAGTAAGGGTGCCAATGCCAAGGGAGGGTGGTTCTCCAGTCTGCTGGGATGGAAGAGCTCCACCCCACAGGCTGTCCTCCCTGATGACAAGAACCCCAAGGTGAGCCTCAGGCCCAGGCCACTCCTCAGCCTAGAAGGGGGCATCATCCCTTTTGGCTGACTCTTGGCCTGCCTCCTCTTACCATATTACAAGAAAATGTAGTATATTTTTATAACTTAATATTCTACTTCATATTGTTAATTGTTGCTATGTAATTTGAGGGCATTGAAAAATTTTACACTTAAAATTTTGTTGTATATTGAACACTTATATATGCTTTTTATATCTCATTGATCAAATTTGACACTCCTTTGATTACTTTTTTTTCTTTTTGGAAGCAGCACTTAGTGGGCTTCTTTGTGCCCTTGAGCTGCTCACTTTACTGGAGAGAAAAAATATGAGGTTAAGATTTCCTTTTCCCAATTTCACATTTTTTGTTGAATTGAAAAGAGGCCATGCAGTAAAGTTTCCTACCTTCTAAGCCAAAGCATACACTAGGCACATACAAAATTAAGTGGCTGGATATACTCACACTCCAGATTGTGTGGGACAAGGACAAGAAGACTTGGATCAACACAGATGGCTCAGAGGAGACCACCACTGCTGTTGGTCCACCTCCAAAACTTCCTCCAGCCATCAGGACCCCGCCGCCCTCTGTTGCCAGAAGTGGGAATCGCAGTGAGTATATCCTTCATTTAGCATCGTGTTAATCGCAGTATCATAATTCTTCCACATTATCTTCGGTGACCTCCCATCTGTCATTCGTTAACTTATTCCTGTTGGAGACAAGTTGACAGGATCATAAATTTTCTTATAATTGTTTTTGGCATATGCCCTGAGCCTTAACTGATGATAAGCATCTTATGTGTCAAGATAAATACTCATGTTGTTCTCTGTTTCTGTTTCAGTGTCCCGTTACGTTGACCCTATGAAAGACAAAGCCGGAGGGACAGCAGGAGGCACACAACCTGCCCCCATGCTTCCCCTCATGCCCATGCCCTCTGTGTCTCCCTCCCTCATGATGCCCCAGCCCATGCAGCCCTCACAGGACAGTGCAGAGGCAAGCAACAACCCTTCCCAGCCCCAGCCGCAGCCCCCACTCCAGCCTCAGCCCCTCCAGCAGCCCTCAGTCCCTGCCCCTGCCCCTGCCCCTGAGATGGCTCAGGTAAGGGTCTGGTCCAGGTGTCAGTCCAGCATGTAAAGGCTTGGTTGGGACCAGTTAGTTGGGTTTAAGAATAGATCAATAGTTTGTGTGAACTAATGTTAACTTCCTTTTTTATCTGTCTTTTTGTCTTCATGGGTGTAAGGGCTACAGGTTTTATTGTTTAGTGGTGTTGAGCTTCAGAAACACATCATGCACAACCTGGTCCTAGAACTTTATACATCCAGGTTGTTTATTGTCAACATGGCTTGGGTGTTCAAACTATGAGTCTTGTGGTATCTGCAACATCAGGTATATGTATGGGAAGCAAAGGGAGTTATTGAACTTACTTTTGTGCTTCCTTAAAAAAGAAGGGACTGATATCTTCAAAGTTTTCTTTTGATATGATCTTAACTGGTGTTTTAGAGGAAAGTGAATATATCACTGTGTAGTGTCAAGATTCCTCCCTTAATCATGTTCACCTGAGAAAATATACTGACTAACATTTTTAGAGTTTGGAAACTTTGCTGTGTAATGTGGTGAGGGTTACAAGATGTCTTTTGGGCTCCTCTCTCATGGTGTCCACGAAAGGTTTACCTGCTACAAAGAACACTTCCACCTCTTAACCAGAATAGGGGAGGAATGTGGTGTCTCGGCACATTTTCTTGCTTTACACCCAGCCTCCTCAGCACATGCTCTGCTTTGTGACATTTATATTCTTTCTGCCATTTACAAGCATCAGCATAACCAGTTCAATGTGCATGTGTTGGATGATCTGGAGGCCTGACAAATTTTCCTGCAGATTTTATTACCAGTTGCAGCATAATTCAAGGGAGGGAGTGTTCCTGTAAAGTTTACTAAGTGTTATTGTTATTTTTTTCATAGCTGTCCGTTCCTAGTTTCGTGTTTAATGAGGATGAAGATGATGAGGAATATGAGGACTGTAGTGGAGCTGAGAGTTTCATAGGTAATGTTTTTAGTAGGCAGAGAATGTAATGTGTGCATCTGTAGGGGCTTGAACAGCCCTGCTCTCCTGCTGCCACCTTGGGTAGAATGTTTAATGTTGAGTGCGTACATTGCTTAGTGTGTAGTGGTGGTAGGGTCGGTAAATGTAAACATATGCTGGTGGAGTACTTTACTGATTACATCTTGTGCAAAGGTCAGTTTTCAGTACAGATTATTGTTTCCAATATGTATTGCTTGTAATTAGATTTTGGTGAATTAGTAATTATTCCTTATGCCACATTCTGTGTTGAATCAGCAGACAGGATAACTTTATCATTTTGGTTTGCTTTATTTACTTTCACTGATGTTTGGGTCGTCCCTAACCAAGTATGAGTCAGTCATGCTTGGTTCAAGCTGGGCGTGTAACCCATGAAACAAAGATGCCAGTCATGCAAGATTATCAGAGAAGTGTCCTTGTAAAACAGAACTTTGACCACTCATCATTTCAAGTAGAACCAAAATGTTGGGCTGCCAAGTTATCATCTGTTGATTTGTCATGGAATGATTTCCAGGCTGTCTAGCTTAATTTGTTATAGCATTTGAAATAACCCCAAAGTAATTAGTCATTGCTGAGTTTAAATTATTATAAGACTTAGCTTTTAAGTTTTGTAAGACTAACATCCACAATCACCATCATGACATTGAGTTTAATTTCATAGATGAGGCGCTCGCGATATATATCAGAAAGCTCCATTGATTTAGAGGATGACTGGCCACCCGCCAAAACTGAGGTAAAGCCCTGTAACCTCTGAGGGAGCCCAGGGAGCTAAAGGTCAAGGTCATCATAGCTGGCCCTTCCTGTGTGTGTGTGTGTGTGTGTGTGTGTGTGTGTGTGTGTGTGTGTGTGTGCCTGCAAGAAACGGACTGTGTGCTTTCCAAGACCTGTAAGTGTTTGTCAGTCACGTGTGTAATGAGGTTTGATGGTTAAAGGTGAGCATTGAGACTTTCAGAATCTTTGGACACTTTCTCAATCCTGCCTGCTATATATCCGAGTGTTCTATTGTGCTTATTAAGATATGGCCAAAACATCTCTTTACTTTGTTTTGGTTTACATTCTGCCTTGCTTCATGTATCTTAGTTTGTCCCTGCACCACCTCTTGTTTTATTTATTGCTTTATCTTCCCTGGTTGTGCATGCATACACAGTGTGTGGGTGTGGGTGTGGGTGGGTGGGTGGGTGGGTGGGTGCATGTGCTTGGGTGTAGGTGGATGTGTGAGTGGAAGTGGGTGGGTGCGTGCAAATGTGTGTGGATGCATGTGCTGGTGTGAGTGTATATGGGTGTGCATGAGAGAATGAGAGAGTGGGAGAGAGATTCTTGAATTTTCTGTGCAGATGACTTGTGTTTGATGCTTTTTAATTCATTAGTTGCTCAAGTTTGGTTAAAGAAAACAGGACCAAAACTGAATAACTCACTGTATACATAAACCATTCCCTTCCTTTTGCTCTTACCCAAACAAGTCTAGCCTATGATGAGTGACCTTTAGCTCTGTACCTCCCATGTTGCTGGGGAAGGGGGTGTCTCCTGGCCCCAGCCTTTATGTGGGGCTCTGCTCATGGTTCTTTGATCAGGGGCACATGGGGAGGGTGTGGTGTGTGCTGAACCAGTTACTTGAGTTCATTCACTAGAGTTCATTCACTTGACTCCTGCAAGTCCTGCCTACAGTCATTGCTCAGAACAGGTTTGTAACACAAGTCATCAGTACCCAAGCAAAGGTGTCTGGGTATGTATGGGTGGACCTTGTAGGATGCCTCTCATGTGAATGAACTCTACTTATATCCCTTCAGTATTTATCTGCCAAGACATTATCCATGGAAGTGATGTCAACATGCCGGTAAAAAAATCCCATGAAAATCAAGAACAGTCACAAGTGTTTATTAGAGTGGCTTAACTCTTTCATTGCATATCCTTTATATTCCATATACCGTATTTTACGGCATATAATGCACTCCGGTGTATACCGCACACCCTAAACTTTAAGATAACAATTTTGGACAAAAATATTCAGTACTTAAAATGCTAAAAAATATGTATGGTTAAGCAAGACTGATGATGTACAGTTTCCCGAAATTTTTGTTAATCCCTAAAGGGTGGGGGTGTACCATGAAATCGGTTCTCCCCGTACGGTAATGTTTTGACGTTCTCCCAAAAATTGGTCACTTTCTATTATCATTTTCACAGCTCTACCTAAGCCTGTAGCTTTAAATTTATGAGCATTCGCTTAATCCATCTTTCCTCTTTGGAAATATTTGATGTCACTGTCTTCACCACTAAAGCCCCGTTCACACTGTGCCAACTCTGGGCCACGACAACCCAGTGACTTTTGCATTTGACAAGTTGGCTCCCATGCTCCAAAAATGGGGAGAGATTTATTTGGCATCTTTTCATCGGCTAGCGTGATTGCCGACTGTCTGGGACATTCAACCAACTAGATGGCAGCATGTCTGCGACACACTGCCAACTAATCTCAAGATGAGTCAACGGTCATTTTTGAAATGGTGCCATGTCCATGACAAGCACGAATCTGCCGACCTATTGGCTGACAGTCGCAAACGGTCTTGATGACAGTCTTGCAGATTGTCTGTCAACTGGTTGGCCGACCAGCTGACCAACAGTTGTAAGGAGTTGGCCGACGGTCTTCACAACTGTCTTGGTGGCGACCTTGCCGACCGTCGCCGAATTCTACCCAAAATTTTAAAAGGATATTTTGGCTGTAGACATCTTAAGGCGAGAGTCCGGGTAGGAATGGTGTTGCCATATCTCTAGTAAATATGCATGAATCACTCTGATTTTTATGGTATGAAGTATTGAAAACATGTAGATCAATTTTAGACATTCAGCCCCATTCTAGCCTCCAGCCCCTTCCAAAACTTAAGAGTGTTATTCTGGCGTTATTATTGGCCCCACAACTCCTTTTTTTATGGCTAAAACACGTTATGATGTGCATTGTTTCTCCGTTGTTAGATATTTTTATTTTAACATTTTTTTTTTTTCAGATTTTTTTTTTTTTTATTGTTTTTGGCCAAGAAAATATTAATACTAAATGACAGCTCACATATATAAAAACAACTGCGACGGACATCAGATGAAAAAACATTCCTCTGCCTTTTAGTTTTTGTTTCATTGAAATCAAGCTAAAACTGGCTTCAAAATAGATTTTAGAAGGGGAATAGGCTAACTTACATTTTGAGATATGGGTCGATAAAGTTTATTGATCGATCTCACACCTGTTATAACACACTAGGAAGTGTTTTCAGGTATACTATTTGTTTTATATTGATTATCAACAATCTGATAATACAATCAGATGATTTTCTAAGCATATCAGGCTCCTAGTCCCCCCCCTGCCCTTCCTAAAGGCAAGGTATTGTCTCGTCAAGCGAAGGGTATCAGAGTTTCAGGAGCATGAGGCGGTGGTGGTGTTGGGTTCAACACGCTGTCTTTTTGCGTCCTTGCTTTTCTTCCAGGTGTCTCTCCTCTGCTTGATCTTTTTAGACACCCGTCCCATGGTTGAGAGCAGGCAAAAAGCAGGATACAGTGGGTAAATAATGTGCGGTGTAGCAGTATCAAGTATCAGCGAGTGAAAGGCGGGCGGCATCCATCCCCTTTCAGCTACACAGGCACTGATTTCATTATGTACAGTGCCCAGCCATCAGCCCACGCTCTCACACTCACCCAGGATTGCCAGACTTTCCTAGAAATCAATAGATGTATGCCAACTTTGCTGGATTTTCTTATATAAATGTTTTAGTACGACTTTCTACAAATAACAAAACATCTGTAGTGTGGGTATGGGGGTGGGGGGAACCACTTATAACTTAGGAACCATTGGGAATTTTACCGAAAACCTTCGGAGGCATACTCATAAAGGGTTCGCCATGACCCACGAACAATTTCAGATTTTAAATTTTTTTATCGATTTTTTTTTTCGGCCTGCTATCC
This sequence comes from Eriocheir sinensis, assembly GCF_024679095.1. Lineage (NCBI taxonomy): Eukaryota > Metazoa > Arthropoda > Malacostraca > Decapoda > Varunidae > Eriocheir > Eriocheir sinensis. Next base: position 4,837,720 of record NC_066541.1, on the reverse strand, counting down.
ATACGCTTGCCTTAATAGCAGTCTTAAGGTCCTGGGGTATATAGGCTGTGATAGGCCGAGACTCTGCTGTATCTACTTCTAGGGTTGCCACCCGTTCCTTAAGATACGGACTCACTCTGTGTTTGAGAATGAAATGTAGCGTTCCATTTTGAACCAATACGGAATGCCATTTGTTCCGTATTTTGTTATCTGAATGGTCAAGCAGATAAAATTCAGTAACTTAAAACTGTAGTGAGCGCATTTTTCAGTTAATCACAAAACCAGTCCGTAAAATTTCTCAAGGTTTGTCCTAAAATACGTGTAAAATACGCAACGTAATGTCACTCCCCCCTCCCTCTTGCCTCCATCAGCAGCATAGTCTTTGCACCAGCAGCGTGCAGTGGCTGTCACTCATTGCATGCTCGAGAAATTTTAGGGTTGCCACTCGTTCCTTTAAATATGGATCATTCCGTATTGGAGAGTGAGATGTTGCATTCCACATTTTTCTGACCTCAGGGTGGCAACCCTAGTTGTGTCATTCAACACAAGAGAGAGGCAGCACGAGTGCGTGTGTGCTGTGCTGGCTCCCAAATTTGTGCCAATGAAACAACCATGCCCAGAAGTTGTGTTTGTGATTGCAAAATGAAAATATAAATTTCCTGATGGCAGCAATATTAACCAATATTTCTGAGCCGACAGTCGTCATGAATGTCCTTCATTAGGCGAAGACTGTCGTCACGACAGTCCCTCATTATTCTTAAGTAGTCGGCACCGACGACTGTGCCGACAGGAAACTGTAAAAATTTGAAAAATGGCCCCGACAGTCGTCGTGACTGTCTCAAGACAAGCCAAGACTGTTGACGACAGTCTTGACAACTGTCCCCGACCTCCTTCAGACCTCAACTGGAAATGACAGTTGTTCCAGACCCTTGCCGACTCACTGAGAATGGCACGGAGAAGTCGTGTGGCAGCCTGGGAGTCACGATGACCCATAAAACCCCACGCAAACTTTAAAATTACGGCGGAATTTGTACCTTCGGCGTATACCACGCAGTGGTAACTTTCTGGCATTTTTTAAATGAAAAAGGTGCGCGTTATACGCTGCAAAATACGGTAGTCAAAAAAGCATTCAATTTGTATGTGCAATCAGTTTTGCTAGGAGGCAACAAGACCAATGTTGTTGGTTTCTTAACATCAAGGCAGTAATTTCCTTTGTTTGAGAATGTCTTGGCTGCTTACTTGCCTTGGGTTTTGTCTGGTGCACTTAGTATTAAACTTGTAAAGTGTGTGTGTGCTTGTGAAGAATTTTTTCAGGATTGACAATAACTATAAGCATATATATATATATATATATATATATATATATATATATATATATATATATATATATATATATATATATATATATAATGGGAACCCCCATTAGATTACACAACCATGCTCTTGCCTCTGGCTGACCCGCTGATTTTCCCCAAGTGTGATCACCTGCATCACAGTTCAAGTTCTGCTGCTACAGCTGCATGTTGCTGCAATATTTGGCCAACTCACTTGTATAAGCTTGGTCATTATGGTTAACACCATTAGTCAGCACTAATTATATAATTAACTTAGTTATATTCATCAAAACTATGGGAAACATATAATTAAGTAATTATGAAGTATAAGTGAAAGAACTTCTTAAATATTTAGATCACTTTACATATTAGTGGCATTTGCAGCTGTTGTTGAATCAGTACTGAAGTAATGCATTTTAGCCTATTCAAACAAGTCTTTTGAATATTATGGTGTAATCAGGTTATGGATGAAAGGCTATTTAAATGAAATATAAATATTTTTAACATCACATCCTCCTTCAGAGTGGTATTGATCACTATTTTCTGCTTTTTCTCATGAAATCCGTGGAACCACTGGTGGCAAGGGCATAGTCATTTGTCTTGTCAGGGACTTACAATGGCGCTATGATGGATAACAGATTTACTGAGACTTACTCCAATGTATTTTTTACTAAAACAAGTAGAATGGTTCGAGTTAATGATAAGAAAGCTTGTAGGGTAGTTGATAATTCTTAAAGCTGGGCTAACTCTAACTGCTATAAGAAAGAGCTCAATTGTAGGAAACACATATTAGAATACTTGGTGATGTGTAGGCCAGGCTCAGGAAGCAAATAATGACCTCAGCCATATCTCAGTGTACCTAGAAGAGCCACCAGAGTAGTGGATCTCAGCAGACTCAAGTGACAGTTTGGAATGTAGTTATTGATTAGATATAATCAACATAGTTATAGTAAGCTGTAGATTAGAAGGTAATGAACATTAGAAACAAGTAACAGTTATAGTCTGTATTTGCTAAAAGCTGATTGAGGAATGATGATTTGAAAACACATCTAAAGTTGGTGGAATTTTCTGTTAGTGAATAAAGAATGTACTCTTGCCTGATGTCTGAGTGTGGATGTTGAACTAAATCACTGATACAAATATTAGTAAATTAATTACATATTAGGTTTGAAATGCACTTTTTTTCACCTTAGCTTGGGGTTCATCTACTTAAAATGTGATTCTTTTGAAACTAAACAACAGTGTGTGAAATTAACACCCTTGCACAGCTTTGTTCTGGTGTTTGCTAAGCCTTCCCATGGAAAGTGATGCTAAATGGGTGATGATGTGAAGGTATGTTTGAGAGGGAGAGACATAGAGCTATATCCTTCCACTAAAAGAACACTTTTTCCTTGCTCCATAGGGGATGTTGAGTGAGGAGGGGGCAGGGGGTGCCGTGCCCATGATGGCACCGCCGATGGGTCAGCCTCAGTTCTTTGACCCCTCCCAGTTCAGGCCTCCCTCCAGCAGCCCTGCCAACCCTGCACGACGTGCCGGCCCCGGCAGGAGATCCTTCCCTGCCAACCGATAGAGGAGGGATGGCCCTTCCTTGCTCAGCAGGCCTTATTACTACTTTTTGTTTTACTGTGATCCATGTCTGTTTATTGTAGGTTTTATTTGACTTTTTCCTACCCAGATTATTTGAAATATTTATTGCATAGATGATAAAAAAAGTACATATGTGAATGGAAAACAATGAATCTGATAAAATGATGTATTGAGAGTTATCCTGTAGCATTATCTATATATATCAACATATGTGTATATGGAGGTGAGTGTGTATCATACATTGGAAAATTGAACTAGAATTTTAATTTAGAGGGACAAATGAAGAGAGAATACAATGTTTATTATTATTATTGTTATTATTATGAATATATTATTATTATTATTATTATTATTATTATTATTATTATTATTATTATTATTATTATTATTATTATTATTATTATTATTATTTTCAATGTTATTATCAATATTATTTTTGAGTTGTGATGAGGGTGTCAAGAAGGGAAGACATGACTCCTTGCTCAGTATCAGCTTGGCTCCGCCCTTCGGCAGGAAATAATGTGCACACCTCAGTCACCCCTCAGGCAAAGACACCGGCACCCAGCAAACATAAATACACAGGCCAATCGTAGCCTCTTAAATGCAGTAGACTTAACAGTGCAGAGTTCAGATAATGATGTTATTCCACATTGTAAAGTGTTTGGTTGTGGAGGAAGGGAACTGGCACTATTGCTTGTGATGGTTATGGCTTGAGGAATGTAAGGAAGCCAGATTGAGTGTGTTGGGCCTGTGTCAGGTCAGGTCAGGTCAGGTCAGGTATATCTATGTTGGTCGTCACCTTTCATTGTGTTGTGAGGCAGAGGGTGTGTTGTAGCTGCGTCTCCTGACCCTAGTGAACCTCCTGTAAAGCAATGAATTCATGTAATCTGCTGTGTTTGGGAGAAAGTTCAGGTCATTATGTATACTGAGCTGTTTTTAATTAATTTTTATTTAGTAACAGTTCTAGTTAAGAGAGAGAACCACACATCACACCCTCAGAGCCCTCAATCACTTTTTTTGTTCCTTGTTAAAATCAGTAGTTTTACCTACTTCATTTACTTTCTGTTCAAATAGTTTAGTAGTGATAGGAAGATACAAGTTCCACAGTGCAATTTTATAATATATTGTTACACAGAAATGTATGTAAGGGAAGATCTTAGTTTTCATCACTTGACGTCAGGGTTGGTGAAAGGTTTTCAAGAGCCGATGCAAATGCAATGCTTGTGCTGTAATTAATTGCATTCATGTTGCATTTTAATGAGGGTGCAGATATCATTAGTGTCCTTCAAGTTATCAGACTGAAAAGTCTTACCTAGGATGAAAGGGAAGTGTAAAGTTTGTTGGGACACTATTTTCATTGTGTTGGTCCATTGCTGTGCTGCAAACCTGTCACAAAGAGGGGTGGTTTTGCTCCTGCCCCTTGTGGGTGCAGACCTGTCTCTCCCCAGCAACAGTTCCTGATGGTATTGATGAAAATGTGAAATGATGAGAAAAGTAGGTGCTGATGAAGCAAAAAAAAATTGGCTTATATCTATGCAACTCATCACTGAAAGTTTATTGAGATTTTTTCATGGAATGCATTCTTAACTTTTGTTGTGTTCATCATGATGCCTTTTTTTTTCCTACCATGGCTTCCTGGGAACATGGAAGGTTGTTGCAGCTGAAAGAAAGTGAGGCAATAGTGTGTGATATTTTGGCAATGGATGGCTGCTGCTGCTGCTGCCACCACTGCTGCAGGAGGGCAGGTGTGAGGTGCTTCTCCTTGGGTGGGGGAGACTTTCATATTTTATACATAAAAAATAAAGTTATCCTTAAAGTAACTTCAGACGAGTTTTATAATATGGGATTCGTGATACTAGTTTATCGTGAGTTCCTGTGGCGTAATGAGTGGCGTGCTGTGAGGCAGGCCGCACCACAGTGACCACACCCCTCACATACCTGTAAGCCACCCACTCAGCACCCTCTGTAGCTTGGGTTGACACTGTTATCGCCCCCACCCGACCCCATTATACTCCCATTCAAAGAGACTATAGGACTGTCCCGTAAATGTATAAACTCTCACAGGAGCCAGAAGTGTACCTTGATGATTCTGGTGAGGACCTGGGGAGCACCGGCTGGGAAGCTGGTGCTGAAGAGTAGGTCGGCCGTGTACCGTTCATTTCCCCTGTGCGTGTAGCCTCTTGAGTTGTTTGCATACATAGACCAGCTTGGGCCAGTGTGCTTCCTCTCCTCACAGTAGTTATTAAAGGTTGGTATGGGTATATTTAATATGTTTTGTGTACATATTGATATATTAAAGTATAGATGGTTCCCTTCATACTTCAGACTATTAATATCCTGATGATTAGTATTTTTATTCATTGGAACATTACTGCTTCCAACTATGAATATGCTTCAACATGACACTCAGTTGATTGCTGACAAATACTGGTAAATAGATGTGGAGATAGCTGAATACTCCATTGTTCAGCTGCAGTTTTTACAAGATTACTTCATGGGCTATATGTACCATAAGCTTTGGAAGTGCTCAGGCTTTCAAATATATAATACCCAAGTGATTTGTAAGTTGTTTTGGTACTCATGAAATGGATACTAATCTATAACACCTTGCAGATGTCACACGGTTTATGTAATCTTTGTTCCGCTGGTTCAAAATGTTACCGCCTCAAAAAGGTCGTCAGCAGCCCCTCTTGATGCACTCATATCACAGGCCATGTTGATTACCAAGAGGCCATATTCCAATAGTGGCTAAGCATGAGACACTTTCCAATGGACATATTTCTCATTTATAATTAACTTATCAGGGTTCACTGGCCGCTGGCTCTCAGATGGCAGGTTAGGAAAGGTGTGCATGTTTGATACAGGTGTGCTGAGTTACAGCGGATGGCCGGTATGGTAGTGAAAGAGGGGCTGCGTGTGCCTGTGTTTGAAAGGCGCGGCGAAAGGGATAGCCTATACATATACATGGCGTCCAAATCACACATTTCGGCGCTTCAGCTCAACTCTTTGACAAGGCTCGTGCAAGTTATGAGGCGGTTTCATGGCCTTAGTGATAGTGTAACAAAACCTCTTCACCCCAAGCGTCAAAATACCTCGAGAATGAATAATCTGCAGCGTGGCAATGAGAAATATGAGCAGGGAGGACCCGAAGCGTTTGTGAGTACGGGTCTGAACCAACAGTGAACACATTAGAAGCAAAGTGTGTGGGCAAAGTGCTCAGTGCAGGGTGAAGTGTATAAGTGTACACAGCGAAGTAACTAAGTGTGTGTAGTGAACTAAGTGTGCGTAGTGAAGTATCTAAGTGTAAAGAAGTACCAATGAGGACCTAAGAAGCGATACAAAGCGGAACAGGTCAAAAGAAGAGTGGAGGAACTCTGACGGGAGGCCCAACGCAAAGATAGTGGTCCACATTTTTGAACATATCGGCGCCTCAGTTGGTCTGTTAGAAAAGCCTCTCATGCTGGGATTTCCATGGACTGTTTTGTGATACTGGTGATAATTTTACACGACTTCTGCATTTTGAATGGAAAAAAACACCCATGAAAACCCAGTTACTAATCTTTTCTGGCCATGGGAAATAGTCGTAATGGGCGCCCGAGATGTTTAAAAAATCTGGCTCGAGTATTTAGCCCGTTGCTTTAGCCTCCCCCGCCCTAGAGAAGACGTCCTCGACCTGACTAACACTGAGACACACCGTCAGGGCACACGCAGGTCACCTTTCCTCGTGCTGAGAAGTGGACAACCCTCGCCCTTGCTGTGACACTTCTTTGTATGATGAGTAAGACCACGCCTACTCCTCCTACATATTAACCGTATCATTTATTATGGTGACGAATGAACTCCACGTGGTTTCCCTACATTACAGGGCATAGGTAAGTAAGGCTTGAACTTTTTGAAGCTTCTCAGTTTTATTTGTTCCATGCGGCTTAGTTTAAGTTTATTCTGATCGCCATAATGGAAGTGGTTGAGGTGGAGGTCGGTATTTTTAGACGCTTCCACCCCGCGCATTAACAATTTCCAAAGGCCGAAAAGGAGATCAATTGCAGGTAAAGATTCATTTTAGTACCGTGCCAGTATTTCATTGCCTACCTTATGAAGCATCACTAGCCCTTCATATATCTTTTCTACAGACGTTCAACAATCACGGAAACGCTTTCAAAATCCAATTCAAGGACTATTTATTGTTGAAAATAAGGAATAATATTCACGAAACCCCAGCCTCCTCTGGCGGCGGCTGCGGCGGCGAGAAATATCTCCTCGCAGATATAAGTCGCATATACAGGGGCGGGGTCCAGGTCCAGGTCCAGGGGAGTTGCAGCCCCCCCTGGTTAGAAGTGGGGGTCGAGAGGGGCGAAGCCCCCCCGTTAGCAGGTCGTAAAGCTCTGTTGGAGTTGTTTAAATATGCTCCTCCACTCTAAACCCTCTGCGAGCTATTTTGCGGCTGCGGCGGTAGCACCGTCTCGTCACCGCGGCCGCCGCCAAAGGAGGCTACGTTTTCGTGAATATTATCCCCTATTTTCAACAATAGTCCTTGAATTGGATTTTGAAAGCGTTTCCATGATTGTTGAACGTTTGTAGAAAAGATATATGAAGAGCTATAGTGATGTTTCATAAGGTAGGCAATGAAATACTGGCACGGTACTAATACAGTGGTAGGCTATACTGTTGACCCAATTCCCAACAGCAAGTAAAATATTCCAGTGTGGCAAGTTGGGCCACTGTTGGTACATTGCGTCAGTGCTCCACATGTGGCCCAACACGCAGTACGAAAAGAAAATACCATGATAGCACAGGTGTCACTGAAGCTTAGAGAAGCTACGTACCTTTATTTTCTTTGACGTCTCCAACTTGACCTGTGGGAGAGCTTTGTGAAGGGTGCCGTGACAGGGGAAAACACTGTTTTTGCCATAACGCGGGTAACGTGTTGTTGTTTGGCAATTTTTGGCATGGAAATTCACAGGGTATGTTGCCATCGAGGGGGTGGGGGTAGGTGATTGTTGTTTATGGTTTTAAATTTGGTTTGATTAGTGTGCTCGGCGACATGGCCCATTTTCTCCCGCGTATCATGTCGTAGAGTGTGGGTCGATAATTTATATATTATTTATGTGTAGCCTGTACATATTACTTTGTATTTGTTGATCTGTTTTACTGACGCTTGAAAAGACTCATAAAAACGTCTATTTTTTTCTTTCTTCCTCAATAACTACGTACAGTCCGTACCAGCAACTCTGCCAAAAGCAATGCCCTCCCTCGACCCCTCCTTATCGTGACAGCATGAATTGGACAGCAGCGCCATTCATTTATCAAGTTATTCTTAATCAGTTACAACATTTTACTTGCAACAATAAACTATCAATCAATCAATCAATCAACGTTGTTGATAAGGATATTTGATTCGATGTTTTCCCTTGTGGGTGAAAATATATCAAGAGAACGTCATAATTATAACTGTCGGAAACGACACGATATATCCGTTGCCAATGTTAGGATATTCGTTTCGGTCAAGAGTCGCTGGAAATGACTATAGCGACATGAAGAGTTCGTTTTATGATGCGGTGGTATCGTCTTATAGCCTAAAGAAATATAAAAAAAGATCAGTCATCAACACACGTTTGGGTATTGTAACACAGTTAATTTTCTGCAGAAGTATATATTTTGTTTCTCATCATGTACATACAGGATACCTTTATGTGATCAGCACGTCGGGAGTAACTGGAAACCTTGGCTCAGACTCCGCGGCTGATGTCGAGTCTTGTTTTGAATCACACAAGAAGAGGAAATTTATGACACGCATCAGATGAATTACACCATTCCGGCTAGTCTTTCTAATGTTCCATGCTGCTCATTGTTTTGAAATGTTTTTCTTGTTTTCTAATAGTTTAGAGCGTTTTATTTAATTTTTTTTTTTACTATGGCACTGAATGTTTTAGCAGCACATAACATACATGCGTCTAGTGAGAGTAGTGCAGCGAGAGCAGTAGGAGCAAAAGCAACAATATTCTCAATTAAATGTTCGTGTTGCAGATGAATTACTTCCGATTCACTTCACTTTGCTTCACTTCATCTCTCTCCGCCATGCTCCATGTAAGTTTCTTTTACATTTGGATATTCGTTTTTCCTCAGAGCTGTCGAGACGCGTCATCAAATATATAAACGTCAGTGTCGTTGAATAATCCAATTCCACTTCGCTTCGCTTCACTTTATCTTATGTCACTTCAGCTCTCCATTTCTTACTCCACTAATGGCTTCTCTTCCACATGAATATATCCACTATTCGTTTTAGTAGTCGAGACATGTCATCAAATTTTATGTTGGTGAAGAATCCAATCTCACTTCTTTTCGCTCCACTTAAACTCACCTCGTCATGCTCCACTAAGCCTCACTTTCACTTGGATATCCGCTTCGTTTTCGTGTTAGTAATCGAGACAAGTCATCAAATCAACGTTTATGTCGGTGAAGAACCCAATTTTACCACTTCATTTCGCCTCAACTGTCATACTTCAATAACAGCTTTACTTGCACACGGATATCCACTTTTCCTCCGCGCAGTCGAGACACGTCACCTTGCAGCACCACTTGAACCGACAGTTACACTTGCGCGTCACCACCTCCCGCCGCTGGTCGTAGCCGCGCCCGCAGCACAGCGTGTCGCACGAGTCGGGGCCCGTGGAGGTGTGGTTGCAGTGGCGCCCCGTCGTGCCCGCCACCGCCAGCCGCGAGTCGTTGTCGCAGTAGGTTGGCGAGCGTTCGACGAAGAGCAGCGGAGAATCTGGGCTGATTTCTCTGTGGAACGGGAGGTTGTTAATGTTGTTATAAGGTCCTTTTCCTCCTCCTCCTCCTCCTCCTCCTACTACTACTACTACTACTACTACTAGTACCACTATTACTACTACTATTGTTAATACTACTGCTACTGTTACTTCTACTGCTGGATGAAGGCAGGGTTTGTTGGAGAGAAGCAAGACAGGACAGGATTACAGGATGGAATGGGCTATATAGGAATTATAAATTAAACTATCTGGAACGGTTAGGTAGGAATACGGTGAAGGGACAAATTTTACGGGCTGAATAGGGAAAATACACTAAAACAGGTAAGACAGGATAATATAGGAGAATACTAGTGAGTAATATATTATACGATATAACTGGCCATTGTCGTCTCAGGCAGAATAAAGAAACGGTATTAACCAAGACAGAACAAGACAGGGCATGGCAGTTGAGGATAAGACGGGGAAAGATAGGGCGAAGTAGGATGGCGATGAAATAGGACAAGACAGGCCAGAAGGGGACAAGAAATGGCACTGCTAGCTCACTTTACCGTAGGTAGAAGAGGGACGAAATAGACCAGTGTACAGAACCGAAAACAAAAAAACTTTAGTGAAGTAGGACAGTGATGAGATGGGACAAGGCAGACCAGGCAGTAGAGGACAAAAACTGACTGTGTTCTAGCTCACTTCAGCGCAAGGAAGAGTAAGGACGAAATAATCCAGGACAGGACAGAGGATAAATCATGACTGGCTTCGGACTGGGTAGGGCGAAGTAAGACGGGACCAGAAGGAGACAAGAAATGAGAATAGGGACGAAAAAGGCTATGACAGGACGTGGTAAAACATGGCTGACTCGTGACTCACCTCCTGACGGGTCGGTACTTTTTGGCCGTGTTCGCCGCGTTGCCGAACACCTCAGCGGCGGCGGACTTGGCCTTCTCGTACTTCTCCTTGAGCATGTCCCCGACGCGGCGGAAGTCCGGGGCGGCCTTCCAGCAGGTCCGCACCTCGCAGGACCCGGACATCCCGTGACACTTGCACCGCACCTCCCTGTTCCGCCGCACCACCTGGGGAGAGGGAGAGTGTGAGGGGAGGGGCGTTGGGAAAGGAGTACGAGGGGAAAGGGGAAGTAAAGTGCGTGTGGGTGTGAGGGGAATGATTGGAGAGTGAAGGGTGATAGTGAAGTGCGTGACGGAGTGCTGGGGCGTAGGGTTCGTGCTTGAGTTAAGAGTGAGTGTAGTGTGTGGGGAAGAAAGTGCGTAGCGACGGAGAAGAGAGGGAAAGGGGTGGTAGGTAGAGTGAGTTTAACGCAAAATGGAGTGCGTTTTGGGTGTGAAGGGGATTATGAGAAGAGAATGTGAATAGTAGGATATTGGAGTGTGGTACGGTAGTGACTTTGGGTACGTAGGAACGGAGACGGAGGTAAAAAGTAGGGGAAGGAACGGAAATACTAGATACTGGGAGATGAAACAAGCTGAAAAGGGTACGGAAAACACTTTATAGAAGTATCAAAGGGACATTAAGCAAAAAGAAAAAAAAATAATGAAAGCGAGACTGGACCATCTTAAAATTCCCCGTCCTCTTCACTCCAACCATCTTCCAACTATATAGTATCACATCTAAGACACTATTTTTTTTTACAGCAAAGGAGACAGCTCAAGGGCACAAAAAAAGGAAACAATAATAAAAAAAGCCCGCTACTCGCTGCTCCTATAAAAAGAATCAAAAGAGGTGGCCGAAAGAGAGGTCAATTTCGGGAGGAGAGGTGTCCTGATACCATATCCTTAAACATTTCGGCTCCCAAGCACAAATATTTGGCAAGGCTTTCATAGGAGTTATGGGCCTTTTCGTAGGTAGTTTTATGACCCTGTGGTAGTGTGATAAAGCTCCTGTATGTAACAATGAACGTGACCCCCCCCCCCCGCCCCCTCATGAGAACCCGTTTAATTCCCTTTTCGGCCTGTGGAAATAGTTGACGTGAGAGGCAGAAACGTTTAAGAATACCGACCCAATTAACCTGTCCATCACCGGGGCTTGTAGTACTCACCTTCCTGCCCACCTCGTTGTTGTAGAGGTGCGTGAAGGTGATCATGTCCCGCGCCCGCTCCTTCGCGTCCAGGAACCTCCGGGAGTAGCGCGCCCCGAAGCGTGTGTTGTCGTGGCAGCCGCTCCACTTCCAGGCCCGCTTGCCTCTCACCTGGGGGCGGGAGGAAGGGGGTGAGGGGAGGGACTAACCAATCAACCAACCAACCAACCAACCAACCAAATAACAAACCAATTAACTAACCAACCAACCATCCAATTAACTAACCAACCAATCAACCATCCAAACAACCAACACACCAACCAACTTACCAACCAACACATGCACCAACCAACTTACCAACCAACACACACACACACACACACACACACACACACACACACACACCAACCAACCAACATACCAACCAATCAACCAACTATTCAACCAACAATCAACCAATCAAATTTTTAAGGCAATCTGTAACATGTAATGGAGTTGAAGATGGAGAGAAGAGACAAAGTAATGGTAAATTGTTTGGAGGATCAGTTTGGGAATAAAAGGTAAATAATAGTGCTAGAAGATGAGTGAGAGGGGGAAGGAAAGCCAGGAGTGTGGGAAGGAGGGGGGGTAATGGTAGGGGGTATATAGGATCATTTTAGGTAAGGAAAACTATGAGGATTTAATAACGTAAAAAAAAATGAGTGGGGAGAGAAAGGAGACTATAAATGATGAGAGGTCTGCAGGATGAGTGGAGAGGAGTGAAGGATGAGTGTGAAACCGTGATGGATGAGAGGGAAAACGTAATGGGTGAGTGTGTAAAAAGATATGAGGCAGGAAGGAGTGAAGGATGAGTGTGAAAGCGTGATGGATGAGAGGGAAAACGTAATGGGTGAGTGTGTAAAAAGATATGAGGCAGGAAGGAGTGAAGGATGAGTGGGAAAGCGTGATGGATGAGAGGAAAAACTGGTTGAGTGTGAATAAAAAAGATATCAGACAGGAAGGAGTGAAGGATGAGTGTGACAGCGTGACGGATGAGAGGGAAAACGTTATGGATGAATGAGAAAAGAAAAAAAAGTGGTTGGCAGGGACAGGAGAGTTAGATAAGAAAGCTGAAAAAATGCACCGAAAAAATGACAATCAAAAAGGGCTGCTCATGGGAAAGAAGTAAGGGACAGAAAGGGAGGCGATGGGGAAATGGCGTGAAAGGGGAATGAAGGAGAGGGTGGAGGAGGTGAAAAGGGCAGGGCGGGGGAGGCTGTTTAATGGATGGGAGGTGAGTTATTAGTGGGCGAGGCGTAGAGGGGGACATGATGGATGGGGAGAGGAGGAGAGGTGAGAGGGGCGGCGCGAGGAAGGGAAGACAGGGGGTGAAAAATTGAAAGGGGCGGAGCATGTACGGAAAAGGGGTTTCGAAGGGAGGTGCAGGATGGGAGAGTAAGAAAGGAAATGCCAGTTATCAGACATATCTCGAGTTACATGGCTTCTGGGAGCTGGAAAGGGGGAAAAGGGGAGGCGAGGAGGAAGGGGAACTAGAACACGTCTCCCTTAACCTAATTCAACCTAACTTAACCCATTCTACTCTATGGTTAAGTCACATATTCAGAGACGTCAAGTAAAACAGCTGTACAGGAAGTCTGAGAGGACATTAATATTGGAAGTTCGACAGTTAAAATTGAGGTAGAGAAGTCGCAGAATGGAAGAAGAGGAAAAAGTGAATATGTAAGAAATTATGAGAAGTTTGACAGGAATTTGCGTAGAAAGTTCAGGAGACGTCAAGTTATAAAAAGTTAAAATATAGGTAAAGTTGCAGGATGGAGGAGGTAGAGGAAAAAAAAGAAATATATAGGAAGTCATATTAAGGAGTTTGACATGATTTTATAGAGGAAGTTCAGGAGACTTCAAGTTATAGAAAGTTAAAATAATAGGTAAAGTTGCAGGATGGAGGAGGTAGAGGAAAAAAAAGAAATATATAGGAAGTCATATTAAGGAGTTTGACGTGATTTTATATAGGAAGCTCAGGAGACTTCAAGTTATAGAAAGTTAAAATATAGGTAAAGTTGCAGGATGGAGGAGGTAGAGGAAAAAAAAGAAATATATAGGAAGTCATATTAAGGAGTTTGACGTGATTTTATAGAGGAAGTTCAGGAGACTTCAAGTTATAGAAAGTTAAAATATAGGTAAAGTTGCAGGATGGAGGAGGAACAAAAAGAAATATATAGGAAGTCACAATAAGGAGTTTGACATGATTTTATACAGGAAGTTCAGGAAACGTCAAGTTAAAGGAAATAATTGGACGTAAGGAGTTAATTGCAGGATGAAAGACGAGGAAAAAAATATTGGAAGTTATAATAAGAAGTTGACAGGGATAGATATAGGAGACGTCAAGTTATAGGAAGTAAATGGACGTTAAGGGAGTAAATTTCATAATGGTAAAAAATACATAGGAAGTTATAATAAGTTTCCCAGGAATATGTAGAGTAAGTTGAGTTAAGTTCAGTAAGTTAGAGGAAGTAAATAGACGTTAAGGGAGTAAACTGCATAATGGTAAAATATACATAGGAAGTTATAATAAGTTTGCCAGGAATATGTAGAGTAAGTTGAGTTAAGTTCAGTGTCCGTCAAGTTGTAGGAAGTTCCCGGTAGCTGCAGGAGGGAAGACGAGGAGAGGAAATCCTAGTTATCAGTCGTTTTATCGCGAGTTACACGGCTTCGCGGGGCGGGGAGTGAGGGGGAGAGCAGCAACACTAGCCCCGCCGAGATACACAGACCGACGGCCACGGAAGGGTTAAAACAGACGATGCATAGAGCCGCTTGAGGTCACTGTTTGCAGGGGCTCCAAACATGTATTGAATAAAGGAATGATTGACGTATGTTGTTTTAAGATCGTCTAATTACGCTTTCTGAGTGGCTGAGTGGATGACTGACTGACTGAATAACTGACTGACTGACTGACTGACCACTCTTTCTGTTTCTGCTTGGCTGACATAGGATGAGTGGATGGATGACTGATTGGATGGGTGACTGACTGACTGAACAACTGACTTATTGACTGACTTATTGACTGACTGACTGACTGAGTGACTAAATAAGTGACGGACAAACTGACTGACAGAACAACTTTATTAAACGCATGCCAGAGGGTAGTATTAAGACACCTCTCCTTCCGATTTTAACCCTCTTTCTGCTGCTCTCTCAACTATTTCCAGGAACATTGCCAGCGGGCTTTGTTTTACCCTTTGTTTTGTCTTCGAGCTTTATTTTTTTTTACAACAAAGGAGACAGCTCAAGGGCACACAATAAGGAAACAATAATAAAAAAGCCCTCTACTCGCTGCTCCTACAAAAAAGAATCAAAAGAGGTGGCCGAAAGAGAAGTCAATTTCGGGAGGATAGGTGTTCTGTTAGCTGCCTCCTTTACTGTATAAAAAGAAAAGAAAAAAGTGACCTGTACAAGACCAGAACTGGCACTAACGACATTTAAAAGTTACTTAGAACCACTCAGAGTAAAGAATAGGAGAAGGGGAGGGGGGGGAGGCAGGACCACAACAACATCGTCAAGCTGTACAGGACGACAACAGGTCCAGCAGGTTATTTAGAGCGACCCGGAGCTGCAGGTCTGAGGGCAGGGTGACCAGGGTGACCACAACTGACACAGCACCCTTGGGCCGCCCCTTCCCTAGTGGTGGGGCGCCCCTGGGGTGTCCTAATTAGGGGCAGGTGACTAGGCAGGTAGGGGCAGGGCCACCACACTCACCATGCCGCAGGAACAGTTGTAGAGGCGCCCCGCTGCGCATGCGCGGGCCACACTGTGCGTCACACCGGCGGCGGTGATGGCGTGGGCGAAGGCGCTCTCGCTGAACCCTGGAGGAGGAGAAGAAGGCGTTAGGAGGAGGAGGAGGAGGAGGAAGAGGAGGAGTTGCCTGAGGAAGAGGGTGTCAGGAGGAGGAGGAGGAAGAGGGGGGGGGGGAGGAGGAGTTGCCTGAGGAAGAGGGTGTCAGAAGGAGAAGGAAAAGGAGAGGGTGTCAGGAGGAGGAGGAGGAGGAGGAGGAAAAAAGAGAGGGTGTCTGAAGGAGGAGGAGGATAAGAGGGCGTTGAAGGAGGAGGAAGAGAAGGAGGAGGAAGAGGTGTCAGGAGGAGCAGGAGGAAGTGTGTCGGGAGGAAGATGAGATGGATTGAGAGACCATTAGAAGGATGATGATGAGTATGCTAGGAGGAGGAGGAGGAGGAGGAGGAGGAGGAATTAAAAGGCCGTTAGGAGGAGGAATGAAAGGTTGTCACGAAGAGGAGGGAGAGAGAAAAGGAAGAGAGTGAGATATTGTTAAGAGGAGGTGGACCAAAGAGAAGGAGGAGGAGGAGGAGGAAGAGAAGGAGGAGAAGAAATAAACGAAAAAAAAGGAGAATAGAATAGAAGGAGGAAAAGAAAGAAGAAGAGAAGGAGGAAGGAGAAATAAACGAAAAAAGGAGAATAGAGAATAGAAGGAAGAGAAGAGAGAAGAAGAGAAGGAGGAAGAATAAGTAGAAGAGATAAAGAAGGAGGTGGAGAGAGAGAAAAAAAAAGAAGACAAAGATGGAACAGAACACATTAATACCACTCTCTCTCTCTCTCTCTCTCTCTCTCTCTCTCAGTGGTGGGTGGCCGTAGCACCATTCATCACCCTCACCACCCTCCCCCCTCCGCCCCCTCCCCCCCATGACCCCACAATGGCACGCCCCCCCCCTCCCCCGCCGGGCCACGGGGTCATGTGCCGTCCCCCTATTGGCCCCTCACACCTCCCGGGGGCACAGACGACCAATCACAACCCGAGGAGGCGTGGCGTGGCTGACTGGCTGGATGAGAGGGTGAGTGGATGAGTGAGTGACTGGGTGGCTTACTGAGTGGCTGAGTGGATGACTAGCTTACTGACTGGATGACTGACTGACTGACTACTCTTTCTGTTTCTGCTTGGCTGACATAGGATGAGTGGATGGATGACTGATTGGGTGATTGACTGACTGACTGTCTGAACAACTGAATTACTGACTGACTGACTGACTGACTGACTGACTGATTGCCTGACTGGATAAGTAACGGACAAACTGACTGATTTCTTACTGACTGACTGACTGCCTGACTGAGTGACTGAGTGACTGACTGACTGACTGACTAACTACTGACTGTCTGACTTTTCCTCCTCCTCCTCCTTTTCTTTTCCTTTCCTTCTTCCTCCTCTTCCTTTTCCATTTCTTTCTCCTCGTTCTCTCTCTCTCTCTCTCTCTCTCTCTCTCTCTCTCTCTCTCTCTCTCTCTCTCTCTCTCTCTCTCTCTCTCTCTCTCTCTCTCTCTCTCCCCCCCCCCCTTGGTCGGTCGGTCAGCGGCTGGCTCCTCGACTAATTAATAGAGTCATTAAAGTCCGCCTCACCACCTGGACCTCGGCCACCCACACACCTGTAGACCTCACCTGCGAACCTACCTGTGCACCCCTGCCTTCCTTTCCTCTACCTGTACTTCACCTTTGGATCCCCTTTATCTTCTTTACCTATAGACTTCCCTTCCATCTTCCTACCTTTGCTTTACCTGTAGTTTTACTTGTGGGCTATTCTATCTTCTGGTGTCTGTTCTTCCTATGTATTCCTATGTATCTCCCTTACCTTTAAAACTCTTCCATCTCCCTTACCTGTATTTTACCTGTAGCCTTACCT
The DNA here is from genome assembly GCF_024679095.1 of Eriocheir sinensis. Classification (NCBI taxonomy): domain Eukaryota; kingdom Metazoa; phylum Arthropoda; class Malacostraca; order Decapoda; family Varunidae; genus Eriocheir; species Eriocheir sinensis. The sequence goes on along the minus strand of NC_066541.1, from coordinate 4,820,350 downwards.
ATCTGTCTCCCTTACCTTCCCCCTCACTTATCCTTCCATCTCCCTTATCTGTATTTTACCTGTAGTCTTACCTTTTACCCTCTGTCTCCCTTACCTTCCCCTCACTTATCCTTCAATCTTCCTTACCTATCCTTCATCTGTTATCCTATGTGTCCTCTTCTAGCACCCTTACCTTCCCCTCCCTTTCCGTCTCTCGTTACCTATACTTTACCTGTAGTCTTACCAATACCCCTTCTCTCTCCCTTACCCTCCCCTCACTTATCCTTCCATCTTCCTTACCTATCCTTCATCTGTTATTTTACGTGTCCTCTTCTAGCACCCTTACCTTCCCCTCCCTTTCCGTCTCTCGTTACCTATATTTTACCTGTAGTCTTACCTTTTACCCTCTATCTCCCTTACCTTCCCCTTAGTCTTCCATCTCCTTTAGCTATCCTCTACCTGTGACCTTACCTGTGGACTCCTACATGTCCCTGACCTTTAAATCTTTCTTCAATCCCCCGTACCTATACTTTACCTGTGACCTTACTTTTGTCCTGTCTCCCATACGTACCCTTTCTTCTATCCCCCTTACGTGTGACCTCCCCACTATTTTCCTTACCTACCATCTCTCCTATCTATACCTGACCTGTATCCTTACCTGTGTTCCTCTGTGTCCCTTACCTGTAGGCCCGCCCCTCACACTGACCCATCCCTCACCCTTACCCATCCCACTCAGAGCGAGAGCTGGAACCAGGCATGACATCTCCTTAGGCTATTTTTGGTTTCCTCTTTGCTTCTCTCTCTCTCTCTCTCTCTCTCTCTCTCTCTCTCTCTCTCTCTCTCTCTCTCTCTCTCTCTCTCTCTCTCTCTCTCTCTCTCTCTCTCTCTCTCTCTCTCTCTCTCTCTCTCTCTCTCTCTCTCTCTCTCTCTCTCTCTCTCTCTCTCTCTCTCTCTCTCTCTCTCTCTCTCTCTCTCTCTCTCTCTCTCTCTCTCTCGCTATTTATCTATTTATCTCTATTTATACATCTATCAAAAGAAAATGAAAATAAATTGCATATCATTGCATATTGTTTTATCATAGAATCTGAAGGGAAGAGAAGTCACCAATAAGTCAGGCTCAGTACGTGACCAGCAGACGGTTGCGATGCGTATGCGAGATCACCTGCGTCAAGATCTATAGTGCAGTGTCATCCCGTAGTCTCAGACACTCCGGGCTCTCACAACATATATTTCCAAAGGTCACAAAAGGTATAAGGCGGGCTCCCATGAGTATTTTTCACGTTCATGGTGCAGAAGGCATGTCAAACTATTACTAGGGTCATAAAATTACCCTCCATGAAGGTACTAACACAATCACCTCTACCGAAGCCTTGTCACACTATCACTAGGCTCACTCAACTACCCACCAGCCTTGTCACACTATCACTGGGCTCATAAAACTATACCCACCATGGAAATACTAACACAATAACCTCTACCGAAGCCTTGTCACACTATCACTAGGCTCACTCAGCTACCCACTAGCCTTGTCACACTATCACTGGGCTCATAAAACTATACCCACCATGGAAATACTAACACAATAACCTCTACCGAAGCCTTGTCACACTATCACTAGGCTCACTCAACTACCCACGGAAAAACTCACAACTTATACACGAAAGCCAAATGTTAGTGTGTAGCCCCGCAATATTTGAGAATATGGGCGAATTTAAGTTTCCGTTCAGTTCTATATAATTTGAACATCAGAAAGGGGTGTGTGTTTAGGGAACCTCAGCTTCAACTGGAAGAGTATAACGAGCGTGGTCACAAACGTCATCTTTATTAACGTGGTACCAACTATCGAAACGTCTGGTACCAACTTAATAAAGATGGCGTTTGTGACCACGCTCGTTATACTCTTCCTGTTCTATATACGTTGTCCCTGAGTCGTATATCGTCACCTAAAACAAGCTGCATAAGTCATTTTTCCTTCATTTCGGGAAACTAAATAGGTGTCATTTTATTAATTATCATACTATACTCTTACACCCCAGAATGGTAAAGGCACCCATACCAGGAGGCGGTGGCTGAGTGGTGAGTCCCGCCCCCTCCACAAGCTGACCATTTTCAGTCATCGCCGTGTGACCTAAGACTACCCACATGCTCTCTTGATGACCGCCTCCCAACCCGAACTCTATGTAGCGAAACTCTCTTAAAAGGATCAAGTGGAGCTCCGGGGGATAGCATGAGCCAAGCAAGAATGGCGCCACTATAAAAAAAGTAACTCTTACCTGCCCCAATAACAGGCTGGGGTCTACAAGCGCTATAACCCAAACGTAAAAAAAAAGAAAAATACCAAAAAGTTCACCACATGACGAAAGATTGATTAGTCTAAAATCTGGAAATCTTGGAAAAAATGATCTAGACGTTTTTTTTTTTACAACAAAGGAGACAGCTCAAGGGCACAAAAAAAGGAAACAATAATAAAAAAAGCCCGCTACTCGCTACTCCTAAAAAGAATCCAAAGAGGTGGCCGAAAGAGGGGTTTGTTTACGAGGGTGACGATATGTGAGAGCAGGTGCGTTGGTTCTGTAGGGTATAGTTTCATTTCCATTCAGTTCCACGTTTTCTGTGTTGTTTATGTGAAATCAGCTGCTTTGGTTCTTTAAGGTGAGTGTGTCCGTTCAGAGGGGGAATATGTCTGGAGGGGAATATGTCCAGGGGGAATTTGTTACGGGGGGGAGGATGTGTTTGGAGGGGTTAATGTCCAGGGAGGAATATGACCGGAGCCAGGTTGTATATGTAAGAACAGCTGCATTAGTTCTTTAGGGATTAGTTTAGAGCCCGTTCAGTTCCTCGTTCTCATGGTCATATATGTGTGATCAGCTGTTTTGGTTCTTAAAAAGTGAGCGTAAGTAAGTGTACATTCAGTTCTACGTTCTCTGGGTTGTACATACGAGATCCACTGCGTTGGGTATAGTTTAGTTTCCATTCATATCCTCGTTCTCATGGTCGTATATGTGTGATCAGCTGTTTTGGTTCTTAAAAAGTGAGCATAAGTAAGTGTACATTCAGTTATACGTTCTCTGGGTTGTACATACGAGATCCACTGCGTTGGGTATAGTTTAGTTTCCATTCATATCCTCGTTCTCATGGTCGTATATGTGTGATCAGCTGTTTTGGTTCTTAAAAAGTGAGCATAAGTAAGTGTACACTCAGTTCTACGTTCTCTGGGTTGTACATACGAGATCCACTGCGTTGGGTATAGTTTAGTTTCCATTCATATCCTTGTTCTCATGGTCGTATATGTGTGATCAGCTGTTTTGGTTCTTAAAAAGTGAGCATAAGTAAGTGTACACTCAGTTCTACGTTCTCTGGGTTGTACATACGAGATCCACTGCGTTGGGTATAGTTTAGTTTCCATTCATATCCTCGTTCTCATGGTCGTATATGTGTGATCAGCTGTTTTGGTTCTTAAAAAGTGAGCATAAGTAAGTGTACATTCAGTTATACGTTCTCTGGGTTGTACATACGAGATCCACTGCGTTGGGTATAGTTTAGTTTCCATTCATATCCTTGTTCTCATGGTCGTATATGTGTGATCAGCTGTTTTGGTTCTTAAAAAGTGAGCATAAGTGTACATTCAGTTATACGTTCTCTGGGTTGTACATACGAGATCCACTGCGTTGGGTATAGTTTAGTTTCCATTCAGTTCCTCGTTCTCATGGCCGCATCTTCGAGTCCAGCCCGCGGTTCAGTTCCTCGTTCTCATGGCCGCATCTCCGAGTCCAGCGCCGCGGTGACCATAAAGAATCGATTAACCTCCCGTACTGTTTCACGTCAGAAGGACACACGGCGCGGGAATGCCCAAGCGACGGACCTGTTTGTGCCGCGCCGGCGTGTTAATGGCCGGGGGAACAGGTTAATGAGGGTGCAGGTGTGTGTGTGTGTGTGTGTGTGTGTGTGTGTGTACCAGATAGCATTTCTGATTGGAACACCTGCAATAATCAAGAGAGAGAGAGAGAGAGAGAGAGAGAGAGAGAGAGAGAGAGAGAGAGAGAGAGAGAGAGAGAGAGAGAGAGAGAGAGAGAGAGAGAGAGAGACACTCACTCCATCACTCAAGACAGCATCAAAACTCTCCAGGAATCCATCTCATGATTGTCACTATAAAGAAAAGTGGATGGGGTGGAGGAGGAGGAGGAGGAGGAGGGGAGGGGAGGAGAGGAGTAGTGGAGGCCATGAAGGGAATGGAAGGGAGGAGAGGGAGGAGGTTAAAGTGGAGGAGGAGGGAAGATAAGTGTAACAAGTGTGATAAGTATAATATTTTTTCCGACCAGCAGGTACCGATTATAAACATTTGACACCAATCACTAACTTGTATTCAGAAATCCCGAAATAGATAAAAGAGCCGAGTTTACTAGGATAAGCAGGTACCTCTTTGACAGTTCTCCGGGTGGCCGCTTCTTGCATAGCCAACACCGCCTATAGACAGATGTGGATGAAATGTGGAGACGAGGATGAAGGTGAAGAAAGAACGAATGTGGATGAAATGTGAAGAGGATGATGAAGGGGAAGAAAGAAGGAATGTGGATGAAATGTGAAGGGGTGGATGAAAGTGATGAAAGAACGAATGTGGATGAAATGTGGAGAGGAGGATGAAGGTGAAGAAAGAACGAATGTGGATGAAATGTGACGAGAAGAATGAAGGAGAAGAAATAACGAATGTGGATGAAATGTGAAGAGGAGGAAGAAGGAGAAGAAAGAACGAATGTGGATGAAATGTGGAGGGGTGAATGAAGAAAAAAGTGAAGGCCTGATAGAGGTGGATGAGGAATGAGTGGAAATAAACTCTGATGGGCCGGGGGATGAGTGGAAGGGTCTGAAGAGCAAGATTCAATTGGACATTAACTGTGGTATGTGTGTGTGTGTGTGTGTGTGTGTGTGTGTGTGTGTGTGTGTGTGTGTGTGTGTGTGTGTGTGTGTGTGTGTGTGTTATTCTGCAGGTCTTTCTCTTTCGTCTGGTTACAAGTGATGATGATGATTGTTGAAATAATAATAATGATAGATATGGTACTCGAAAAAAACATGAGTGATTTTTTTTAATGTTGAAAATAGTGTTAGTGGTTGTGATAGTATAGTGATGATTGCAATAATAGTAGTGATGATATTTTTAATGATTTAATGACAACTTTGAATGATTTTGAAGGTAACTGCAATATTTATAAAGTAGTAGATAAATAGATAGGTAGATAGATAGATAGGGAGTAGTAATAGAGGTAATAGTTGTAGTAGTGGTAATAGTAGTAGTAGTAGTCTGACTCCTCAAAGAAAACCGCCAACAAGAGTGCTTCTGAGGGCGTGGCGTGCATGGTGAGTGTGTGTGTGTGTGTGTGTGTGTGTGTGTGTGTGTGTGTGTTTGAGAGAGAGTTCAGTTCTCACCTTTCCTTGCTTTGAAATAGGAAGTGTGTGTGTGTGTGTGTGTGTGTGTGTGTGTGTGTGTGTGTGTGTGTGTGTGTGTGTGTGTGTGACTATGGCAACCGGTGGCGTGTCCATGGCAACTAGAAGGAGGAGGAGGAAGAGGAAAAAAAAGGAAGAGGATGATGACATGCTTCCAGAGAGAGAGAGAGAGAGAGAGAGAGAGAGAGAGAGAGAGAGAGAGAGATGGTTACCTTGACAACAGACAGACGACCAGGTGAGGTGAGCCTTGATTTTTCCCTCCTCAGGTGTTATCCCTCTCACAGATTTCCCTCCTCCTCCTCCTCCTCCTCCTCCTCCTCCTCCTCCACTTGATCCTCTTCCTGGTTCAGTTTATTCTTATTTTTAGTTTTCTTTTTTTTATATATCTTTAACTTTTCCCTTTTATTATATCTATTTTTCCTCATTCCTTTTTATTCGCCTCTTCCTTTCCTCGCTCGGTACCTATTCCCCCTTTTTTTGTTCTTTATAGGTTTTCTTCCTTATTATTTTCTTCCTTCTATTTTTCCTACTCCTATTTCGTCTTCCCTTTTCCACTCCATTTTTTTCCCCTTTTCTCAGTTCTCTTTCTTTACTCCCTTTCCCCTTATTTATCTCTTATTTATCTCTTCTGTACCTTCTCGTCTTCCTTCTCTTCCTCCTTCTACTATTTCTTTTTCTTCTTCTGTCTGCTTTTCCACTCCTTGCTATTCCACTTTCCTCTGTCCTATTTTCCTCCCTTTCTCCTTTCTCATTCTAATTACCCCTTCCATACCTTTCCTCCTCCTCCTCCTCCTCTTTATCACTCCCTCTTTTTCCCTTCCTCTGTCCTCTTCCCTTCCTCCATTTCCCCTTTTCTCGTCATAAATACCTCTTCTGTAACTCCTCCTCCTCTTTTCCCTTTCCTTTTCTTCCATTCCCATATTTGTCTCTTCTGTCCTCTTCCTTTCCTCCCTTTCCCCTCTCGTCATAATTACCCTTTCAATACCTCCTCCGCCTCCTCCTCCTCCTCCTCCTCCTCCTCCCCCTCCCCTCATTGCCCGCGGCCCCCCTCGTTGCATATCACGCCAGTTCTCGCGTTTAATTGCAAAACTCTGAACTGCGTGAGTGATGAGTGTTGGCCTGAGGCGGAGAGAGAGAGAGAGAGAGAGAGAGAGAGAGAGAGAGAGAGAGAGAGAGAGAGAGAGAGAGAGAGAGAGAGAGAGAGAGAGAGAGAGGAGAGGTCAGACGCACATCATTTCCGCACTTTTTATACTTTTCTATTTGTGTTGACTGGCCTCTTACCCCTCCTCTCCTCCCTCTCCTCCTCCTCTCCTCCTTCCTCTCCTCCTTCTCCTCCTCCCTCTCTCCTCCCCTCCTCCCCACCCTTTATTTGTCTCCCTCGGTTCCCTCTCTCTTTCCCTTTTTTTTTCTCATCCCTTATTCCTCCACCCCTCCTTCTTTTCTGTTATCTCTTCTCCTCCTCCCTCCTGAGTTCTCTAATCTCCCTTACCTCCCCCACTTACCTCCCCTCACCTCTATCTGTCTCCCTCTGTTCCCTCTTTCTTTTCCTCTTTTTCTCACCCTCTATCCCTTCATTCCTCTTTCTTTTCTGTTATCTATTCTCCTCCTCCCTCTTTTCTCTTCTCTCCTCCCTTCCCTTCCTCCATTCCTCTTTTCTCTTCTCTCTCCTCTTCCCTTCACCTCCATTCCCTCTTTTCTATTCTCTCCTTACCTTACCCTTCACCTCCATTCTCTTTTCTCTTCTCCTCTTCCTTCCCCTTCACCTCCTTCCCTCTTCCTTCCTCTCCTTCCCTCTTTACCTCCATTCCTTCTTTTCTCTTCTCTCCTTCCCTTTCCCTTCATCTCCATTTCCTCTTTTCTCTTCTCTCCTCCCCTTTCCCTTCACCTCCATTCCCTCTTTTCTCTTCTCTCCTCCTTTCCTTCTTCCTTCCTTCCTCATTCTCTTTTCTCTTCTCTCCTTCCCTCTCCCTTCACCTCCATTCCCTCTTTTCTCTTCTCTCCTCCCCTTCCCCTTCACCTCCATTCCCTCTTTTCTCTTCTCTCCTCCCCTTCCCCTTCACCTCCATTCCCTCTTTTCTCTTCTCTCCTTCCCTTCCCCTTCACCTCCATTCCCTCTTTTCTCTTCTCTCCTCCCCTTCCCCTTCACCTCCATTCCCTCTTTTCTCTCTCTCTCTCTCTCTCTCTCTCTCTCTCTCTCTCTCTCTCTCTCTCTCTCTCTCTCTCTCTCTCTCTCTCTCTCTCTCTCTCTCTCTCTCTCTCTCTCTCTCTTCCATAAGGTGAAGAAAAAAAAAGAAAAGAAAACCAGTCAACAATAGTTTCCAAATATCGTAAAAGGCCACTGTTATTGCCCCCCTCCCCCCTCCTCCTCCTCCCCCTCCCCCTCCCCCTCCCCCCTCTTCCTCCCCCTTCATCGACTCCATCCTCTCCTCCTCCTCCTTTCCAATTCCTTTCCTTCCTTCGTTAACTTCCCTTCTTTCTTCCCTTCTCTTTTCCTTCTCTTCCTTCCCCTTCCCTTCCTCTCTCTATTCCTACCCATTCCCTCTCCTTTCCCCTTCTTTCCCCTTCTTTCCTCCTCCCCCTCTTGCTCTGTCCTCTTTCTCTCTTCCTCTTTTTCCCCTTCCTCCTCCTCTATCCACCCTTCTGCACCCCTTCTCACATCCCCCTCCCCGTCCTTCCTCTCCCCTTCCTCCCCTCCTTCCTACTTCTTCGGGGTTCGGGCGGGTTCGAATATCCTCTTGTAATGTTCCTTTAGCGTGTGTTCGCGAGGAAGGGAGCCGATGGTTAGCAGGGAGGCGCTGTGTCCATATGAAGGGGGGAGGGGTAAGGGAGGGAGGGAGGAGACGAAGAAAGAAAGAAGGAAAAGGAGTAAGGGATGGAGAGAAGGCGACGGGGAGTGAAGATGGAAGAAGAAAGGGAGGAGGTAAGGATGGACGTAAGGAAATAGATAATGAGGGAAAGATGGAAGGAAGATGAGGAAAGGAGGTAGAGAATGATGGAAGGGTGGACGAAAGGAAGATAGTAAGAAGGAAAAGATGGAAGGAAGAGAGGGGAGGAGAAAAGGAAGGAGGGAAAGAAAGAAAATGTTTATATGAAAGGAAGGAAGAAGGGAAGGAGAAGAGTAGAAGAGAGGGGGGGGGGAAGAGAGAAGAGTATAGAGAAGGTAGAAGGGTAGTAGGGTGGAAGAGAGGAAGGGAGAGAAAAGTATAGGTAATGAAGGGAGGGAAGGGAGGAAGAAGGGTAGTAAAGAAGGGGGGAGAGAAAGGGAGAGAAAAGTATAGGTAAGAAATGTCTTATTGATGGGAGGGTAAGAGGAAGGGATGGAGGGAGGGAAGGAAGGAAGGAAGGAAGGAAGGAAGGAAGGAAGGAAGGAAGGAAGGAAGGAAAGAAGGAAGGAAGGAGGGAAGAGGGAATAAAGGACGAATTTGCATAGAGAAGTGATAATTTGTTGATAAAAGGACGAATAATAAAAAAAAGAAGTGGGAAGGAAGGAAGGAGGTGGAAGAGAGGGAAGGAGGAAGGAAGGAGTAAGGGAAGGAATGAAAGAGGGATGGTGGAAGATTGGGAAGAAAGGGAGAATCGGCACAGGGTGGTGATAATTTGCTGGTAAATGGACGAAAATAAGGAATGAAAGGGCGAGAAAAGAGGAAAGAAAAAAAGACATGGAACCGTTTTTGGGAGGAATACGTGAAGTGATAAAGAAAGAAAATGTTAAAAGAATGGAACTGAAGAACTTGATAACAGTGGAGGAAGGAGTAAGCGAGTAGAAAAAGATAACTGTGATTGAAGGTAAAAGAAGAAAAGGGAATGAAAGAAAATAAGTATATAAACAATGCTGTGAAAGAGGACTAAGAGGCGGAAAGAAAAAAATATGGAAAGATGCGAGTAGAAAAAGATAACTGTGATTGAAGGTAAAAGAAGAAAAGGGAATGAGAGATAATAAGTATAAAAACAATGTTGTGAAAGAGAAGTAAGAGACGGAAAGAAAAAAATATGGAAAGATAAACAGTTTCAGAAAGATAAGAGAAAAATGCGAAAATTATAGCTGTTAAAAAATCTCAGTGAAGAAAAAGAAGAGAAATGAAAAACAAATTGAAGAAAAAGAAGAGAAATGAAAAAGAAATTGAAGAAAAAGAAGAGAAATGAAAAACAATCTGAAAAATAAAAGAACTAAGCGAGGTGAAGGTATATGAAAAAAACTTATTCATCAAGGGAAAATACAGAAGAAAAAATGGAGAGGATAGTTACAAAAATATGTCAGACTTTACAAAAAAAATATATATATATAGACTCGTTTTGCAAAAGAAGAAAGGGAATGGCGCGAAACTGCAGAGAAGAGGAAGCAAAAGGAAGATAAAGACAAGAAATAATAAAGAGAAAAGAAAAAGAGAAGAATTGAGATGTAACGAAGAAGAAATGGAAAGAAGGAGAAGAAAGAACAAAAAATAAATCGATATCATAAAAATTCAAGTGATGCAGAATGAAAAAAAAAAAGACTCATTCTGTGCTCAATATTTTTTTTCTTTCCATCTTTCCTTTCCTCCTCCTCCTCCTCCTCCTCCTCCTCCTGCTCCTCCTCCTCCTCCTCCTCCTTCTCTACCAGTTTAAGGAAAGGATAAAAATGGCGCGAAACTGCAAACAAGTATAAAAAAAATAATTACAAATACGATAAACGAATAAATAAATAAAAGAAGGAAAAAAAAATATCAAGGTTGGGTGGGTAACCGTCCACGTGTGTACCTGAATTAATTAACACGTACACACGCGCGGCTCATCGGCGACACGCACACACGACTTATGTACACACACACACACACACACACACACACACACACACACACACACACACACACACACACACACACACACACACACACACACAATTGATACTCATACTTTTACTTCTACGTGGAATCGCACAGTTCTATTCCAAAGTTTTCTGTCCCTTCTCTTTCCTCTTTCTTTCCCTCTTTTTCCTTCTCATTCTTCTTTCCATCCTCTCCTTCCTCCCTTCATCATCTTTCCCTCCTTTCCATCATACTCTTATCTCTTCGTAGTTTTTCTTTGTATTATTATTATTTTTTTTCTATTTACTGTTATTTTGTGTATACTCATATATATTTCAAAGCTGTTACGTATATCTTTTGTAATTCACCTCTAATATATATTTTCTACATTTTATAGTTTTTCCTTCAGATTTAATTCTTTTTAGTTTAGATTTTTATTTTTCATGTTTTCCTTCTTGGTCGTATCAGGAAACGAGTAAAAAATTCCAACATTCTATTTCTTTTCTTTCTTTTTTTTAACTTTTTTTTTTAACGAAGTAAGAGACACATCAGGGACAGGGAGTAGTGGGGGAAGGGGAGAGGAAGGGGAGGGAGAGTCAAAGGGAGGCAAAGGAAAGGGTGAAAGAAGGGGATTAGTGATGGTGAAAGAAGTGATAGGGAGGGGAGGGGAGGGGAGAGGAGGGGGTGAGGGGTGAGGAGGGGAGGGGAGGGGAGGGAAGGTGAATGGAGGGGGTGAGGGGTGAGGAGGGAGGAGAGATTAAGAGCTTCGGGGAGTGAATGGGAGGTTGTGAAGAGGACTTATCTTGTCAATTTGAAAAGGAGGAGGAGGAGAAGAAGGAAGAGGAGGAGGAGGAGGAGGAGGAGGAGGAGGAGATGTCACACTGTACGTTATCTAATGCCCCGCCCACACCATTTCGCCTCCTGTTCCTCCTCCTCCTCCATCTCTGTATTCGTCATTTTCTCTTTATCACATTAAATTTTTCTCTTCGTGGTCAGCCTTTGCCTTCTTTTTACTTTTTTCTTATACTCTCTCTCTCTCTCTCTCTCTCTCTCTCTCTCTCTCTCTCTCTCTCTCTCTCTCTCTCAGTAAGCATTTCCTTATTTTATCACCTCTAATCTCTCTTCTCTCCCCTCTTCCCTCACTTTTTTTCTTTAATCTCTTTCACCTGTCGGACTCAACAGGTGACGTACTCTCTCTCTCTCTCTCTCTCTCTCTCTCTCTCTCTCTCTCTCTCTCTCTCTCTCTCTCTCTCTCTCTCTCTCTCTCGGCCAGGTAATATCAGGGGTCGGATCAACAGGTGAGGCGCGCTACCTGTCCGTCAGGGGCGGGGCGCGTGTCACCTGGCGGCGGGGAGGTTAGAGGCTGTGACCGGGTGCCGCGGCGGATCACTGAGATGTAATGGACGAGGAGGAGGAGGAGGAGGAGGAGGAGGAGGAGGGGGAAGGGTATATGGAATGATGGAAGGAAGGAAGGACCAATGGAAAAGGTGGACAGAAGGGAATGAGAAGAGAGGAAACATGGAAACATGGAAACATGGATGAGCAGGCAGCAGAAAGCCTATTGGCTCATTACAAGGCTGCCTGCTTTCAGTGATTTAATCAATCCGTCAGCCACAGGAGTGGCTTGCGGGAAGGATTAAAACACTACTGAACGTACTCGTGGATATGTTTAGTTCACTTCCGACGCAGCAAAGTGACGGTCAATGCGATTTTTGAAGGAGCTGATTGTTTCTGCACTAACCACTCCTGCAGGGAGGTTGTTCCAGTGGCGGACGACTCTGTTCGAAAAATAACTCCTGCCGATATCCGTAAAGCATCGCTTGGCTTGAATTGCTTTACCGTTGTTTCTTGTTCGCGGGTTAGATTGTAGCGTGAAGAGTTTGGAGTGATCAACATTGCTGAACTTGTTCAGGTACTTGAAAGACTTGTATCAGGTCTCCCCGCAATCGTCTCTTTTCCAACGTTGAGTCGCTTGAGTCGTTTTTCGTAAGGTTGCGCTCTCAATGATGGTATCATTTTCATAGCGCGTCGCTGTACTCTCTCGAGTAATTCAATGTCTTTCCCGTAGTTAGGAGACCAGAATTGTACGGCGTATTCCAGGTGGGGCCTTACCAGAGAATTGTACAAGGTTAACACAACTCCCGGCGTCATGTATTCGAAGTTCCTCGCTATGAACCCGAGCATAGTATTGGCTTTCTTGCAGGCGGACTTGCAGTGTTTTGCGTGTTTCAGGTCACTGCTGGATTAAGAGAAGAAAGAGAGAATGGAAAAGAGATTGGAGAAGATGCAAAGGAGTAAAGAAAAGGACAAAAGATAAATGAAAAGACAAGAGGTTTGATTAGAAGAACGTAAAAGATGTCAATAAATAATCAGGGAAGAAGACAGAAGGAATAAGGAGATAGAGGAGGAGGAGGAGGAGGAGAAAGAGTAGCAGTAAGATCAGGAGTGAAATGAATAAAAATGAATAAAGAGGAAAATCAAAAGAGAAAAAATGAGGAAAGACGAAACAGGAAAAAAAAGAAAAAGATAAAGAAAACAAAAAACGAAAAAGTTGAAACTGAGAAGACTAAAAAAACAAAAACAAGAACCGAAAATGAAGAACCAGTGAAGAAAAAAAACGGGATCAAGAAGACAAACAAAACGAAGAAAACAAAGAAACAAAGAAAACCATGAAAAAAAGCAAAGGAAAAGACAAGAAAAGAAGAAAAAAACCAGAACACGAGATCCAGAAGCAAGACAAGTCGAGGCAGTAGGCAAAACCTTTCCCTCCAGAGCTTCTTGTCTGAGTGTCTGATGAGAGAGAGAGAGAGAGAGAGAGAGAGAGAGAGAGAGAGATAATGACCGCAGCACGAGTAAGAGGGAAATAAAGGGAAAAAGAGGAAATAGAAACAGACATCTGAAGGGTAAGAGACGAGGGAAGGGCTGTGTGGAAGAGGGAGGGAGGGGAGAGAAGGTGTACTTAATAGAGGTGGAAGAGTGTAAAAGGAAGAAGAGAGATGGAGGAATGAAGGAAAGGAAGGGGGGGAAGGAGAGGAAAGAGTGGAGTGAAGGAGGGAGGGAAGGGAACGGAGGAAAGCAGGAGGAAAGGGTGGAGAGAATGTAGAGAAGGGGAAAAGAGGATGGAGGGAGGGAAAGGGAAGGGGGAGGGAGGGGGTGGAAGAAAGGGAGGTGAGACGAGGGAAGAGGTGGAGGAAAGGGAGGGAAGGAGGGAGGGAGAGACAGGTAATAAAAAAGTGGAAGAGGTAAGAGGAAAAGAAGTACATGGAAGGAGGAGGAGGAGGAGGAGGGAGACGAGGAGGAGGAGGAGGGGGAAGAGGAGGAGGAGGAAGAAGGAGGAGAGAGTAGTAGAAAAACATCAAAACAAGAATAAGCACAAGAGAAGAAATGAAAAAGAAGTAAATGCACATAGAAAATGGAAAGAGAATTATGAAATGAAAGAAGACATAAAAAGAGGAAGAGGAGGAGGAGGAGGAGAAGAAGGAGGAGGAGGAGGAGGAGAAGGAGGAGGATGTAGTATATCGGCTTGTGTATAAAAGCCATATTTTCATATAGAATCTTGGCAACAAGTTTTATTATCATCTAAATACATCATCAAACAGGGAAAATTATGTTGCCAGTTTTTCTGTGTGGTCCCAGACTGATTTTCAGCATCAACAAATAATATCGTAAAAATTCCGCAAAAATAACATATTTTCAAATTATTTACAGTGTGTAACAATTTTAAATGGCCATAATTATCCAGTTTTGGAAAATATGTGATAAAGACTAATAGTGTGTGACTATTTTGTACTTATGGTATAAATGTTCACCAAAAGATTCTGCTTCTAGCAACTTAACAAGTAATTCTTATTGCAAAAGAATAACACAAATGTTAATGATCCGCTGTTTCAAGTTACAGCCACAAATGTCCACGACGTCAGTCCTCTTCAATATCCTGGCCATCTGTGATAGGATTAGTGTTCTGGCATGTGTCATCTCCTGTACAGTTGCACAATTCAGTGCACACAAGATTATTTTGTCTGCAAGAGCATCTGCGCGAACACTTGTTGGCTGAATCGATGTTAGTGGATCCGCAGTTGCATCGAATGAGTTGAAGAACTGCTTCTGGAGCTGGTGCTTCCTTTGATAGCAGTGGCATCAGTTTGTCATGTTGCATTTGCCATCCGAGCATGAGAGGATTTGGTATGACTGGATTTAAGACCAGGTCTTGTGACCAAACACTTGCTTGAATATGTGCGCGTCGTATGTGCTCGAGCCAAGCTCCATGTGTAGGTGGTAACATGTCTACTCCTTGGCCAGATCTCAGCCTTTTGAAGAGGTACCACCTGAGATTCTTTGCCTTGGGGATATGGAGTTGCTTAGGACAGAAGAGTGAGCATAAGAATTCTTCACACCCTTCGACCACACTATCTGATGGTTCGGCTCCTTCTCCAAGCCCATTCAGTGCAGCAAGTACGGTTGAACTGGCATTAAGGAAAGCTTTGAAGCATCCTTTTTTTCCTTTGCCTTGTATATGCCCAGTTGTATCGCATCCAGTCAGCGCATGCCATTTGATCAAAGCTGATGCTTTGTCGGAACCAAGCTTGTCATAGATGGGTTTCAGCTGGATGATGCGACGGCGTTCTCCGGTGCCCATGATCATTGCTGGTCGCGTACCAAGCATTGGCACCCTACGAAGAGCCAAGAGCAGAACATCAGTGTCCTGTGAGTATATGTGGACTTCAAATCGTGTTCCTGCTACTTCTACAGCGTGTAATATCATCAGAGTGTCAGCTTCTTCGTGGGTGCTTACACCTGTAGATACATGACATTCAGAGTTTGTCATAATGCTGCTGCGTGTCACGGTTACTAGGTTCTTGGTAGTACTCTGGTTGATGAGTTGTTGTGCCAGGTACAAAGTGAGTGAATCCTTTGTCTCATTGCTTGCAAGAAATGTACCTTTGTCTTTGATACAAGTTGCATCTTCTACAATGTAGGAATTGATTCCCTTGGGCTTGCCTCTGCGGCTCTCCCGTGTGCCCTCCTTGAGTGAAGATACTATGGTGTAATTATCAAAGATGATCCTCACTTGGCCATAACCTCGAGCTTTTGAGTCAATCAACTTGACATATGATGTGCCTAAATCCTTGCAGTTTTTGACGTTCTTGACAGCCATCAACTCATGCAATACAGCCATGCCATCAACTACAAGACAGAAACCCTCGTTTTCATCGTTGGTGCCCTGAGCATTGGTTCCTGGGGTTGTATTGTCATCTGGCTCCAGAAGGTTCTCCAGCAGGTGGATTACCATGCTCTTGTCAGTGGTCGGGTGGATTGCTCCATCTGGTTATGTACACAAACTCGTGGGTGCCAATCACTTCCTCTAAGTTGATGTCATCCCTTGAGGATCGTGCTATCACCAGCATCCTAGCAAACAGTGATGATGTTGCTTTCAGTGTGATCACTTGGGAACCGGCTTTCAGTTTAATTTCCTTGGCAGTTGCTGACCAAGACAGCAGTTTAACCTTTGTCATCTTGGCCCACAGGTTTCCATTGCCAATCAGACGATCTTCAATGAAACTTCTGTATGCATCCATGCCAATCTGCTCTGTGGACAGAATGCTTTCTTTGATGTTGTCGGGAATGATCTCCTTCGACAGAAGCTTGAACATCCGACCTGTCGTTGCATCACTGGCGGGCCCAGTCTCAGTTCCTTTTGATCCACTAAAGATGTTCCATGGCGACAGTACCTTCTTCAGTTGTGTGATTGCCTGTTCCTGGCGACGAACTTTGGCCTGAGAGAGGCAGTGGTGCTGTTGTTGTATTGTAGCACTGTTAGACACTGCTGCCAGTTGTTCACTTTCGGAAGCAATGCGTGCCAACTCAGGACCAGTGAGACAGAACTTCAGCAAAGTCTTTGGGTTTGATGTTATTCCAGAGATTCCTCCTTGACCTTTGGTAGATTTATTTTGATGCTCCATTGCCTGGTCTACTGCAATACGAGTGAACGGGATAGTGTTGCTTGTATTCACTGTGAAGTCACCATTTACAAACTCTTGCCAAATCATTGGATCTGTGGTTTGTATCTCTTGCATTCGAGCTATGTATTCGGGTATGTTCTGCGCATAATATATACCTACCTTTATAGTGCCACAATACCCCAAAAACTACAAAAATGTCATGCAGAAACATATCTAAACCTATATGTATGTAGGCGCTATTTTCCAATCTTGATCGAACTGCTCGATTTTAGTGACTTTAGTTTCTGTAGTAGAAAGTCATGTGGGACCAAATGAAAAAACTGGCAACATATTTTTCTATGTTCACAATACTACCTGGAACATTTTCAACACAGTTGCCAAGATTCTATATAAAAAAATAACAACATTAAATTTTCCAACACAACCGGATATACTAATGCGAAGAAAAATGAGGAGACCAGAGAAACAGATTAGCAAAAGGACTGAACAGGAGAAATGGATAAAAAGGAGTAAGGGAATAAAGGAATAAGTCGATGAGAGAAAAGAAGAGAGGAGGAGGCAGTGGAAAAATAAAAGGTGGACACTGAGAGAAAAATAGACAGGAATAGAAAGACAGGAATAGAGAACAAGGAAAGGAGGAAAGGAGGAGAGAATGAAAAGAGGGAGGGAAGATAGAAAAAGCAAAGGGAAGGAAAGAAAAGAATAAAAGAGCAAGAGAAGGAAGGAGGGAAGGAAGAAGAGATGAATGAAAAGAGAGAGGAGGAGAGGAGAGGAAGAAGAGAGGAATGAAAAGAGGACGGGAGGGAAGATAGAGAAAAGCAAAGGGAAGAATGGAAAAGAATAAAAGAGCAAAGGGAGGAAGGAGGGAAGGAAGAAGCGATGAATGGAAAGAGAAAGAGGGAGGAAAGGAGGGGGGCAGGGAGGTGAATCTCAAGTCTTACATCGCGTTTTCTTTCACTTTCTATTCTCTTTTCACAGTTTCCTTTGTGGCGATCAGCAGGACCCCTTATCTGTGTTGTCCACGTGGGGTTCAATCCTTTCCTTTGAGGCTTTTCTCCCTAAGACTGTAAGGGTTCTTCGGTCCGTTTAAAGGGTTGAGGGGCCTGTAACGTGATCGGAACGCACACAATAACGTAATTCGAGAGACATGTATACGCTTACCTCGACGCGTCTTGGTCAATGCGTTTATGAATATCTTTTTATAATGGGCCACGGATTGGTATGTTTATTGGGTATGCGCTTAAATAGTATCTCCTTCCTCTAGTTTCTTGGCGTATATGGTTAGTTTGCTTGTTAAGGGATCCCAAAGCTTATAAATCGCTCTTTACAACTGTCTGAAGATTGGTTTGTTCGTATGAGAAGTGCGTGGATAGTGTTTCTTCCTTGGCCTTCTTAAAATGTTTAGTTAGTTTGTTTATTAAGATTATTATTATTATTATTTTTTATTTCCCTGTGAACTCTAGAAATATACCTTTTTCCAAAGTTCATAATTCTCTCTTTATAATGGGTTACAGATTATTATTATTATTTTTTTTAATTCCCTGTGAACTGTAGAAATAGACCTCTTCCAAAGTTCATAATTCTCTCTTTATAATGGGTTAAGTGCGTTAATAACTTCTTCATCGGCCGTCTTAGGATGTGTGTGAGTTTGGTTCACAGTAAAGAGGCAGATCAAGGGCAAAAAAGCTACACAAAAAGCCCACCACAGCGCTGCTCTACAGAAACGAGAGTGGAAATGTTAAAAATCTCAACCTGGTCGGTGCTAATGCGCATTGTTTTTGTGTAGTTTTATTGACATTTCCAACGCGAGCAGTAGATATGTACCTTATTCCAAGCTTTCTTTCCCGCTCCCCAGATGGCAGGTTGCGTTTATTTTAATTTTTATTCATAACATTTTCTCAGTGAACTTAAAAATTGATATGTTGATTTGTTGAGTGCATCGACCATTCCACCTCACCAGTTTCGCCTCAACAATTTTGCCTCAACTTTCCCTGAACCATTTTGCCTCAACAGTCTCAGAATAATAAATAGCTTGCTGATCTTGGCTGTTATTATTTATTGATATTGTTCCTCATTGTCTCATTCAGGTAGAGACAACAGGTATACGCGTTGGTTTAAATGAATTATCGCGTTCTTTTGGTGACGCACGTGAACTGTTTTTGATAATTATATATTTTCTTTTGTTGGGTTAATATGCTTGTGCTGCTTTGAAATATTACCATTCTTACTAACATTCTTTTCCTTCCTCTCTCCTACAGATGGTGACAGCAGGTGTGTGTGTGTGTGGTGAGGAAACAGGGACAAGGGCAGTGGTGTGTTTGGGTAAAGGACAGGTGTGGGGGCCAGGTGGTATGTGGGGAGTGACATGGAGAGTGACACTGGGCTGGACGCAATGAACTGTACCCCGCCCCCCACTGAGCCCTTAAGTGACCCTCCACCACCACCACCACCACCACTACAAGGATTACTATACGAATACGAGGATGACGACACCGACGACCTCAACGACCAAAGGTAAGTGGCACTGTCCGTAAATATATGTTCTGTTAGCGAGTAATTCCTTGAAGTTGGCGATGAGTCTTGCCAACACACCTGCCAAAAGGTTACTAATTGGACAAACAGACCCTCAGGTATGTACACCCCTCCTCCTCCTCCTCCTCCTCCTCCACCTTGACCACACTCTGTAAACACCCCCACGACCGTTTTTCTCTGGTGTGTGTGTGTGTGTGTGTGTGTGTGTGTGTGTGTGTGTGTGTGTGTGTGTGTGTGTGTGTGTGTGTGTGTGTGTGTGTGTGTGTGTTATTTATCCTTCATTTGTTTTCTTCGTTTTTTCTCATTTTCTCGTATTTCCTTCTTTTTTTTTCTCCAGTTGTCCTTCTCTTCTAGTTGTAGTCCTGATTGAATATGCTATTCTCCCTTGTCATCTCCATCTCCCTTCCTCCTCCTCTTCTTGTATTCTCTCTTTCCACCTCCTTCCTTCCTTTACTGTTCCCTCTCCTCCCATCACTTCCACACCTTTCTCCACATCTGCCCAGTCCTAACCTCCCTTCCCCTTCACCTTTTGTCATAAGCAGGTGTACTCGTGGTTGTTGTTGGTGGTGCAATTGGTAAGAATATTGGCTTTCATGTGAACAGCAGAAAAAAAGAATCAGCGAACACCAGATAGAATGAATGCTGGTAACCATATATGGCGTACGTGATAGACAGTTGTATTATTTCGTGGTTTGAGGTGGTATTTACTTTCTTGGTTGAGTGTACAAGCGTTGTTTCACCCTTCTTATTCTTTCCCAGTTTGATTTTGCTCTTCTTACACCTTCTCCCTACACTTCCTCTATTCCTACTACAACTCTGCTCTCCTTTCCCAACCTCTTCTCGCCTTCCTATATCCTACCACACCTTCCTCACGAGGGTCAAAACAAAAATTCCCTACGAAAAACACATGGAAAACCCAAATCGTACAAATTCCAAACAACGCAATACAAAACCAGAAAGAAAACTGCCCCAAAAGACTAACCTCAACTGAAAGGAATTGAGCTAGAGTAGGCATATGCAAAACCCGCGACAATGTGGTAAAATGGAGCTTGAAGTCCGACAGCAAATGTGAATGTGGTGAGATAAACCAAGACCTGATCCCCGTCAAGTAAAGCCGTCCACTCACTCTTCCACTCTGACACAGACCCCCAAAAGTGTCCCCACTCATTTGATTTTTTTTTGAAGGAGCAGCGAGTGGCGGGTGTTTTTTTATTATTATTGTTTCCTTTTTTTGTGCCCTTGAGCTGTCTCCTTTGTTGTAAAAAAATAAAAATGAAAACTGGCAAGGACGTGGCTCTTCATCTGGTGTGACAAGATATGATGATGCGCACACTCCCACACCCTCTCCACTCCCTCGCACACACCGCATATAACCTTTCCAAACCTCTCCCACATCCTTCCCCCCACCTTCTGCCCCTTACCTCTCGTCATGATGGCGGCCGTGTGGGGATTGTTGGTGGGAGTGGACAGCGCCGTGCAGTTCCAACGGTGGTTTGCGAACTGACGCCGACACTCGCGGACCGCCAACGTCAGACCGATGGCCGCCGCCCCCGCGATGTCCCTGTTTCTGTGGAGGAGGAGGAGGAGGAGGATATATTAGTAGATCAAAGGTAAAATTGTCCTAATCTTTATTTATTTACTGCTAACACACACACACACACACACACACACACACACACAGAAAAAAAACATGGACAGTTCGGGTGGAGGAAAAGAAGGTTAGAAGTTAAAGAAAGAAAGATGAAACTGAGTTTGTTATGGGTTAGGTTAGAGGTTAGGGAAGGACAGCTTGAAGTTAGAGAAGTAAGGTCAGAGGTTACAGACGGACAGTTGAGTTGAGGAAGACAAGATAGAAGGTTAGTGAAGAACAGTTGAAGTTGAGAAGGAAAGTTAAGATGATAGTGAAGAATATTTTTTTGCATCAACGGAAACAGCGCAAGGCTAACAAAAACAGGAAATAACAACAAAAAAAGCCCGCTAGTTGTTCCAGAAAAAATAGTAAGTTTGAGTAGCCAGAAAGGAGGCCAATGTCTGATGGAGAAGTGTCGTGATAATCCCCTTATGAAAGAGTTGAAGTCGTAGGCAGGAGATAGAGAGGTTCAGGGTTATGAAAGAACAGTGGAAGCTGAAAAGAAGAAGTTTAGACGTTAGGGAAGAACATTTTCAGTTAGAAGAAGGGATTATGTAAATGTCAGAAAAGAACAGTTAAAGATGAGGAGGAAAGTTTAGAGGTTAGGGAAAGATAGGGAAAGATATTTTGGAGATAGAGAAGTGAGATTAGAGGCTGAAGAATGACAGTTTGAAGTTAGAGAAGTGAAGTTAGAAGTTAGAGTGAAAGTTAGGGTTGAGGAGGAAGAACTTAGGTTAGGAAAGTGAAAAAAATAGAGGTTAGTGAAGAGCAGTTTTGGATAGAGAAGCGATATCAGAGGTTAAGGAAGGACAGGTGAAGGTAGAGGTCGAGAAGAGACAGGTGGGGTTAAGGACAGGGTTGAGGGGGGAGGGGGTAGTTGTTTATAGGTGCATGGCGTCCCTCGCATAATTAACAATAGTAATGGTTGGCTGCATCCCCAGTGTGTGCTGCTTCCTGGCTCTCTTAATTAGTGCTCATTCCCGAGGCCCCGCGGAATGCTAAGTCCAGGTGTGGGTGGGGGGGAGGGGGAGACTCTGTGGGGAAGGTGGGGGGCGGGTGGTGGTTAGGGGGGAGGGAGTGGGTACATTTCATCTCCTGTCTTTGTATCTGTTTTTATTGTTGTTGTTAGTTGTTGTCTAAGAAGGGAGTGAAAGGAAGAAGGGAAGAAAGACTTGAAGAAAGTAGATAAAGTAAAGGATACTGAAAGGAAGAAAAAGAAGGGAAAGGTAGGAAGAAAAAAAGAATGAAGATAAGAGAAAGAAAAGAAGGAAAAAATAATGTGAAAAAGATGAGGGAAGAGATTAAGATGTAAACAACACATGGGAAGAATGATGACACGGAAGACAGGAAAGAAACGGGAAATATGACAGAGGAGGAAGAGTACATGAGGTCGGACAGACGAGGCAGGGTAGAGGAGGCAGGGTAGACGAGGCAGGGTAGAGGAGGCAGGGTAGACAAAGTAGGGTAGAGGAGGCAGGGTAGGCGAAACAGGGTAGAGGAGGCAGGGTAGACGATAGACGAGGCAGGATAGAGAAGGCAGGGTAGACGAGGCAGGGTAGACGAGGCAGGGTAGACGAGGCAGGGTAAATAAGACAAGGAAAATGAGGATAGGGTAGGAGAAGCAGGACAGGTGAGGGAAGTTACAGGTAAACAACAAAGGCAGGACACACGAAAACAGTAATATAGGGAAGCTAAGGTAGGAGAGGAAAGGTGAGGCGGAGCAGACGAGACAGGGTAGAAAAGACAGGACACGTGAGAAAAGCTACAGGTACACAACAAAGAAAGGGACATTACAGGGAAGCTAAGGTGGAGAGGAGAAGACAGGTGAGGCCGGCAGAAGTGACGGTGGTGGAGACAGGATAGAAAAAGGACAGAAGTACACAACGAAGGAAGGGGATACATAAAGATAGGAATACAAGGAAGCTGACGTAGGAGAAGAAAGTTGAGGCAGCCAGAGCGGGGGTGGGTGGGAGAGGAGCGGGGGAGGGAGGAAGGCACAGGAGAGGAGCTGCCCCTGGGATCAAGACGCCCCTGGTCCTTGTGGTCATTACGTGGTCCCTGCGCCGCATGTTAAGGAGCGGCGACCACGCGGACCAAGGCTAAGTAAGCGCTCGGTGGGAACTACAGCTGTTTAGGGCCGGGAGGCGAGGCGGCGAGGGTCAAAGAGGGAGGCTGTGGGTGGCTGAGGAGGGCATGTCAGAGAGGTCACGGGTTTGATTGGCTTGACTTGATTTGACCTTGTATGGATGGGAATGTGTTTGTGTGTTTGTGTTTGTGATTGTGTTTGGGTTTATTTCGTATGGCTGGGAAAGTTTTTGTGTGTTTGTGTGGTTGTGTATGTGTTTGTGTGTGTTTGAATGGTTGTGAATGTTCGTGCTTGTGTGTGCTTGTTAATGTGCTTTTGTTGGTTTTCCATGGCTGTGGATGTGTTTGTGTGTGTATGTGAGTTGTTTTTGTTGATATTGTATGGCTGTGAATGAGTGTTTGTGTGTGTTTGTGAATGTGTTTGTGTTGATCATATTTGTCTGTAAAGTTTTTTGTTCGTGTTGATCTTGTGTGACTGTGGTGTATGTGTGTGTGTGTGTGTGTGTGTGTGTGTGTGTGTGTGTGTGTGTGTAGCTCATGTGGTCGTAAATGTGTTTGTTCTCAATTGTATAACTATGCGTGTGTTTTTGTGTGTGTTTGTGTATTCGTCAGGTAACAGGGCAGGAGGGTATGGACGTGGTATGGGTACAGCGTCTATAATTCCCCATTTGATCATGTTCTCTCTTTCTCCATGTTTGATAATGAGTGTGGAAGGCAAGGGTGAGAGAGGCCAGCGGGGTGAAGGGAGACGATGGGAAAGGGGGCGAGAAAGGGTGCGGGAGACGCGGGGTAATAAATCTGAAGGGTGAGATGTGCTGGCAGGGTGAAGGGTAGGGGTCGAGGCTACCCATGACGGGGGCACGTGAGCAGGGTGAGAGCAGGGAGGCAGGGAGAAGGAAGAAAGGGGGAGTGGGTAAGGAAGGAAGGGAGGGTATAAGGGAGGATGGGCCAAGGGGGAGGGGGGGCGTTTGTTAGTCTAAGGGCAAAAGGTCATGGCTGTGAAGGGTGCGACAGGAAGGGCATGGGGGAACAGGAAGGGGCGAGGTGAAGGGGCCGGCAGGGTGGCGACAATATGGAGGGGACAAAACAGGGGGACCAGGAAGGAGAACAAACGGGAGAACAGGACCAACAGAAAAGGGGGTGAGGAAGGGAATAACAGTAAAGAAAACGGAATGGGGTTGAGGCCAAGGAAAGGAGGCGGAAGAGAGAAGGGGAGAAGGAGGAGAAGGGAGAGGAGATGAGAAGAAGAAGAGGAGACAAAAGGAGAGAGCGAAGGGAGGAGACCCATCGCAGACATAGAAAATTGGATATAAGATGAAGATGAAGAGCAGAGGAGAAGGAGGAGACGGAAGAAGAAAAGCAGAAGGGGAGGAGGAATAGGAGGGGAAGGAGGTAGAGAGAGAAGGCGTAACAGTGAACTACGCAGAACGGAAAGGGAAGAACTCGCAGTGAACAAGAGACAGGGAGGAGGAGGAGGAGGAGAAAGAAAGAAGAAGAAGAAGAAGAAGAAGAAGAAGAAGAAGAAGAAGAAGAAGAAGAAGAAGAAGAAGAAAAAGAACAAGAAAGAACAAGAAGAAAAAGGAGAAAAGAAATAGAAGAAGGCGTATCAATGGACTGGGTAGAAGAGAAGGCAAGGAAGGACTGTCAGAGAACTTACCTATTGCAGACCTGTAGCTGGAGCCTGGTGAGTCCCCCGAGGGTCCGGCACACATTGGGGTCCAGCGGCTGGTCCCACACGGCGGCGTCCCAGGGCGTGACGAAGGTCCGGTTCACCACATCGTTGGGGGACGCCTCGACCACCGGGTACCCGTAGTTAGGGTACCCGACCACCGTGTTGGGCGGGTACACCACGCTCCCCTCCACCGGGTACCCTATGTAGTTACCGGACACGTGGTACCCAGGGGGAGCCGCACCGTGCTCCTGCTGGTGGTGGTGCTGGTGGTGGTGCGTGGGGGACGGTTCCTGCTCCCCTGTGGTACCCTGGGGCATGTGTGGGTACTGCGCGGCGTCTCTCCAGGCTGGCGGGTACTGCGGGTACGTGTGGCTGCCGTATCGCCCCCCGGGGTACGCGACGCCCTGTTTGGGGTACTTCTTTGCGTACCCCGGGGGAATGCGCACGTGTACCCCCTCATACTGGTGCCTGGGAGGGGGGAGAAAGGGGAGTTAGTGTGTGTTACGTTACCTCAGTCTTCTTACCTTTGTATCTTACCTTAACATTCTATTTCTTTCTCTCCCCTTCTCTTCCTTTCTCGTACCTTCAGTTTTATTCTCATCTTTTGCTTTTCATTCCCCTTCCTTCTTTTCCCTTCCCCTTCCCTTCCCTTTCCTTTCCTTCCCTTCCCTTCCCTTTCTATCTCTCCCCTTCCCTTTCCATCTCTCCCCTTTCCTTCCCTTCCCTTTCCATCTCTCCCCTTCCCTTCCCTTTCCTTTCCTTCCCTTCCCTTCCCTTTCCTTTCCTTCCCTTCCCTTCCCTTTCTATCTCTCCCCTTCCCTTTCCATCTCCCCTTTCCTTCCCTTCCCTTTCCATCCCTTCCTTTCCTTTTCCTTTCCTTCCCTTCCCTTGCCTTACCTAACCTAACTTTTCCTTACCTTACTCGAGTGTGTTATTACCTCACCTGTTTGATCACCTGTTCTTACCTGCTTGTTTACCTATTTGCTCGGGGGGAGTGGAAGGGAGGGGAGGATGAGGATGAGGGTGGAAGGAGGAGGGTAGGGAGTAAGGAGCGGTTTGATGGGAGTAGGGGATCGTTAGTGAGGGCGATAATAATAATAATAATAATAATAATAATAATAATAATAATAATAATAATAATAATAATAATGAAATAAAAGCACAAAAGAACAAAACGATAAAAGAGCAAAAAAAGTCACAGGAGAACAAGATGCCAAAAAATAAATATATACTTATGTAAATTAACTAACATACAGAAGCAAGGTGTGTGTGTGTGTGTGTGTGTGTGTGTGTGTGTGTGTGTGTGCGCTCGCCGTCATCATCTTCCTCCCCCTTCATTAATATGCAATAAACCGAAAGCAATTTACGGACAAGATAATGACCAAGTCTCTCAAAACGGACGTTAATATGTTTTTCTTTTTTTTCTTTGTTTTTTTCTTTTCTTGCCGCCAGACCATCAGGGAGCAGCAACAGGTTAGGTTACGCCAAGACAGGGGGGGCGAGGGGGGGGGGGAAGGGGGCGGGGTGAGGAGGGCGGGGGAAAGGGGGGGCAGAGCGGGAGTGGAAGAAGTAGAGCAGGGTGAAATGACGAGAGGGAGTAAGATGATTGAAGATTTTAGAAAGTGAGAGAGAGAGAGAGAGAGAGAGAGACAGAGAGAGACAGACAGAGAGAGAGATTAAAGTAGGGCAAAGAGATAAGAGAACAGGTCAACGAACACGGCAGAAAGGAAGAGCGTGGGAGAAGATAAATGAGAAAAGAGAAAAAGAGTAAAAATCGCATTAAGGAAGAAAAAAAGGAGAGGGAAATTATTAAGATAGCGAAAATGACGATAAATGAAGCAACGTAAAGAATCTGTCTATTATCCCGCTTTTTTCTACTTATTTATATATATTTTTTTCTTTTTTCATTTTTTTTTGTTCTTGTTCTCACGTCCTCCATTTTCCTTCTCCCATTTTAGTTTATTTTCTTTTATTCTCTTTTCTTCTTTACACCCGTTCTCTCTCTCTCTCTCTCTCTCTCTCTCTCTCTCTCTCTTTTACCTTTTTTGTCTAGGGTTTTCATATTAATTTTCTCTTCTCCATGTTCCCTTTGTTCATGTTCTCTCTTGTTCTCCATTTTCCTCTTCAATTTGCTTCTGTTTTACTTCTTGCTTCTATTTTGCTTCGTCAGTTTCTTTTTCTCTCCCTCCCTTTCTCGCTCGCCCTCCATTTTCCTTCTCTCTTGTTTTTCCAGTTTGCTTTTTTCTTCCGCCTCCTCCTCCTCCTTGTCTTCACGGTCGAGGGAGCGCGCGTATTAATGCCGCCATGTCCTCATCGCGAGATTAATCTGCTGCCTTCAAGACCGATTTTTGGAGCACGTCAGCCACGCCATCTGGGAGTTTTTGGGGGTCCTTCATATACTTAGTTTTTTTTTTCATGTATAGCTTCTGTTTGTGTTCTTGTTTTCTTGCTTTTGTTCTTCTTGTTCTTGTTTTTGTGCTTTTCTTGTTTTCTTATTTTTCTTCTGTTTTTGGTTTTGTTCTTTTCTTTCATTTTTTCTTTGTTTTTTGTTGTTTTCGTCTCTTGGTTTTGTTCTTTTTCTTCTGTTCTTTTTTGTTTTTTCCTCTGTTTCTGGTTTTGTTCTTTTTCTGTTTTTCTTGGTTTTGTTCTTATTCTTCTGTTCTTTTCATCTTTTCCTTCCTATTTATTTTTCTCTTTGTTCTTATTCTTGTCCTTCTGTTTCTTCTTCCTGCTCCTCCTCCCCCTCGTCCTCCTCCTCCTCTTCCTCGTCATCATCATCATCATCATCCTTCTCCTCCTCCTTTGCCTCCTCCTCCTTCCTCCTCCTCCTCCTCCTCACCGGATGTCTATGTGTACAAGTGAGAGGAGAGAGGAGGCCGAGGAGGAGGCCGAGGAGGAGGAGGAGGAGGGATAGGGAGAGAGGGTGGGAAGGGGGGAGGGAGAGAGGGAGAGGGGGGGCCAACACCAAATTTGCCTCGCCACCCCCAACCACAAATATGTAACTAGTGACAGACACACACACACACACACACACACACACACACACACACACACACACACACACACACACACACACACACACACACACACAGGACGACACACCATCCGCCTCACCGTCATCATCATCGTCATCATCATCATCATCAGTCTTCGCATCAATATCAGGCGACAGTTATGCAAATTGTGCTAAATTACGTTAAGGAAGACGCGATAATTGTGTTGTTAAGGTAAACGGCGGTGATTAAGGCGTCTGGGAATGGCCAGGTGAGGGGGGCAGGTGAGGGAGGGGTGTGAGGGGAAGGGGAAGGGAGGAGAAGAGGGACGAGAAAGGTAGTAATTATAGTGGTTAGGGAAGGGAGGGGAGGTGAAGGTGGGGGGTGGGAGGGGAGGGAAGGTGAGTGGGGATAGTGGATGGTAAGTGAAGTGACGATAGTGGTTAGGGAGGGAAGGAGAAGGGAGGGGAAGGGAGGGTAGGTAGAGGGGAAGGGAAGGGAGTTGAGGTAGAGGGAAGGGGAGATAGGGGATTGCTGGTGGCTAGGGAAGGAGTTAAAGGAAGGGAAGGGAGAGGGGAGGAGAGGGAAAGGGGAAGGTTATGGAAAGTAAGGGGTAGAGGGAAGGGAGGATAGGGGAAGAAAGACGGGAGAGGTAGTTGTGATGGTTGTTAGGAAGAAGGGAAGGTGATGGGGAGATAAGAGGAGAAGGGAGACTAAGGGGAAAAGGAGGAATAGGTATTAATGGTGGTTAGGGAGAATAAGAAAGGGGAGAGAAGGGAAGGGAAGGGATAAATAATTGGAGGGAAGAAGCGAGAAGAAGGGGAAGGGAGAAAGAGTGATTAGGGAGATGAGAACAGGTTATGGAAAGGGGAGGAAAGGGGAAGGGTGGTAGCGAAGTGAGGAGGGTAAGGGAGAAAGGGGAGATAATGATGTAAGGGGATGGAGTTGAGGGAAGAAGGAATATTGTAAAGAGGGCATCGGAGAGTTTAAAAAGAGGTATTATGTATATTTTTTTTCTCCTTCTTTATCTCCATTTTTTCTCCTTTATCTCCTCTTTTCTCCTTTATCTCCATTTTTCTCCTTTATCTCCATTTTTTTCTCCTTTATCTCCATTTTTTCCTCCTTTTTTTATCTCCATTTTTTTCTCCTTCCTTATCTTCATTTTTTCTCCTTCTTTATTTCCATTTTTTCCTCCTTTTTTTATCTCCATTTTTTTCTCCTTCCTTATCTTCATTTTTTCTCCTTCTTTATCTCCATTTTTTCTCCTTCTTTATCTCCATTTTTTCTCCTTCTTTATCTCCATTTTTTCCTCCTTTTTTTATCTCCATTTTTTTCTCCTTCCTTATCTTCATTTTTTCTCCTTCTTTATATCCATTTTTTCTCCTTCTTTATCTTCATTTTTTCTCCTTCTTTATCTTCATTTTTTCTCCTTCTTTATATCCATTTTTTCTCCTTCTTTATCTTCATTTTTTCTCCTTCTTTATCTCCATTTTTTCTCCTTCTTTATCTCCATTTTTTCTCCTTCATCTCCATTTTTTTCTCCTTCCTTATCTCCATTTTTTCTCCTTCTTTATCTCCATTTTTTCTCCTTCTTTATCTCCATTTTTTCTCCTTCTTTATCTCCATTTTTTTCTCCTTCTTTATCTCCATTTTTTCTCCTTTATCTCCATTTTTTTCTCCTTCTTTATCTCCATTTTTTTCTCCTTCTTTATCTCCATTTTTTTCTCTTTATCTCCATTTTTTTCTCCTTTATCTCCATTTTTTTCTCCTTCTTTATCTCCATTTTTTTCTCCTTCTTTATCTCCATTTTTTTCTCCTTTATCTCCATATTTTTCTCCTTCTTTATCTCCATTTTTTTCTCCTTCCTTATATCCATTTTTTCTTCTTCCTTCTTTATCTCCATTTTTTCTCCTTTATCTCCATATTTTTCTCCTTCTTTATCTCCATTTCTAATTTTCTGACTTTCTTTCTTTCTATGTCTATCGATGTTTCTATTTTCTATACTCGTTTTTTTTTCTATTTTTCTCCGTTTCTTATTTATTTATATTTTCTCTTGTCTTTCTTTGTAACCATTCATCTATTTTTCTCTGTATGTATTTTTTCTCCATTATTACCATCATTATTACCAGCCCCGTAATTTGTCTGTTCTTTTTTATTTTATTTTTTACAGCATACTCTCCCTCATTCTCCCTTCAGTCTTCCCATTCCTCCTTCACTCTTCCCATTCCTGTGTTTTTTTTATTTAAATTTTTTTTTTTACAGCAGAGGAGACAGTGCAAAGGCGTAAAAAAAAAAAGAAAACAATAATGAAAAAAGAAAAGCCCGCTACTTACTGCTCTTTACGTCACATTCCCCTTAACGCAACCTTCTATACATTTTGCTCATTATCTGTATTTTTTTCTCCATTATTTCCATCATTACTATCAGCCCCCTAATTGCACTATAACCTCCGTGCATTGTTTCTGTTCCTTACGTCACATTCCCCTTAACGCAACAACCCTTAATACATTTCTGCGTATTTCCTCCATATATGCCGCTTCCTCTTGACGCATTTCCTCTTCCTCGTCGTCTCCTCACCCCGTCCATCCGCTCCACGTCACTTCTCTAAACTTTCTCTCATAGGATTTCCTCTTTACCGCCGCCTCGCTACATTTCGGTACACTATATCAACCTTTCCACCGCCTTGACCTATTGGCGATGTGTTTAAGGAGGAGGAGGAAGAGGAGGAAGAATGGAAAGAGTGAAGGGAGAATGGGAAGAGTAGAGAGAGTGAAGGGAGAATGGGAAGATTGAAAGGAGAATGAGGGAGAGTGATGGGAGGTCAAGAGATAGTGAAGAGAGAATAGGCGATGTGTTTAAGGAGAAGAAGGAGGAAGAGGAGGAAGAATGGAAAGAGTGAAGGGAGAATGGGAAGAGTAGGGAGGGTGAAGGGAGAATTGGAAGATTGAAAGGAGAATGAGGGAGAGTGATGGGAGATTAAGAGATAGTGAAGAGAGAATAGGCGATGGAGGAGGAGGAAGAGGAGAAAGAATGGGAAGAGTGAAGGGAGAGTTGGGAGAATGAAGGGAGAATGGAAGATTGAAGGGAGAATGAGGGAGAGTGATGGGAAAATGAGAGATAGTGAAGAGAGAATAGGTGGTGTGTTAAGGAGGAAGATGAGGAAGAAGGGGAAGAGTGAAGGAAGAGTGGGAAGAGTAGGGAGAGTGAAGGGAGAATGGGAAGATTGAAGGGAGAATGAGGGAGAGTGATGGGAGATTAAGAGATAGTGAAGAGAGAATAGGCGATGTGTTTAAGGAGGAAGAGGAGGAAGAGGGGGAAGAATGGGAAAAGTAAAGGGAGAATGGGAAGATTGAAGGGAGAATGAGGGAGAGTGATGGGAAAATGAGAGATAGTGAAGAGAGAACAGGCGATGTGTTTAAGGAGAAGGAGGAGGAAGAGGAGAAAGAGTGGGAAGAGTGAAGGGAGAGTTGGGAGAATGAAAGGAGAATGGAAGATTGAAGGGAGAATGAGGGAGAGTGATGGGAGATTAAGAGATAGTGAAGGGAGAATAGGGGATATTGAAGGAAGAATTAGTGAAGGGAAGTAACGGAATGAAGGGAGAATACGAGGAAAAGAGGAAGGGGGAGAGGAGGGAAGGAACAGGGAAAGTAGAAGGAAAAGGGAAATGTGGTAGGTTGAAAAAATGGAAAGGGGGATGAATAGGAGAGATGGAGGAGGAGGAGGAGGAGGAGGAGGAGGAGGAGGGGGAGGAGGGACAAGAGAACCCTTTCCCCTTTGCTTTGAGTATTGGGGGGAGGGGAGAAGGGGGAGGAAGATGAACCAGAGACCAAAGTATATCTCCCCTCCCCCCTTCTCTCTCTCTCTCTCTCTCTCTCTCTCTCTCTCTCTCTCTCTCTCTCTCTCTCTCTCACCTGGATCATGACGTCACCCTTGCCTTAATTAGTCACCTGGAGGGAAAGGGGAAAGGTATGCGTGTGCGTGCGTGTATGTGCGTGTGTGTATGTACGTGTGTGTGTGTGTGTGTGTGTGTGTGTGTGTGTGTGTGTGTGTGTGTCGTGGGAGTGGCGCCAGGTGGTGGTGGTGGTGGTGTTGCTGTGAAGCTGAAGTTTACTCATATTTTGTTCTTGTTCGTATTTACTTGCATTTTTTTTTTTGCTGTTTATCCATTTTATTATTAATTAAGTTTACTCTCCTCTCCTCCCGAAATTGACCTCTCTTTCGGCCACCTCTTTTGATTCTTTTTAGGAGCAGCGAGTAGCGGGCTTTTTTTTATTATTGTTTCCTTTTTTTGTGCCCTTGAGCTGTCTCCTTTGTTGTAAAAAAAAAAAAAAAAAACTGTTGTAGGGCAATTTTTATCATCCATGTTTTTTTCTAAGTCTGTCCCGATATTGATTTACCTTTTCTTATGTTAGTCTTTTGTCCAAGTTACTCGTGTTCTTATATTTGGTACAAGTTCTTCGCATCCTTCCCTTTGCACATTAGCCGCCAAATAAAAGCACGTAACACACTGAAAGGGCAGCACATCACTCTGTCAGGGCAGCATTTAAAGAGCCTTTCTTATTATTTATTTGTTCTTATTTTTTTTCTCATTGTTCACATCTTATTGTTATTATTTATCCTTATATTATTATTGTTTATATTTTGTTTTTTATTGCTTAACTTTTTTTTATTTCATTTATATATATTTTTTGTTTTGTTTCGCCCCAGCCCGTTATGGCGCAGGCAGCTGTTTATTGTGGCGCAGTTTGTTTATTCTTATTGCTTATTTTTTCCTTTTTACTTATTGTTATCTTATTATTATCTTATTGTTCTTATTGATAATCTTTTGATCTCCTTCACGGCAAACAAATTCCAAGTCAAGCAGGAGACAAGGCAGCAGGACGCTAATAAATTACCTGGCCATCTCACCTGGACGTTAAATTGAGCTACAGTTGGAATCCTGCCCCCCAAGAGACTAGAACAGCTTTCCTCTTCTATTGTAATGTCTGTGTGTGTGTGTGTGTGTGTGTGAGAGAGAGAGAGAGAGAGATGATTGAAACCTTTTCCTGACCTTTGCAATTGTGTCTGTGAATTATCGGTTTTCTGTCACTTGAGCTGAAGGTCTGTGTGTGTGTGTGTGTGTGTGTGTGTGTGTGTGTGTGTGTGTGTGTGTGTGTGTGTGTGTGTGTGTGTGTTATTTGTTTGACTTTTCTGTCTTTCTGTTTAAATTTCTTTCTTAATTATTTTCTTTCTGCTTTTGTGTAATTTTTCTATTTTCTATATTTTATTTTCGCCTCTCCTGGGTTGCCTGTTGTTTTATGTGTCTGTCTATATCTTTCATTTTCTTTATTTCTTTATTTTTCTGTGTCTACTTGTGTGTTTCTTTGTTTTCTGCCTTTGTTTGTTGCTTGTCTTTGTCTGTCTGTTATTTTCATTATTATCCCTATCTCTTATTTATTGTGTTTATCTTTTTCTCTGTTATCTCGCTGTCTATCTTTCTGTGTGTATCGGTTTACTGTCTGGGTATCTGTTTCTTAATTTTTCTGTCCTGATAAAAAAATGGCTTTCTACTTTTCTCTTTGCCCTTCTGTCTATCTATTTCTCTATTTTATCTCTCTCTATCTATTTATCTATCTATCTGTACTCTTTGTCTTCGTGTTTTTTCTTTAGGTATTCTTCTTAATTATTATCTTTATCTGTTTTTCTATTTGTGTGTCTCTATCTTTCTATGTCTGTTTATAAGTCCTCTCGAAGATTTGTTTTTCTCTGGATGTTTATGATATTACAGATTCCTCCATGATAAGTTTTTTTTTCCCTCATTGTGATTTGCATGTGCGCTGGGCCGGCGGTTCTAACCCCGGTCATTCATTAAAACATTCCGCGGCGGTTAGATCGTTTTTTGGCCCTGATGTTATTGCGTTCAAGATATTCGAATGTGATTCTATTTGTATTTGTGATTTTTTTTTCCTGTCGATGTTTTCCTTTGCGAGTTGTTTTTCAAGTTTGTATATTTGCATGTGAGTGTTGAGTCTTGTCTTTCTTTCTTTCTTTCTTTCTTTTTCTTTCGTTCTTTCTTTGGCTTTCTCTTTTCTGTCTTTCTTTTTTTCATTTATTTATTCTTTCTTTTTCTTTATTTGTTTGTTTGTTTGTTTCTTTGTTTCTTTCTTTCTCTTTTCTGTCTTTCTCTTTTCTGCCTTTCTTTTTTTCGTTCTTTCTTTCTTTATTTTTCCTTCTTTCCTTCTTTCTTTCTTTCTTTCTTTCTTTCTTTCTTTCTCTATACGTATCTTGCAGGTCATTATCGGAACGTTTTCTTATTATTTATCTTTGTATTTCATGTTTTCAATCATTTTCTTATCTTAATTTTCCCGCTTTTCCACCTCTCCATCATATTTTCCTTTCTTTCCTTTTTACACTTTGTCTTTCCACCTTTCTTTCTTATTTTTCTTTCTCCTTTGAATTCTCGTTTATATCCACCCTCCCTTCGTATTTCCCTTTCCTTCTGTTTCTTATTTTTTCCTATCTATCCACCTTTTTGTCTTATTTTCCTTTTCTTCTACTTTTTTAAATTCAGTGTTATCACCTCTCATCAGACCTCATTTTTTTGTGTTATATTTTCCTCTTTTCACCTGGCTTTGTTGTATTAATTTTCTCTCACAAACTTTTTTATTTTCTTCCTCTCCTAATAATTGTCTTACTTTTTTTCATCTCTTCTTAACCTTTTGTCTCTTCTGTAACCTACTTAACTATTCACCTTCAATTTTCGACCTTCTAAATTATTCTGTGTCTTATTGATCTCTAGTCTCTCCTGGACCCTATTTCTTATTCTACTTCAGTTTTCGTAATTTAAAAACTACCATTCTATCTCTCCCTAACTTCCTTTCTTCTTTTTCGATCGATTCTGATTTTATTTTTCCTCAGTTTTCGACCTTTTAAAACTACTACTACAACTTTTTTTCGTTATTTAAAAACTACCATTCTTTCTTTCCCTAACTTTCTTTTTCTTTTTCGATCGACTTTTATTTTATTTTTCCTCGGTTTCCCCCCTTAAACCTACTATTTTGCCCTTCAACTTCGATTTCTACATATCAAAACTATTTTTCTGTCTCTCCTTAATCCGCTGTTTCTTCCTTAAGCTACTAATTTATATCTTTCCAAAAACTATTGTGGTCTCTTCCTAAGCTTCTGTCTCTTCCTCAACTTACACCTTTAAAACTATTCTCTTATCTCTCCTTAATTTACTGGCCTGCTCAGTCTAATAGTTTCAGTCTTAAAAAAAAAATACCGGTCTGTCATCTTAGATTTGTCTCTTTCTCAACCTCCTGTTCTTACTATCCAACCTTAATTATAGACTTTTAAACCTATTCTAACCTTTATCTGCCGACTCTTCTTCAAGCAACTAACTTTGATCTTTCTTAACCTTCTGTCCCTCCTCTGTCTCAACCTGCTTCTTACTATTCCCCCTCCTCCTCAGATCACTCTTGCCTCATCTCCGTATCTTAATCATCTCATAATCTCTTCCTTCTTCCTCTCATCTCTTCCTCTTCATTCTGACTCAACTTGCTTCTTACTATTCCCCCCTCCTCCTCCTCACATTACTCTTTCCTCATCTCCTTATCTTAACAATCGCCTAATCTCTTAATTCGTCGGCGGGGTCAGTAAATCGAGCCTTTAGTCAATTAGGGCAGCGCGGACTCTTAGCGGGGACTATCAATGTTGCCAGAACCTTCAGACACACGTGCAGCGCCGGGCTTCTGTTGAATAAAATATAAGGTTTGTTATGGCTACACTGCGTCTGCGTCAATGTGTGTGTGTCAGTATGTTGGTGCGTGTGTGTGTGTGTGTGTGTGTGTGTGTGTGTGTGTGTGTGTGTGTGTGTGTGTGTGTGTGTGTTATCTGTTTTTTTTTTGTATGTGCGTGCGAGTGTTCTTGCTTTATTACTTTTTTATTTTTTATTTTTTTATTGTGTTCGTGTAAAGAAGTGGGTTAAAAGTGAGAAAAGGTCGGGGGGGGGGCCCCCCCCCCCTCTCTCTCTCTCTCTCGTTCTTTCTTCTCCCTTGCTCTATATATCACTTCATTTCTCTCCTCGTCTCTTCTTCCCCCTCTGTCTTCCTTCGGTTATTCTGGCAAGTCATCCATTCCGTCATTGTACTCTTCCAGTTTCCTTTATTTTCCTGTTTGTTACTATTATCCTGATTAGAGAGAATGAATCAGAGGAGAAGGAGGAGGAGGAGGAGGAGGAGGAGCAGGAAAAAGAAAAGAGCAAAAAAGATGAAGAAAAATAAGAAAAAAGGAAGAAGAAGAAGAAGAAGAAGAAGACAAATACGAAGAAGAAGAGGAACAGAAGGTGGAGGAGGAGGAGGAGGAGGAGGAGGAGGAGGAGGAGGAGGAGGAGGAGGAGGAGGAAGAATCGAAGATGAATAAGAAACACACTTGAAAACTCTCTCCAGCAAATTTAACTGGAACACACACACACACACACACACACACACACACACACACACACACACACACACACACACACACACACACACACACACACACACACTCACACACACGTTCTTGTGCGAGGGTCGGCATGCCAGGGCGTGGGGCGCAGGTGTCCGGAGAATGTACACCTTTTTATGCCGCACCTGTTACTCTTACCTGTGTGTATTTCAGGGCTTACTATTACTACTCCTACGTGTGTACCTGTGTGTGTGTGTGTGTGTGTGTGTGTGTGTGTGTGTGTGTGTGTGTGTGTGTGTGTGTGTGTGTGTGTGTGTGTGTTTTAGTTTTAAGTTTGGGTGTGAATTTTTAAATGTATTTATCTCTTCATATTCTATTCCTCCTCCTCCTCGATTTCTTCTACCTCCAACTCCTCCTCCTCCTCCTCCTCCTCCTCCTCTGCGTCTAGGTACATGAAGCTATGAATAATGTCCTATATTGCAAGCCTTCACTGCAGGTGCGTCCAGCTCGGCACACACACACACACACACACACACACACACACACACACACACACACACACACGCACACATTTACTTTCCAGGTATGCGTTTGCTCTCTCCAGGTAGTAAACACACACGCACACACACCTGTCACACATACTCCCCCCCTCTCCCCCCAACCACCCTCCCCCACTTACAAACACTTATCCATCCACTTTTTCATCCACTTGTCCATAGAACTCCACTCAAAAGCTCTGTAAAACCTCCTATAGAACCTCCTCTATTAAACCTGTATTACTTCCACCTCTATAAAACCTCTGTAATAAACCATTCTTCCATCCATCTAGTCATCCACATCCACTGCTCATCCACCTTCTTTCTTTCCTCGACCTAGTCATCCACCTGCCCATCCACACCCAATCTTCCATCCACATAGTCATCTACCTGCCCAGCCTCATCCATTCACCCATTCAGCCAGTGAGTGGAGCGGCGGGCCAATCAGTGTGTGAGGGAGCATCGCAGCCAACACCCATTAGCACCCAGGGGTCCGCGGCGCCTCTGTCCCCTGGTGGCCGCGGGTTGGCAAAGGAGGGATGGTCTGGGTTGGTAATAATGCTGGTGGCGCTGGTGGTGGTGATGGTGCGGGGAAGGGGAGGCGGGGTAGGGGGCTGTTATTTCTGTTACTGTTACTGGTCCTGCTACTATTGTTATCTCTTCTCGACCTCCTCCTTCTTCTCCTCCTCCTCCTCCTCTTCCTCCTCTTTCAAATGCTCCTCATATTCACTAATACTAAAATCAGGAGACAGGCATGTAATGAGGAAAAGAAAAAGAGGCTGGAGGATGAGGAACAGCAGGAGTGGGGAAGACATGCAGGAAGAGAAGAAGAGGAAGAAGAAGAGGAGGAGGAGGAGGAGGAGGAGGATGTAGGATGTAAAGAACCAAGAGAAGAAGGACATGCATAAAGAACCAGAAAATTAGGATGAGTCTGATAAGGAGGAGAAAGACTAAGAAAAGGAAAAGAAGAAGAACCAGAAGAAACAGAACAATAGAAGGAGGAAGGAAGGAAAGAATGACAAATGAAGACGATACCGAATAGGAAAAGGAAGAGAAGGAAGAGGAAGGAAGGAAGGAAGGAGAAAAAATGGATGAAGCGATTCTTATGCGTTGCGCCGATCTGCTTGCCTCTTGACTCCCTCGCTCGGCCCGGCATACAAAGGTTCCTCATGAGTCTCCGTCACCCTTGGTCCAATCACGTGCTGGACTCGCGATCACCAGCATGTTGCCTCCCCGAATGCGTTTGAGGCTCAGGTGACGGATCTTTGGGAACGCCTGGAACCTCACACCCACGCTTACACACGTTTTTTAGAGTTTTAGATTGTTATTTTTTTTACTTGAAGGGTTTTGTTGTGTTGTGGTTATGTTTGATGGGGTGGAGATTGTGTGTGGTGTGGGAGAGGGTTGTATTATGAATTTTGTGATTGTTATTGTTTGTTTTATATACGTCTTTGTACCGAATCTTTGTCTTACTTCCTCTTCTGCTCTGTCTATTTACCTCTGTCTGTCCCTATCTGTTTTGCGGGCGGGTTGGAATATGATTTTTATGATTGTTATTGTTATGTTTTTATATATATGGTTTTGTGCTGATGTTGTGTCCTTCTTCCCTATCTTCTGTCTTTTTTTAATCTATCCATCTCTGTTTTTTTTCCTTTACACTTTTTTCGACTTATCTATCTAACTGTCTATCTCTATCTATCTATCTATCTATCTATCTATCTATCTCCCAGTGCTTGACCTTCGCCCTTTCCTCTCTCCCTTTCTCTTTTTCATCTCCACCCATCCCTCACGTCCACCACCACCACCAAGTTACCTGGCTTTACTTGTTCACTTCACGTCATCGACCCGCACCGTGATAGCATGCACACGCGAAAGGTTTATTGCACGCCTATCACTATCGTAGTACCGGGTAGAGAGGCGTGATGACGGCCGTTAATAAATCATGCACCTGTTAATTGTACTCAGGTAGCAAGCAAGTCCTCCCACCTCAGTCGTTCGCTCAGGTACCTAGCTATTCATTATTTTTTCATTTTTTTTCTTAGTATTTAATTTATTAGTGTTTTATTTGATTTATATGATTTTCTTTCATTCTTTTATTATTTAATTGTATTCCTATTCCAGATTTTACACCTAGAAGAGTTTGTGTTCTGTTTCAAGTCATTTGTTTACTTTGCATAGTGTTTACCTGTAGTTCTTTTTTGTGTCACTTCGTCATCTAATCTCTTGTATGTTGAAAGGTCGAAGAGTTGTCGTTTATTTCAAGTCACTAGTTTGTTATGTATAATTTCAACTTTCTGACTCTCTCTCTCTCTCTCTCTCTCTCTCTCTCTCTCTCTCTCTCTCTCTCTCTCTCTCTCTCTCTCTCTCTCTCTCTCTCTCTCTCTCTCTCTCTCTCTCTCTCTCTCTCTCTCAACTACGCAGGTAACCATTAATCCAACACTTTGATGCATAATACCCAATCAAACTTTTTCTCCGCATATAGTTTCAGCTCATACATTGAACACTATTGCCAGATCTCTTTTTTTTTCCTCCCTCTCGCTTCCAACACCAATCATGATTAATCCTGTTGGTGTCCACGGTTCATTTTTGCTTCATTAAATCCGCCGCTCGTTAAGGCCAAAGGGAGTTAGTATTATTTCTTTGTCTGGTTTATGCGTATTGGTGCATCGTTAAAGGGAATATAAGCGTGTGTGTGTGTGTGTGTGTGTGTGTGTGTGTGTGTGTGTGTGTGTGTGTGTGTGTGTGTGTGTGTGTGTGTGTGTGTGTGTGTATCTAGTGTATGTATGTATGTATGTATGCATGTATTAACTATTCAAACCTAACTACTAACAATAACCAATCTTTCCTATGTGTGTTTGTTTGCCTGTTTGATTTCGTGTTTTCTTGTATGCATCAACTTATGTACGTAATGTATATACGAATATGTATGAATGTATCTGTATGTTTAAATATCTGTCAGTCCGCCCGTCCGCAGCCCTTTAAATGTATATGTATGTGTGTTTGCTTATGTGTTGAGTGTGTGCATCGTCTGTTTGTATCCGTCTAAATGTATATATTCATCTAAATTCATCTAAATGTATGTATTCATGTATGTATCCGTCTAAATGTA
Organism: Eriocheir sinensis; assembly: GCF_024679095.1. Classification (NCBI taxonomy): domain Eukaryota; kingdom Metazoa; phylum Arthropoda; class Malacostraca; order Decapoda; family Varunidae; genus Eriocheir; species Eriocheir sinensis. The sequence continues at coordinate 4,781,207 of NC_066541.1, read as the reverse complement.
TGTATCTCTTCATGTTTGTTTGTGTGTATTAGGTTCGTGCGTGTGTGCGTGTTTCTCTCCAGGTGTGTCATCGTCCAGGACTGCCGGCGCGAGGTGTGCTTGGCGTAAACAAGGTATCGAGCGCCGCGGTGACCTACGCGGGCCCTCAATGATGCAGCGACCCCCGCCCCCCGCCGAATGTCACCGGGGCCGGGCGGAGTACTGCTTACCCAGCCTCTCATTTATTATTATGGGCCGCCCGTGTGTGTGTGTGTGTGTGTGTGTGTGTGTGTGTGTGTGTGTGTGTTTCTCTTGCTGTCTACTTTTCTTACCTAGGTGTTTCTCTCTCTCTCTCTCTCTCTCTCTCTCTCTCTCTCTCTCTCTCTCTCTCTCTCTCTCTCTCTCTCTCTCTCATCACTTTCTCTTTCTCTTCAGTCACTTTTTTCATTCATCCCTTCAAATTATCTTCTTAAATGTCAAAGTTAAACGATTCTCTTTTTACTGTACTTTTTTCCCTCTATTTTTTCTTTTTCTGATTTTCTCCCATATTTTAATTTTTGTGTCCATTTATCAATCTCTTTAAAGGTTACAGTAAGCGTCATTATTCTCTCTCTCTCTCTCTCTCTCTCTCTCTCTCTCTCTCTCTCTCTCTCTCTCTCTCTCTCTCTCTCTCTCTCTCTCTCTCTCTCTCTCTCTCTCTCTCTCTCTCTCTCTCTCTCTCTCTCTCTCTCTCTCTCTCTCTCTCTCTCTCTCTCTCCTGAAGGTTACAGTAAAGAAAAGAGTATTAGTGTTTTTCTCTGTTTCTTTTCCGTGAATTATTTCTCTTCGTCTTTTATTTTGTGTCTTCTTGAATGTCACAGAAAGATTATTGCCGATTCTAGTCTCTTTGCCTCTGTCTCTCTGTCTCCTTCTGTATCCTGGTCTCTGTCTCTGTCTGTCTTTCACTTTCTCTCGTTGTCTGTCTCTGTCTACGTCTCTGTCCGTGTTTTTGTGTCATTTTGTCTGTCACTGTCTTTGCCTCTCTTTCTCTTTCTTTTTGTTGTGTGTGTGTGTGTGTGTGTGTGTGTGTGTGTGTGTGTGTTTAATTCATCACGGCCTGATCACGTGTTGGACTCGTAATCGCCAGCAGGTACCCTCCCGACATGAGCAAGTGCTCTTTATCGTCAATCTCTGGGTACTGCCAGGACCTCACACACCACACACTCCATCCCCCTTGCTCAAGGGGGGACAGTAACCACTCCTAGTCAACGGAAAGAATCCGGCCTGAGCGGGCTCGAACCGCCGCCGCCGCTGTGAAGCCTGGCAGCGCAGTGCCCTAACCAGTTGCGTCACGGAGTGTGTGTGTGTGTGTGTGTGTGTGTGTGTGTGTGTGTGTGTGTGTGTGTATCTACCTACCTATCTATATCTATCTGTCTGTATGTGCGCCAATCTTTCAGTAAATCTATCTGTCTATCTTCATTTATTTATTTGCTTTTTCGTTGATCGACACGTGTGCAGAGTAAAAATGAGAGAGAGAGAGAGAGAGACTGACTGACTGACTGACTGATTTTCCCTTCACTTCCCTCCCTTCCCTTCTCTCGATTTTTTTTAACTTAATTCCTTATAAACAACTACAGACAAATTTCTCTCCCTTTCCCTCCCTCTTTCCCTCTTTTCCCTCCATTTTTCCCCTCATCTTTACTTTCCCTTTTCCTCCTTACCCGTTTTGTCTTCCTATTTTCTTCCTTCCCTTTCCCCTTTTCCTCACCGTTTCTCCCCTTATATATTTACCTCCTATATCCCACCTTTTATTGCTTCTTCCTTCGCTTTTCTTTTTTCCTTCCCTTTCCTCCTTCTTTCTCCATTTATCTCCTCATTTCTTTAATTTCCACCTCCTGCTCTCCCATTTTCATTCTTCCTTTTCTTTACTTTTCCTTATTTTCCTTTAATCTCGCCTTCTGTAACCCTCTCACTCTCCTCTCATTCTCCTTTCCTTTATCCCATCTTTATTTATTTTTCATTTCCTCTCAGCTTTTACTTTCCTTTTCCATTTCCTTTCCCTCTTTCTTTAATGTATTCCTCTGTAACCCTTTCCCCTCCTCCCCTTTTCTCGTCCTCTTTCCCTCCTTTTATCTGGCTTCAACTTCCCTTCCTCCTCCTCATACTTCTCCTCCTCTTCACCCTCTTCCCTCACAAGTCTTTCCTTTCACCTAATCTAGACTCACCCATCTCCTCGTCCCTTCCTCTTCCTTCTCCTCTTTCTTATCCTCTCCTACTCCTTCTTTACTCAGCTTCCTTATCGTCGTTCCATCTCTTTTCCTTTTCCTCCTCTTTTTTCCATCTTGTCCTCTTCTTTTTCTACTTTTTTCCTTTGCTTCTCTTTCCTTGTTTCCTCTCTCCCATCTCTTCTCTTTTTCCTCTTTCTTGTCCTTTTCTTCCACCTCTTTCCTTTGTCTTTTTCTCGTTCTCCCTCTGTTTTCTTTTTCTTCTCTGCTCCAATTTTTTTTATTAACGCCTCTACTCTACCTTCTGATTTCTCTTATTTTCCTGTGAGTTTTTTTTTGTCCTTTCCTTTTCCTTCTCTTGCTTCTCCTCCTCCTCCTCCTCCTCGTCTTCCTTCTTCTCTTGCCTCTTACTTTCACTGCATATCCTTTTTACTTCCTCCTCCTCCTCCTCCTCTTCCTCCTCCTCCTCCTCGTCTTCCTTCTTCTCTTGCTTCTTAATTTTACTGTACATCCTTTTTACCTCTTCCTCCTCCTCTTCCTTCTCCTCCTCCTCCTCCTCCTCCTCCTCCTCCTCCTCCTCGTCCGTCATGCCGCATTCTTTAAGCTCCGGCATAACATTATTTTACTGTCGGAATGCACTTTTTGCCGACAGGGGCCGCGCGTGTAGGCCTAGCGTTGTTTTCCCAGGCCCGCAGCTGGTCACGGCCTACCTGCTGGCTGTGATTGTTGTTGTTGTTGTTGCTGTTGTTGTTTTTTGTTATGGTTTAATGGTTATTTTTTTTTGCTTTTGTTCCCATTGTTCTTTGTTTGCTTCTTGTTTGTTTGCGGTTGTTTGCTTTTGTGTCGTTGTTCTTGTATTTTTGTTTGCTTTCTTTCGTTTCTTTCGTTTTTGTGTGTTTATATAAGGTTGTAATTTTTGTTTTTTGTTTTTTTTTCTTTTTTGTGTGTCTTGTGCTGTTTTTTTAAAAGGATGTGTTTGTTTGTGTTTGCTCTTTGTTTTGTTATCTTCCCTTTTTGTTATTGCTTTGTTATTTTAATATTGTTGTGGCCTTGTGGATGTGATTTTTTTTGTTAATTTGTTTGTTTGTTTGTTTGTGTTATCGTATGATTCTCTCTTTACTATCTTGTTCGTCTCAAATGTTTGGAATTTTCTTTGTGTTTGTTGTTCTGTTTTGTTTGTTTTTCACTCACTAATCATTCTGCTTGATTTTTTGTTTTCCCTCTCCTCTTCCTCTTCTTCCTATTCCACTTCCTCCTCTCCTATCAATACTTATTCCACTCTCTACTCTCTCTTCCCACGTCTTTTCTCCTCCTTGCTCCACTTAACTCCACTTCTCTCCCCACAACACATCCCCATACCTCTCCACTCCATCCCGTCTTCTCCTGCCCTCTTCCCCACTCCACATTCCCCTTCCACTTCGTCTTCCTAACCTCACTTCTTCACTCCACTTCTTCCCCATTCCTCCCCATCGATCCTCACACCACTCATCTTCCTCTGTCTCCGGGCAACGAGGAGGAGGAGGAGGAGGAGGAGGGATAGGGGGAGGGAAGGAGGAGAGGAGGAGAAGGAGGAGGAGGAGGAGGAGGAGGAGGATTTGGGTGTGTGCATGAACATTTGTATCGTAAAATGTGTGTGTGTGTGTGTGTGTGTGTGTGTGTGTGTGTGTGTGTGTGTGTGTGTGTGTGTCATCTGTTACTGGGCGGAAGGGAAGGAGAAAAGGGAAATAGGTAGAGAATGGGAGTAATGGAGGAAGGAGAAGAGAGGAAAGAGAAAAGAAAGAATAAAGATGAAGAGGAACGCAAAGATGATAGTAGAATGAAAGGAAAAAGAAATCGAGAAAAAGAACAGAAAGGAGAAGAAAAGGGAAAAAATGGGAGGAATGAATAAGAGGAGGGAAAGAGAGAAAAAGTATGTCATTTAAACAACAGATTAACGTAAGGAAGCAAAACATATCTGATCATGAGGGGAAGAACGTTGTAACTCGAGTCGCTCCCCTTCATTCCCCTCCATTCCCATTTAGGAGCAGCGAGTAGCGGGCTTTTTTTTTATCATTGTTTCCTTTTTTTGTGCCCTTAAGCTGTCCCCATTGTTGTAAAAAAAAAAAAAAAAAAAAAAAAAAATCCCGTCCCCTCATTCTCATTCCCCTCAGGTCATTCCCCCCAATCCCTCAGTCCTCCCTTCAATTCCTTACTCATTATACTCTCTTCATTCCCCTCACCTCATTTTCTTCGCTTCATTCCCCTCACCTCATTTTTTTCGCCTCATTCCCCTCATCTCATTACCGTCGTTCCCTTCACTTTAATCCCTCCTTTCTTCCCTCATTTCCGTTCTCTCATTCTCCTTCTTCTCCCTTTCTTTTCCTTACTTTCCTCAATCCTCTCACTCCTCATCTTGTCATATTCTTCATCTTTTTATCTCTTTCTCTTTCTCTCTGTCTTCTGTCTGTCTGTCTATCTATCTATATATCTGTCTGTTATTCCGCCTATCTATCTATTATCTATCTATCTATCTATCTTTTCCCTTTACCTCACTTTCTCCTTCTTCACTTTTATCACCCTACTTCTCCGATTCTTGCCCTCCATCGTCCACTCCTCCTCCTCCTCCTCCTCCTCTTCCTACTCCTCCTCACCTGTCCTAAACGTACCCTCACCTGTTTCTTCCTCACTCACCTGCAAATCGACGTAATTTTCCCTAATGACGCAAATCACCTGGCCCAGAAATACGGTTTACCACTTATGCAATCTATTACAGGCTCCACTACCTCCTCCTCCTCCTCCTCCTCTTCCTCTAGCTAATTTCTCTTCGCGCAGGTAACTTTTATGACACCTGTGCTTGTCAATGTAGTGGAATTGCACATGATTTCCGCATACCTGGTGACGCCTGTATTGATTGGCGTGTGTGTGTGTGTACCTCGCCTCACCTTGCTTGCCTTGCCTACCTTGCTTGCCTACCTGTGCTTGTGAATGCATACCTGTCTGCTCGCTTTCTTGCTCTTCATCTATCATTCTTTCTTCCGTTCGTTTCCTCTTTCTTTTCTGTCTTTCTTATTGCTAGTGTGGAAAGAAATGAAGGAAGAAAGGCAGAAAGGAAGTATATATATATTTTTTTTTTCTAGTGTGTGTGTGTGTGTGTGTGTGTGTGTGTGTGTGTGTGTCATTATCTCTGTCTTTATCTATTTCCGTCTGTCTGTCTGTGACCGTCTGTCTGGGTCTGTTTGTCTCTATTTTGGACACACACACACACACACACACACACACACACACACACACACACACACACACACACACACACACACACACACACACACACACACACACACACACACACACACACACACACCTCAACAAAACATTACAAAAATTCCCTTCGATCGCTTTTCATTTATTCATCGAGTTCGTTCCCTAATGTAAGACTTCCCCTCTTGACTTCCTGGAACACTGAGGAGGAGGAGGAGGAGGAGGAGGAGGAGGAGGAGGAAGAGAAGGGAGAAAAAGAGGAAGTGGAAGAGGAAAAAGAGAAAGAAAAAGAGGAAGAGGAGGAGAAAGAGGAAGAAGAGGTAGAGGTAGAGGAGGAGGAGGAGGAGGAGGAGGAGGAGGAGGAGGAGGAGGAGGAGGAGGAGGAGAAGGGGGAAAAGAGGAAGTGGAAGAGGAATAAGAGAAAGAAAAAGAGGAGGAGGAGGAGGAGGAAGAGGAGGAGGAGGAGGAGGAGAAGGAGGAGGATGTTTGGGAGGACGAGGACGAGGACGAAAAGGAGAAGGAAGAGAAAGAGAAAGAGGAGGAGGAGGAGGAGGAGGAGGAGGAGGAGGAGGAGGAGATGAGGGTTGCCTTCTAAACAGCTTCCAGGATCCTCAAGTCTTCTCGTCACAAGTTGAAGATTCTAATAGAGAGTCGCACGTGTTTACCCAAGATCCTGTTATGAAGTGTGTGTGTGTGTGTGTGTGTGTGTGTGTGTGTGTGTGTGTGTGTGTGTGTGTGTGTGTGTGTGTGTGTTTTCTACTCTTCTATCTCTTTCACCGTCTGCTATATTTTTTTCTGGTATTTTTATTTTCTCACCTTTTTCGGTTAGTCTTTTCTTTCCTTTCTTCTGTTTGCAAAGCTATTCTATTGCCTGTCTGTATTTGCTTTTCTTTCTTTCCCTACTTCCCTCTTTTAGTTATCTGTCTGTCTATACCTGTTTCTCTGTTTCATATTTCCCCTCTCTTTGCCTGTCTCTCTGCCTGTCTCCTTTCCTTTTTTCACATGCTATTCTATTGTCTGTCTGTATTTGCTTTTCTTTCTTTCCCTACTTCCCTTCTTTAGTTATCTGTCTGTCTATATCTGTTTCTCTGTTTCATATTTTTCCCTGTCTTTGCCTGTCTCCTTTCCTTTTTTCACATGCTATTCTATTGCCTGTCTGTATTTGCTTTTCTTTCTTTCCCTACTTCCCTCTTTTAGTTATCTGTCTGTCTACATCTGTTTCTCTGTTTCATATTTTTCCCTGTCTTTGCCTGTCTCCTATTGTTTTTTTTTCACGCGAGTTTCATCTATTGCTGCAAAAACACTCATAACTCAACACAAAACTTCAGTCTCCTCGTGTGTTAGTTTCGTGTTGTTACTGAGCGGTCTCTTGCACAGGTTGTTGCTGGTGGCGCTGGCGGAGACTTCGCTGAACTTACCCGGAAACATATACATAACACAGCCAGACGAAGCTCATCCGCGTCTCTTCTAATTCTCATCCGTGACTTGCCAGAGCTTTTCCGATGCTCAGGTTGGTCTTACTTCGGGTGATACTCATGTGTGTGTCATACCTGTTCATGATGCAGAGGCCTTTTAAAACTACAACCGCTGCATGGTCACAAAGCCGCCCATCCATGAAAGTTATAATAGTAGGTACGAGAGCCTTTTCATATTGGGGTTCTCAGGCGCCGAAATGTTTGTGGGTGCGGGCCTCATCAGAGACTTCGATAACACACCCCAAATTTGCTTACTCAGAAATCTACGTTGCGGTACACGGACAAAATAAACATAACCTTCCGTCTCCTGATCCTTTGTCTTGTTTTATCGGAGTTTGCAGATGCGTGCTTTATCAAAGACTTCGGTAACTCATCCCAAATTTGCTTAGCTAAAGATCCACCTGACTGTACAAGACCAAATCTTTCCTTTTCCTGATTCTTTGCCAGATTTGATCGTAGCTTGTGAATGCGGGCGTGAAAAGAGACTTGACCGTAACTTAACCCACCTTAAATTTACTGCGCCAAGAATTTGCCTTTCTCTACACAAACTAAACCCTGCGTTGCCTCACTCTTTGCCTTATTGCACTTTTCCTGGTCAATGCTCTGACCTATGTTATGGCAAGCTACTCAAATCTGTCTTGCTGTGCACAGAAAAAAACACATTTATATCTGCCTTGCCTGATTCCTTAACTTGAACTGATTCTGGCCGATGTTCTCACTTGGAGTTTGGCAAGTCACCCCACATTTAGGTTGATAAAATCCTAACCTTACTTTGCCTTGCCCAAGTTTAGCCGTGCGTGTCCTTCCTCTCCGCCTTGACATTCGCAGGGCGTGGCCGAGGCTTTAACGGGATTGTTGTAACTTACCTAAAATTCACCTTCCCTAAACTAACCTTTCACAGCCTTGCCTAAATTTATACTTAATTCTTTTCCTTGATATATATAACGTGTCAACGATGTCCTGTATGAGATTTTAATAACTTCCTTCAGATTTTTCTCATCATAAATCAACTTTTCTCAGCCTTGCCCAGTATTTAAAGCTACGTATTTAAATCTTTTGCCTCGACGTGTGTACCGTCTGCCCGATGTTTTAGCGGCATTTTAGTAACTTGGCCAAAATTTACCTTAACATAAACAACCACATTCAGTCTTGCCTAAACTCATACGCGATTATTTAAATCCTTTGCCTTGACATGCGTATCGCGTGACCAATTTCTGGCAGGATTGAGGAAAATTGCCCCAAATTTTCCTTGCCAGACACAACCATAATCTGCCTTGCCGTAATGGGATAGTCGTGTGTCACCAAATTCTTTATCCTGACAGGGCCTGGGAGACACTAAATATGGGGGTCATTAACATACTCCAAATTCACCCCGCCAAAAACCAGCCTTACTCTTCCATGCACCTACAACACACCTTAAGAACGTCATAGCAATCAGCTGTACCTAACCTTGACTACCTTATGCTCTGAGCTGCCCATGAGTACATTTCCCGGGCTTAAGCTAACTACCCTCGCGTCTACCCCTTGATTCCAACCTGTGCTAAGTCTGATTTATGGCAGCTAGACTCAGCAACAGTAAGCCTGGTGCGTCCTCCTAACTCAGCCTGCCTTATACCTCCTTAGGGTGACTTAGAGGAGCCGATGGGACTAGTGAAGTGATTGTCATTGAATGTTGATGTTTTTATTATTTTATTATTATTATTATTATTATTATTATTATTATTATTATTATTATTATTATTATTATTATTATTATTATTATTATTATTATTATTATTATTATTATTATTATTATTGTTTTATCATCATCATCATCAATATTCTGATTTCAGGTCCCTGTTCGTGAAACTTGTGGTCATACTTTGTGTCTGTCTGTCTTTGTCTGCTTCCCTCTCCACCTTTCTGCCCCGCTGCCTTTATGTCTGTCTGTCTTCCCGTTCGACTGCATAATATTTGTTGCCGTGACTATAAATTCTTACGTCCTCTGGTCACTTCATCCCTCCTGTCATACTTCATTAGATTTCTTGCTCATTATTTTTGTTCTGGATTCGTTCTTTGCTAAATACGAATGGTGGATTGATTTACTATATATGCTCTCTCTCTCTCTCTCTCTCTCTCTCTCTCTCTCTCTCTCTCTCTCTCTCTCTCTCTCTCTCTCTCTCTCTCTCTCTCTCTCTCTCTATCGATCTATCTATCTATCTATCTATCTATCTTCCCCCCCCCATGTTCCTGTTACCACCCTGCACATCACCGCCTTTATTCGTGTGTCCGTCAGCAGGTGTCTTTGTCTTGAGGTTAAGCCGTGTGCGGATTTACCTGAACCCACCTGTATGTTTACCTGTGTGTGTGCGTGTGTGTGTGTGTGTGTGTGTGTGTGTGTGTGTTTGTGCGTAATAACATGTGGTAGGATTTGGTGTTTCTGGTACTGTGAATTCTCAGAGCCTCTTCTACTACTACTACTACTACTACTACTACTACTACTATTACTACTGATATTATTATTATTATTATTATTATTATTATTATTATTATTATTATTATTATTATTATTATTATTATTATTATTATTATTATTATTATTATTATTATTATTATTATTGTTGTTGTTGTTGTTGTTGTTGTTGTTGTTGTTGTTTATTTTATTTGTTTTGAATGTGTGTGTGTGTGTGTGTGTGTGTGTGTGTGTGTGTGTGTGTGTGTGTGTGTGTGTGTGTGTGTGTGTGCTCACGTGACCTGTCCTAACCTTCTTCCTGCTAATTCCTTTACTGCATGTACGCGTGTTTTCATGACTGTTTTTATGTGTGTGTTTGTGCATTTCCATGACTGTTCAGATAACGTGCATGTGCGTACGTACACGGCTACATTTCACGCGCGGGAATATAAAACCGAGTGAAAAATGACAAAACACCATAAAAACTGTGTGTGTGTGTGTGTGTGTGTGTGTGTGTGTGTGTGTGTGTGTGTTTGTACTTACGCCGGAATTGTGAAGACGATGACGGAGGCGAGGACGAAGACGACGACTTGAAGATGATGGGGTCGTAGTGGCAGCAGTAGTAGTCGTAGTAGTAGTCGTGGTAGTAGCCGTAGTGGTAGCAGTAGTAGTAGTAGTGCCTCCATGATGTGTAGTAACGGTAGTAGCAGCAGCAGCAGTAGTAGTAGTAGTAGTAGTAGTAGTAGTAGTAGTAGTAGTAGTCGTTAAAGTCGTCTCAAACTCACGACTTTTTCAACACCATGTCACTATCAATCTCGACGCTCACTGACCTCATAACTGTCTCAGATACACGCCTACACGCGCCCACACAGGACACAAATCCGCTTACACTTACGCACACACGCGCCCACTCTCAGGTACACACGTATTTCCTGGCCTTATTCCGGTTCAGGTGACGCACAAGATCCAGTCACGTTTGTTTCTTGTTTTGTTTTTCTTTTCTGTTAGTTAATTATCTTCTCGTATTTCCTTTTCTTTATTCACGTTTAGTTTTTTTATATTTTTATTTCGGTAATCGTTCTTTTATTTTTCCTTCCCTCTGCTTTATTCTGTCTAATTATTACTGGTTATTTTGCATCCTTTTTTCTTTCAATTGCTCTTAATTCACCTCAAATATTGTTTCTTCTCTTTTGCAGTTATTTTTTTCTCTTTTTCTCTTTTAGTTCAGTCAGGAAATGTCTTGTTTGAGTTTCATCTCTTTACGTCAGTTTTCACGCATTTCCTCGTTTGCTCCATTTTTGCATTCACTGTTTGGCCTCGTGTGTGTGTGTGTGTGTGTGTGTGTGTGTGTGTGTGTGTGTGTGTGTGTGTGTGTACGTAGCACCTGAGGCCTCACCAAACCACGTGTGTTCCTTGTTGCGTCAGAGACCGGCGGTGGAGGAGGAGGAGGAGGAGGAGGCCTGGCGGAGGGAGGAGGAGGAGGAGGAGAAGGAAGTGTGGGAGGAGGAGTAGGAGGAGGAGGTAGAGAAGAAGCACCAATACCACCTCAACACCTCAACACCTTTCATCTCCCGTCAACACTCCTCTCAGCATCCCTTCCCTTTGTCTTTCTGTCCCTTTGTCTTCACTGTCTTCACTGCTTGTCATCACGGCACGTCCCGGCACTATCCGTCACCGCCGTCACTGCCGCCCATCACTGCTGCCTTCGAGCCGTGCCGAGGCGCCGGGCACTGTGTCTGTCACCACTTGACGCCGCCAAACGTAACCACCGGCGATCAATCTCACTCGATACGTCTAAATTTTTCACATCACGAGGGTGCAGGAAGAGGAGGCGAGGGGGAAGACGATGAAAGGGCGTGTACGTGTGTCCTTGTGTCCGTGGAGGGAAGGACAGTCCGTGCAGGTCCTCGTCAGCGTGTCCGTATTGTAATATTTCACTTCGCGAGGATCAGAGGGAGGGAAGGCGGTGCAGGGGTGTGGTGTGCGTGGCGTGTGTCCGTGGCGTGGCAGCGGACTCAGCACAGGCCCTCGTCAGCGTGTCCGCACCGCTATTAGCCGCCGTCCGTCAGGCGAGGAGTGCGGGCCCCTTCACGCCTCTATTGACTCGCCACGACATGCGACGCCGCCTAAACACCATGTAAACAGCCGCTCAGGTGGACACCAACAGGTAGGTCCGCGGCTGGCCGGCCTCCCCACTGTGGCTACACGCCCCTGCCTCCTCTAGGGCCCGGCGTGCTAATGGAGGAGGGCGGGAGGAGGTGCGGGAGGGCGAGAGGAGGTGTGGCGCGGCGAGGCGGACGGCGTGTGTGGCGGTGGGCTGGCGTGGCGGCCGCGTTTGATGCTCCCAGAATGTTGTACCTTGGAAGTTCACCAGGTGTGCTCCGCCGCCGCCGCCGCTCGCTGCTGCTGCTGCTGCTGATGATGATGATCGTACGTACGTGCGTGCGTCTGTGCGTGTGTGTGTGTGTGTGTGTGTGTGTGTGTGTGTTTGTGTGTGGTGTCCGCCAGCCGTGATCTGCTCCAGCGCGCGGCTCGGCTGTCCTCGTTGCCGTATTCTCGCCTCGTTTTGACAACTTGCCGCGTGTCTTCGGTGTGCAAGGCGCGACGTGCGGAGGCGTGCGTCGCGGCCCCGTGCGTACCAGTGACGGGGAGGCGGCGGCCGCGGGTCGGGGAAACATACGCATCTGCCCAAAGTTCCGTGACTCGCGGTGGGCAGGAGGCTCGGCGCTGGTTGGCTGGCGGCGTCCCTCTGGAAGGCCGCGCCGACCAATCCCCGCAGAGTGGGCTGCCCGTGAGCAGCTCCGCAGCGTTGCCAAGGCCGGGCCGCTGCGGGGAGGGAGGGACTCGCGCCAGCCTCCTCGGACTCCTCTTTTGCATCTTCTTCCTCCTCTTCCTACTTTTCCTCTTATTTACTTCTTACTTTTTTAATTTCCTTACTACGTCTACTTATTTCATCTCTTCCTCCTATTTTTTTTATTTTTTTATTTATTTGTTTTCACTCGTGAGTCTCATGTCTTCTTCCTCATTTTCCTATTTTCTTCTTTATTTTTTTTTCTCTCTTCTTTTTTATCTCGATTCCCGTCGTTTTCCTCTTTTAATCTTCCATCTGTCAATTGCTTTTCTTCTCACGATCATTCAAAACGTCCTCATCCAAATTAGGTTTTCTTGCATTTTTTTGTTGTTAAAATTTTCACTTATGGTCTTTTATTTTTGCACTTCCTCTCCTCTTTCCTCTTCGTCTTTTATTTTCGTTTCCTTTTCATTTTTCCTCTGCTTTTCTTTCTTTATGTCTTCCTGTTCTCTCATGTTCCTCCATATCTCTCTTATCGTCCCTTTCTCTTCTCTTTCCTAATTTTCGTTCTTTTCTTCTTATCACCTTTTCTCCTTCCCTCTTTACATCACTTTCCTGCCTCTTCTCCTCCATCGCATCCCTACTCATCCATTCTCTTCCTCCTCCTCCTCCTTCTCCTCCTCCTCCTCGGGATATTTTAGCGGCTATTAGATAATGGGCAGGAATGAGGCGTCTTGGTGTCCCTAAACTTAATGGCGGACTGTGTAATGGGGAGGAAAAGTGGGGAGGGGAGGAGGGAAGAGGGGAGGGGGAGGGGTAGTGGGTAGGGGAGGCTTGTAAAGGTAGCGAGGGGGGGGATTGCGGAGGGGGGCAGGTATGTTATCTCTCTCTCTCTCTCTCTCTCTCTCTCTCTCTCTCTCTCTCTCTCTCTCTCTCTCTCTCTCTCTCTCTCTCTCTCTCTCTCTCTCCATTATACAATATCAACCACTTTTATTACAAATTTTAACTCGTCTGATATATTCTCTTGATTTCTCCGTATTCTCCGTTAAACAAAGTATAAATTCGCTCTAAGCAAGGTATTTTGACGCCTTGTGTTTCTTTCGGGAATGTATTGCATCCTGCGGTCAATAATTTATGTCTCTCCATTTATCTGTATATTTTTTTCTGTATATTTTAGTTCTTACGGCAAAGGAAGTAACTTAAAGGCAAACACAGACGAAAAACCAGTAAATCCCGCTAGGCGTTGCTCCCGCCGCTGATCGTTGGTCCCGTGGTTAAGTTACCGCAACGTTACTCAAGCGAGGCGATTCAATATTGACATCTGGTCGACTCTTTTCTCATTCTGTTTTCCGTCATTCGTACAAACTTTCAACAAAATTAGTTTAAAGGTCACTTCAATCTTACTCCGTTGTGAGAGGAGTGAACTGAATGTTCCCGTGCCTTTGCGCGCAACATTTTTTTTTAATATAGTCAATAGGTCATAGAAGAGCCTGACGGATAGTTGATATTCACTTACTAAAGCAAGCAGTCTTACGAGCCAAGAGTCTTTCTGTTGCCTGCACTTCCGTGTTTCCTCCTCCTCCTCCTCCTCCTTGGCCTGGAGTAATTGGCAGTGACAAGGTGATCTATTCAACAGGTATCGCCGTGCATTACCTGAGATTACCTGCAAATGAGCGGGGCCGCGACGCACTAACGAGGGTTGTGAGGTGATCGGGCGACTAATTAGCGGCGCCCAGGTGTGGCCTTCCCCAGGTGTGCGTGTTCCCGTGAGGGGGAGAGGCTTGCACAGGATCAGGTAAACACGATCTTTCATTACGCACCTACCAATTAGAGCGATGGAGACAGGTAAAGGATTAGTGAAGGGGAGTTGATGAGGGAGGGAGAGTGTGCGTCTGTTAGTGATAAGGAAAGTGAGTCATTAACGTGAAAGGGACTAAAGAGGATCACGTTCAACGACCCTGTCACTTACCAGGATGGAGACCATATTTTTTTTTTTTTTCATTTCATGGAGCGTCGGCATCAGAAGCGCTGGTCATCCTCAAGCATAATTGAGATCTCATCTCACTTTGGGGAGGCGGTGGCTGAACGGATAGCGAGACGGCCCCGCGTTCAGGAGGACGCGAGTTCAATCCCCGCCCGGTGCCACCAAGCTGGGATTTTTCAGCCGCCGCCGAATGGCTTAAAACTACCCACATGCTGTCCAGAAGACCACCTATCAACCCGGACTCTAGATTCTAGGATTAAAGATGAGCTCCGGGAGGGCAGCATGAGCCAATGCAAGATGTCGCCACTATAAACACTCGCCTGCGCCAGAATGGGCTGGGCCGACCATCAGGACCCACCGGGAAGAAGCCTTGGACTGACCATCAGGATCCACCGGGAAGAAGCCTACCGGCGCAATAGGCCAAGACGTAAAAAGAAAAAAAAAAGTTATGCGTCAGTTCTGGTCACCTTACCTAAAAATGGACATCAAGACATCAAAACACGGACATAGAAAATCTGTGGTGATGTTAATAGTCTCGGTGGTAAGAAAGCCGGGAAGGACATTAGTAGAGGGGTTAAAGTTGGATACATTCAGATTAAAAAAAGACATTGCCGAGAATTGTTTTCCAACAGAGTGGAGGACTTTTTTTACAGCAAGGGAGACAGCTCAAGGGCACAACATAAAAAAGCGACAATTTTTTTTTACAGCAGAAGAGTGGAACAGGCTCGACGGTCATGTTGTGAGTGGCAATGTGATAGACACATTCAAGAAAATGTTTTGATAAATTCATGGATAATGAGGTTAGGTTGGGTTAGGTTGACATGAGCTGCCTTGCATAGACTTGCTGACTCCTGATGTTCGTAGTTTATGATGACGTAGTTCATGATTGGAATGAGTGGGCGTTTCCAGATTATTAGAAAAGTTAGCCATTAAGATTAAAAGGACAACATAAGATAAGGCAAACATGACCGCTATCAATTATGGCTAGAATTGAGGAGACTTGATTAATTGGTGATGTGAAGTTAATGAAGGGAATGAATGTGTGGGTCTGTAATTACATAAAGAGTGAGTCATTAACGTTAAAGTGAATGTAAGGAATGTAAAATTGAGGAAAAAAATGGAGTTGTACAAAACAGAACTGTGTTGAGAGAAGAAGAAAAAGTTGTAAATTATTTGAACTAAATGAAAAACAATGTGTTGACGATAAAAATGAGATGCGCGAAAATAATATGTAGAAAGTAGAAACTAAAAATAAGTTAGGTTAGGATAGGCAACGAAAATAATGAAGACGCGTACGGTGAAAAATCTTAAATAACGGAAGCATGTGAATAAAGGAAAGGAAAAGGGGAAATAAGAAAGTATGAGGGAAAGATGAATATTGTATAAAAGCTGGAAGGAAAAAAGGGCACTTGGAAAGAAAAAAAAGACGAAAAGAAAAAAGAAAAGGTAGAAAGAAAGAACAGAAGGGAGAAAATGAAAAATGAAAGAAGGAAGGAAGGGAGAAGGTGAGAAAAGGAAAAAAAGAAAGAAGGAAGAAGGAAAAGAAAGAAAAAGAGAGTATAAGAAAGGAAGGAAAGAAGAATGGAAGGAAGGACAAAAAACAGGAAGGAAGCAAAGAAGGAAGGAAGGACAGACGAAAACAGGAAGGAAGGAAAGAGGGAAGGGAGGAAGGACGGAAGTAGACAGGAAGGAAGGAAAGAAGGAAGGATGGACGGAAGAAAGCAGGAAGGAAGGAAGGAAGGAAGGAAGGACCGAAAGAAAACGGGAAGAAAGGAAAGAAGGACGGAAGGACGGGAAGAAGGAAGGAAGGAAGGAGGGACAAGAAGACAGGAAGGAAGGAAGGAAGGACAGAAGGAAACAAGCAGGAAGGAAAGAAGGAAGGATGGACGAAAGTAAACTGGAAGGAAAGAAGGAAGGAAGAACAGAATGAAAACGGGAAAAAAAGGAAAAAAGGAAGGAGGGACAGAAAAAAACAGGAAGAAGGAAGGAAGGAAGGAAGGAAGGAAGGAGGGACAAGAAAACAGGAAGGAAGGAAGGATGAATAGGAAGAAGTCCACCTCGTCCTTCGGTCCGTGGATCAGGAAGGAGTGTGTCACAATCCTTTTCTTAATCCTCTAATCCTATCTTCATTACGCCATTAGTCCTCCTCCTCCTCCTCCTCCTCCTTCTTTTCTTTTCCAAACGTTCCATTTCTTCTTCCTTCACCTGTTTCATGTTTCTTCCTCTTCCTCTCCTCCCTCTCCACCTCCCCTCCTCCTCCTCCTCCTCCTCCTCCTCCTCCTTTTCTCTTCCAAACGTTCCATTTCTTCTTTCTTCACCTGTTTTATGTTTCTTCCTCTTCTCCTCCTCCTCTTCTCCCTATCCACCTCCCCTTCCCCTCCTCCCCCTCATCATCATCATCCTGCACTTATATCTTCGTTGTTCCTGTTATTCATGTTATTTATTATTCGTATTTGGCTTATTTGCTTCACTGACCTGGAAGTTCACCTGGTGTCGTAATTTATTCCTGTTAATTACCTGGACTCTTGACACTTGACATCATTACGTGACTTTCGAAAATTATGATGTCAAATCCTTCACTGATATTTTCATTACGGATTACTGATTTTTCTTGTCGCGTTGGAAATGACATGTTCGCGTATTATATCTTTTATGCGACAAGTTAAGCGAATTTCAGGAACTTTACGCCATTAACAAAAATCTAAGAAAAAAATAAGAAGGGAAATTGATAGGTTCGTTTATTTTTTTTTTAATCAACACTCCTTTTTGTTTCTCTTTATATTTCCTTCTCTTCACTTCTCCCTTCCTTCATCTCTCCCTCCCTTTTCCTCTTTCTCCCAGTCTTTTTTTCCTTCCTTCCCTTCCTGTCTTCTTTTACCTGTTCCCTTTTATCCTCCCTCATCCCTAGTCCTCCTTTTCCCTATCTTTCCCTCCCTCATCCCTAATCCTCCTTTTCCCTATCTTTCCCTCCCTCATCCCCAGTCCTCCTTTCCCTATCTTTCCCTCCCTCATCCCCAATCCTCCTTTTCCCTATCTTTCCCTCCCTCATCCCTAATCCTCCTTTTCCCTATCTTTCCCTCCCTCATCCCCAGTCCTCCTTTCCCTATCTTTCCCTCCCTCATCCCCAGTCCTCCTTTTCCCTATCTTTCCCTCCCTCATCCCTAATCCTCCTTTTCCCTATCTTTCCCTCCTTCCCCTATTTTTATACTTCCTTATTTATCCTTCCTACCTCCTCCTTTCTCTTTCCCTCCGTTCCTCCTCCGTCTGTTTAGCGGATCAGCAGAACTTCATCTCCATTACCAAAAAAAAATAAGATATAGATAAGATGAAAAATGAAAAAAATCTACAAAATAATCCATCTTGAACATTTTTTTTGTGTGTAATCAGATTGACAGCATCACATTAGCAGCTTTTGTCCTTCCCTCCCTCCCTCCCTCCCTCCATTCCTTCTCTACTTCCCTTTTTCCCTCCCTTTCTCCTTGTCTCTCTGTCTCCATTCTTCTCTCACTTTCCTCCCGTCTGTCTCTACCTGTCACTTTCTTCTCCTTCTAATCTCCTTTCCCTCTTGTATTTCCTTATCCTCATTTCCTTCCTGCCTCTCTCCTCTACTTTCTTTTAGTGTGTAATGTGTTTTTGCTTTCCTTATTCCTTCTCCTTTTTCTCCCTTCTTTGTTCCTTTCCTCTCATTTTCCCTTTCCCATTCTTCCTCTTCTCCCTTCCCTCTTTCTACCCTTCCTCCCATTTTCCCTTCCCTTATTCTTCCCCTTCTCCCTTCCTCGCTTCCTTCTCTCTCTCTCTCTCTTACTCACTTTTCCTCCTTCGTCTCATTTTCTTTACTTCATTTTCATATCTTCTGTGTCTTCCTTAATATTTCCTTCTCTCCATTTCTCCCTTTCTTCATCTCTTCCTCCCTTTTCCTCTTTCTTCCATTCTCTTTTTCCTTCCTTTCCATCCCGTCTTTTTTTTTTACCTCTGTTCCCCTTTATCCTCCCTCATCCCCAATCCTTCTTTTTCCCCATCTTTCCCTCCTCCTCCTATTTCTATACCTCCTTATTTATCCTTCCTATACCTCCTTTCTCTTTCTCTCCATTCCTCCCCCTCTCTTTCCTTCCTCTCTACCTCTTCTTTTTTCTCCTCTTCGACTCACCCCCATCTCTCCCATCTTTCGACTCTTCTTCTTTCCTTCCCTCTCTGTCCCTCCCCTTCTCTCTCTCCTCCCTCCCCTCCCTAGAGACAGGTGAGAGCAACACCTTCGCGGACTAATTAAAGGTTGGCGACACGAGAGTCACCCTTCCCTGTAACACCATTGATCGGGGGTCTTTTGTCACCTGGAGGAGGAGGAGGAGGAGGAGGAGGAGGAGGAGGGAGTTGAAGAGTGAGGGAGAAGCAGTCTTTAGATATTGAAGGGAGGAGAAGGAAGAGGTGGAGGGAGGAGTAGGGAGAGGGAAGAAGGAGGAATTACAGAAGAAAGGGAGAGAAAAGAGGTGAAGAGTGAGGGAGGAGGAAAAGACTTGAGGTAGGGGAGGGTTGTGGTAAGGAAGAGAAGGGAAGAGAAGGAGAGAGAAGAGGAGAGAAGAAGAAGCTGGAGGTACAGGAGAGTAACAGAGAAGGAAGGGGAGGAGGGAAGAAGGTTAGAGGAAGAGGATAGAGGAGACTGGAGGTAAGGGAGCTGGAAGGATGAAGGAGGTAAAGAAGGGAGATAAAGGAGAGGGAAGAGAAGACAGGAGGTAATGTCGGGAGATAAGAGAGAGAGAGAGAGAGAGAGAGAGAGAGAGAGAGAGAGAGAGAGAGAGAGAGAGAGAGAGTAAAAGAGGGAGGTAAGAGGAGAAAGATAAAAAAAAAAAGGTGCGCCACTCCAGCTCGTCTTGAAAACATTGTCCCGCCACAAAAATGTTCCGTCACGCCCCAGAGGCAGCGGGCGGCCTGTTGATCCTCGTCCTGTTATTTTCAAGCAATTTCTAGGGCGACGCCGTAATCCAATTGAGGGTGAAATTGCCAATTATAAGGCAGAAGCGATATATACGGGAGGGAGGGAGGGAGAGAAAATCGTGGGAGGTCGAGAGATTTGCAAGAGAGGGAGGATAGGTAAGGGAGCATAAGAAAAAAAGGGAGATTTTGATAGGAGAGGAAGGGAGAGAAAATCGTGGAAGGTCGAAAGATTTGCAAGGGAGGAAGAAGGGTAGGTAAGGGAGCATAAGAAAAAAAGGGAGGTTTTGATAGGAGTGGAAGGGAGAGAAAATCGTGGGAGGTCTAGATATTTGCAAGGGAGGAGGGAGGGTAGGTAAGGGAGGATGAGAAAAAAAGGGAGATTTTGATAGGAGAGGAAAGGAGAGAAAATCGTGGGAGGTCGAGAGATTTGCAAGGAAGGAGGGAGGTTAGGTAAGGGAGCATAAGAAAAAAAGGGAGATTTTGATAGGAGAGGAAGGGAGAGAAAATCGTGTGAGGTCTAGCTATTTGCAAGGGAGGAAGGAGGATAGGTAAGGGAGCATAAGAAAAAAAGGGAGATTTTGATATGAGAGGAAGGGAGAGAAAATCGTGGGAGGTCTAGATATTTGCAAGGAAGGCGGGAGGGTAGGTAAGGGAGCATAAGAAAAAAAGGGAGATTTTGATAGGAGAGGAAGGGAGAGAAAATCGTGTGAAGTCGAGAGATTTGCAAGGGAGGAAGGAGGATAGGTAAGGGAAGATGAGAAAAAAGGGAGATTTTGATAGCAGAGGAAGGGAGAGAAAATCGTGTGAGGTCTAGATATTTGCAAGGGAGGAGGGAGGTTAGGTAAGGGAGCATAAGAAAAAAGGGAGATTTTGATAGGAGAGGAAGGGAGAGAAAATCGTGGGAGGTCTAGATATTTGCAAGGGAGGAGGGAGGTTAGGTAAGGGAGCATAAGAAAAAAAGGGAGATTTTGATAGGAGAGGAAGGGAGAGAAAATCGTGTGAGGTCGAGAGATTTGCAAGGGAGGAAGGAGGATAGGTAAGGGAAGATGAGAAAAAAGGGAGATTTTGATAGCAGAGGAAGGGAGAGAAAATCGTGGGAGGTCTAGACATTTGCAGGGGAAGGAGGGTAGGTAAGGGAGCGTAAGAGAAAGGAAAGGAGAGATTTAGGTGGTAGAGGGAGGGAAAGGGAGAAAATCGTGTGAGACCGAGAGTTTTGCAAGGTAAGGAAGATAGTGAGGAAAGAGAAGAGGAAAGGGGGAGAGGGAAAGGAAGGGAGAGGAAAGCGTGGGAAATGGAGAAAGTAGAAGAGGAAAAGGGGGAGAGGGAGATAGGAAGGGAGAGGAAAGTGTGGGAAATTGAGAAAGTAGAAGAGGAAAGGGGGGAGAAGTAAAGGAAGGGAGAGGAAAGCGTGCAATTGAGAAAGTAGAAGAGGAAAGGGGAAGAGGGAGATAGGAAGGGAGAGGAAAGCGTGGGAAATTGTGAAAGTAGAAGAGGAAAGGGGGAAAAGGGAAAAGAAGGGAGAGGAAAACGTGGGAACTTGTGTCATTTGCAAAAAAAAAGGAGAATAGGAAAGGAAACATGAGAGAATAGGAGACAATAAGATAAAAGTAAAGAAGGAATGGGGGAAAGGGAGAGAGGAAACCGAAGGGGAAGGATCGAGGAGGAGGAGGAAGTGTTAAAGGGAAAGGGAGGTTAAGGATTTGCACAGGAAGAAGTTTAGGTAAAGAAGAACAAGAGAAAAGGAAATTAAGATGAGTAGAGGAAGGAAGGGAGAGGGAGAAAAGGGAAAGACAATCATGGGAGGTGGAGAAGAGGTTAAGGATTTGCATGAGAAGGATAATAGGTAAAAAATCATTATAAAAGGGATAAATTAGGATAAGAGTAAAGGAGGAAGGGGAGAGGGAGAGAGGGAGAGGGAGATGTAGAAGGTCAAGAGGATAGGTTAAGGATTTGTAAGGGAGAGAAGGAAGGAAGAAGAAGGCAAATAAGCATAAGAGGAAAAAAAAATAGATGAAGGAAGAGAAGCAGGGTGAGAGGGTAGGAAAGAAGGAGAGGAAGAAAAGTATAGAAGAAAAGGAGATGTTGAGATATGAGATAAAAAGAGAGGGAAGTAGGGAAAGAAAAAGAGGAAAAAGAGGAAGAGAGGAAAGAGAACGAAAAAGAGGAAGACAAAGATGTGCAAGGAAAGGAAATGTAAGGAATCAGAATATCGAATTAAGTAAAAAAAATGAAGAATGAAATACACTGTGGAGGTAAAATTGAAAAAAAAAAAGAAAATTGAAATTGCAGAAAATATCGAAAAAAAAAATGGAATATCAGCAAAATGATAAAATAGAAATTGAAATAGCGGAAAAAAATTGAAATAAAATAACTTAAAAAAATGAATAGCAGAAAAGTGAAAAGTGAAAATAAATAAATGAGAAAAAGATAAGTAAAAGAAAACGAGAAAACCAACCAAACAAGACGTGGAAGAAAAAAAGAGCAGTGACAAAAAAGGAAAAAAAAAAGGAATTAATAGTGTGAATTTAATGAAGCCCAACCAAAAAAACTGTAATAAATAAGAATTGAAATAATCGAACGTTTAAAATATACAAATAAATATAATGAAAAGAAGTAACATTAAAAAAAACGAAGACAAGAAAAGTGAAAAGTGAAAATAAATAAGTGAGGAAAAGATAAGTAAAAGAAATCCAGAATAACAAACAAACAAGACATAGAAGGAAAAAAAGAGAAGTGACAAAAAAGGGGAAAAAATAATAAATGTGTGAATTTTATGAAGCCCCACAAAAAAAAAAACTAATGAATAAGAATTGAAATAATCGAACGTTTAAAAAATACAAATAAATATAATAAAAAGAAGTAACCAAAAAGAAAACAAAGACAAGACCCGCCACACCTGCGATCAAAGCCTCTTAATTAATAAAGTGCACGGCCTCACTTTCCCTCGTCAGTGTCTCGCGGGACGCCGAGGAGAGTAGGGCTGCGGTGACGCCTCCCGCTGGTGCTCCTCCTCCCGGCCTGATGCTGACTAGGCGCGTAAATCATTGTAAACAGCTACTTCATTAATCGGGAGGAGGAGGAGGAGGAGGAGGGTTGAGGTGATCTACTGACTGGCTTAATTCACTTCTCCTTTTTACTATTATCCTTCCTCCTCCTCCTCCTCCTCCTCCTCCTTCTATCAGTGTGTATGAGTTATGTCCCTTTTGTGTCTGTCTGTTAATTGTTGCTAATACTTTCTTGTCCATGTTTTTTGTTTTGTTTTTGTTTTGTATGATTTTTTTTTGTTCTTCTTGTTGTCGTTGCTCTTCCTTTTCTCCTTCATTATCATCATCATCACCATTATCATGTTACACACACTCTCTCTCTCTCTCTCTCTCTCTCTCTCTCTCTCTCTCTCTCTCTCTCTCTCTCTCACACCTTTCTTCTCTCCCAACACACACACACACACACACACACACACACACACACACACACACACCATTTCCTTCCCCATCACCCCCTTCCCAACCCATTAATACGCCCATCCACACCCCATCACCCTTTCCTTCTCTTCCCCATCTTTCTTTTCTTTCACCCCTTCCTTTCACTCTCCCCGTTTCTTCCTGTCCCTTCCTTCTCCTTCCCATCCTCTCCATCTTTCTTTTTCTTTACCTCAACTTTCTCTCTCCCATCATTCACCCTCCCATGTCCTTTCTCTTCCCATTCTTTTCCCTCCCATTCTCATCCCCTTCCCTTCTCCATCTTCATTTTCCTTCACCTCCATCTTCTCTTACCCACTCTTCACCCTCCCCATGCCTTCCCCTCACACCCCTTCTCTTTCTATCCTCCCCATCTTCCTTTTCCTCTTTCTTACCCACCCATCACTCTCCCCTCGCCTTCTTCCCCAGTCTCCTCCCCTTCCTTTTTCTCTTCATCATCCAACCTCTTCCCCAAGTCTCCTCCCCATCTTCCTTTTCCTCTTTCCTACCCACCCTGCACCCTCCCCTCGCCTTCTTCCCCAGTTTCCTCCCCCTTTTTCTCTTCATCATCCAACCTCTTCCCCAATTCTCCTCGTCATCTTCCATTTCCAGTGCCCTCTTACCCTTCCTCTCCCTTCCAACGCTTTCCTACGCCCCTCCCCTCCCCTTCCTCCCCTCCCCAAGCTCTCCTCCCCCGTGTGTGTGTGTGGGGTCCGCGTGGCCAGTCCCCGAACATCTCCATAATTGTTAGCCACCCCGGGGTCCCGAAACCCTATCCATGTGCGATCCCAACCCTTTCCCAGTGGATGTGAGTGGAATTCGATCCCTTATAGACTTGGAAACCTGCTGAGGATAGGATCTTGAAGTGTATCGGCGTGTGTGATGGGTTGTAGGGAGGGAAGATGAAGGAAGGAAGGAATGAAGGAAGAAGGACAGAAAGGGGAAAAGGAAGGGGATTGGAAAGAGAGGAGAGGAGGATGGAGGGACTGGGTTAGGTAGGGAAGATGGGGGAAGGAAGGAAGGAGAAAAGAAGAAAATAGAAAAGGAGGGATGGTGGGATATTGGAAAGAAAGGAGAGGGTATAGGGAGCGAGTGGGGTAAGGGAGATGAAGGAAGGAAAGAAGGAAGAAAGTTAGGACAAAAGAAAAGAAAAGGAAGGAAGAAAGGAGGGAAGGAAAGAGAGAAAGGAGGTGAGGAAGGAGAGTGGGAAGAAAGGAGATGAAGGAAGGAGAGAAACGGGAAAAGAAGTGGAGAGAAGGAAAGGAGAAAGGAAAGGAGGTAAAGAAGGAGAGTGGAAAGAAAGGAGATGAAGGAAGGAGAGAAAGGAGAAAAGAAATGGAGAGAATGAGAGAAAGGAGAAAAGGAAAGGAAGTAAGGAAGGAAGGAGAGTGGGAGGAATGGAGATGAGGAGGAGGGAGAAAAAGAAGAAAAAGAATGGAGAGGAGAGAAAGAAGATAAAGAAGGAGAGGAAGACGGATAGTAAAAGAAAGGAGAGGAGGATGTAGGAAGGGAAAGAATGGTTATTAAAGAGAGGGGAAGACAATTAATTAAAGGTAGGGGATGACACTAACAAAATAAAAGATGGAAAGGATATAATTAGAAGGAATTGATTAAATTAAATGATTTATAAAAAGGGTGGAGGGTAGAGTGAAGGGGAAAAGGAGGAAGAGGAGGAGGAGTTTTATAGTGAAGTTCAAAGAGAGAAAAAAAAACCCAGGTAGTAAGGAATTGAAGGAGCGAGGGAGAGGAGGGATGGGAGGTGAGTGATATAGGGAAAAATCAATGAACAGAAGAAATGCTAAGAAGCTGAATAGGTCAGACACTCGAGAGTTTAAGGAAGAGAGAAGTAAAATAATAGTACAATAATAAATCTTTTAACGATAGATCAAGAAATGAGCACTGGAAAGGTACTGAGTGTTTGAAAGGCTGTCTGTTGTATTCCAAGCTCCCCATTACTGAGACATATAATTTATCACCTACTCATTATCTAACGGCTGTTTCTGGACTGTTTTTCGTCTTCGTTGTATTCCAATTTCTTCCTTATTAAGACACACCAGTTATTACCAACTCCAAATCCAACGACAGCTTCTGAACTGTTTTTCACCGTCGTCTTTCAAGCTTTCCCTCATTAAGCATTTCCAGTTATTACCAACTCAGAATCTAACGACAGCTTCTAACCTGTTTTTCTCCCTCGTTGAATTTCAAATACATCACTTCCAAATATTATATTTCCTGACCTACTTGCGTCATACTATTACTGACAAAATTACTATGTTTGATGTAACCATTAGCCCGTAAGAGTGGTTCATAGGAAGCTGGGAGGGAACGGAGTCTGACTGTCGGATATTTTTTTAGGCTCGGCCTATAGCGCCGGTAGGCTTTCTTGATGGGGCCTGCTGGTCAGCCCCAGCCCGTAACGGCGCAGGCAAGTGATTTTATAGTTTGCCATCTTGCCTGGGTCACGCTGCTCCTCGGAGCTCATCTTTGGTTCCCTTTGTAGAATTAATCTTGAGTTCGAGTTCGAGTTGACAGGTAGTCTTCAGGACGGCATGTTGGTAGCCTTAGGCCACTCTGCGGGGACTAAAAATTGTCAGCTTGTAGCGGCGGGCGGGACTTGAACCTGGTCCTCCAGGACTCCGCTCCAGCACGCTGACCACTCTGCCACCTCCTCCCTACTGGAACTGATGTCAAGGGAATGGCCCAGGATGAGAGAGCTCGTAATTTGAGGGTTAGAAAAAAGTTGCCTCTAACTGTTGGTAGAGAAGAGAGAAAGAGAGAAATAAAAGAATAGATGAGCAATAAAATCAGTTGATGATGGGAGGAAAAGAAAGGAATGGGTTTAGGAAAGGCCAAGAAACTAAATGGCTGGGACTGTTAATAGTTGTGTTAAAAGAAGTAACATTATAGTTTACTTATGAATCAGTTAACGAGAGGACAAGAGGAACAGAATGAAGAATTAAAAGGCTAAGGAACTAATTCGTCAGACTAAAGAGCTGAAGTTCAATTGAAAGAAGCGGAGCAATAGTTACAAGACATCGAGAAGAGGCCAGAAGCAAGTCGAGTTCCACAAAAATGCAAACATTCAAGAAAGGCCAGAAAATACAAGGCAGCAAAATGTTCAATAAAAAGCCGGCCAGCGGGAGAAAATGAAAAGGCCAGAAGCAAACAAAAAAAGGGAGCAAGAACTTGATGAAAAGAGGCAAAGGAAAAGAGGGTTAGCGAATGTATTAATTTTGACAAAGATACTGAAATAAAAAAAAGCCAAAAAAAGTAAAACGAAACAAAATGAAAAAGAAATTTGATTTATATTACAATCAACGTAAGACAAAGAGACGGAAGCAAACAAACAAAAAAAAAAAAGGAACTAACAATGAAGGAAAGGTAGAAAAAAACAATGAAAGACGAAAACGAGGACAAAAACAAACAAACAAACAAAAGATGAAGGAAAAAGTAAAAAAAAAAAAAAAAATCAGCAATATATCAAAGAAAAACGAAAAAGAGGACAAACTAAAAAAAATAAATAAAACTGAAAAAAAGGTAAAAAAACACGAAAAAAACAAGTCTCGTGGATTATAATGGCGCAGGTAATGAGGTGAACCGGGAGGACAGGTAGGCGCCACTTACCTGGACGCGGCTGTGGGGCTTAATGAAGACAAGAGGGAGAAGAGGAAGGAGAAGAGGAAAAGGAGGAGGAAGACGAGACACTCACATTATAACTGACAAGGGCGAACCGAGACAAACAATGGCGGCGGTGGTGGTGGGAGGGGGAGGGGGCTTGTCTCATCCTCCTTTCTCTCTTTCCTTCCCTTCCTTCCTATTTTCTTTTTTCATGTTTCTTCTCGTTTCTCTCTCTCTTTATTCTCCCTCTTTATCTGCTTCCCTTAACTTTACTCTTTCTTCCCCCTTCGCACTAAGTTATCTCTATTCCCTTCTTCCCTTCTTTCTCGTTTGTCTTTCTTTTTCCTCTTCTTTCTCCTCCTTCACCCTTCTTTCCCTTCTCCTTTATCTGTTTCTCTCTCATCTCATCGCTTTCTCCCTCCTTTTTCTTTCCTTCTCCTTTCCTTCCCGTGTCCACTTTTCCTTCCTCCCTGCCTTTGCTCCTTCTTCCCTTCCTCCCTGCCATTGCTCCTTCTTCCCTTCCTCCCTGCCCCTACTCCTTCTTCCCTTCCTCCCTGCCTTTGCTCCTTCTTCCCTTCCTCCCTGCCCCTACTCCTTCTTCCCTTCCTCCCTGCCCCTACTCCTTCTTCCCTTCCTCCCTGCCTTTGCTCCTTCTTCCCTTCCTCCCCCCCCCCCCTTCCTCCCTTCTTTATGACCCATCACCGAGACATTAGTAAAGTAACAAAGGCCGCCTACCTAACGACTCCACTTCATGACCACCCACCATCCACCAACCACCCACCTCAGACCTTCCACCCTCCACCTACCCCCATCCCCCTTCTACTCACCTTCCAACGTCCACTTACCGCTCACTCCTCCGCCTACCTCTTCCACCTATCTTTTATCATGTTTTTTTTTTATCATATTTTACTATCCATCCTCCACCTCTCCACCCACCTACCCTCCACCCATCACGCACCTTCCACTTTTCCTATCTAGCTCTACCACCTTCCATCCATTCCTTGTCTTCTTTCGTCTACTTACCGTGTTCCACCTATCCACCCACCTGCTTTTTCCACCCACCTACTTCTCCCACCTACTTTCCATTCACCTATCTTTCACCTCCCACTTAACTTTCTTCATTCCAATTATTCTCTATCTTCTTCCTTCTACTTATCATCTTCCACCTATCCACCACCTCCCACTTTCTTCATTCCAGTTATTTTTTATCTTCTTTCTTCTACTTACTATCTTCCACCTATCCATCACCTCCACCCATCTACCTTTCCAACCAATTTTCCATCCACCCACCTCTTCCACCAGTCTCTCCCATCTTTATTCCACCTATCCATTCTCTATCCTCTTCTTCCTGCTGCCCACATTCCATCTCTCCACTTCCTGTTCTTCACCCACCTGCCGTTCCACCTTCCACCTATTTACTACTCTCCTCCCTACCTCTTCCACCCACCTTCTTTCATCCACTATATATCGCTCTCCTTTTACGGGTCATCCTCCTCATAACTCCACCACCCGCTCCCTATCCACCTCCCGTTTCCACTCACTTACCACTTTCCACCTGCCTCCACCCGTCCTCTTCCACCCAATCAAGTTAGTTATGTTCCTGTTATCTACTTTTTTATTTTTGTATTTTCGGTATTTTTTTTTGGAATTTGTTTTACTTCATTTTTTTTTGTTTTATTTTCTTTCCACCTTTCGCGTTTTTTTCCTCAATCGCTGCTTATGAGTTCCTTGTTCTCTGTTTTGTAGTTTTTGTTATTATTGTTTTTTATTGTTACTCTTTTTCTTGCTCTTCTTGTTCTTGTTCTTGTCCTGTTTCTCTCCCTTGTCTTCTTCTTCTTCTTCCTCTTCTTTTCTTCCTCTTCCGACTCCTCCTCCTCTTATCAGCTCCTTGTTCTTTGTTTTGTTCTAGTTTTTGTTCTTTTTGTTCTTTTATTGTTACTCTTATTCTTGCTCTTCTTGTTCTTGTTTTTGTCTTGTTTCTCTGCCTTGTCTTCTTCTTCTTCCTCCTCTTCCTCTTCGTTTCTTCCTCTACCGACTCCTCCTCCTCTTCCTGTCCGCACCTCCGTTACTGATGCCTTATCGCTTACTTCTCTTCCTTCCTCCCCCCCCCCCTTGCCCTCCTTCCTTTCCTCCCTCCCTCTTTCCCTCCAGCATTTCCTTCTTTCCCTCCCTCCCTCCCTCCCTCTCCTCCTCTGTCCCTTCCCCCTCCCTCCCCCCTCCCTCTTTTCCCTCAAAGATTCCGCTTTATGGTTGCCGAAGGTTACTGATGATGTGTATCGATGAGAGAGAGAGAGAGAGAGAGAGAGAGAGAGAGAGAGAGAGAGAGAGAGAGAGAGAGAGAGAGAGAGAGAGAAAATTAAGAAGAAAAAAATAAGGCGAGAAAAGAATGAAAGGAAAATATGTAATAGTATTAGAGAAAATGAAATGTAGACAAAATTGAAGAAAAAAGTAATAAACAAAAAAATAAATGAAATAATGAAAGGTGAATACGGAAAGATAATTGAATGAAAGAAAAAAAGTGAAAACTGATACTGAAAAAAAACAAAAGAAAGAAAGAAAGCTGAAAAAGAAAGAGAAAGAAAGCAAGGAAAAGCTGAAAAAGAAAGAAAGAAAGCAAAAAAGAAAGCAGAAAAAGAAAGAAGGAAAGCAAGAAAGAAAGCTGAAAAAGAAAGAAAGAAAGCAAGAAAGAAAGCTGAAAAAGAAAGAAAGAAAGCAAGAAAGAAAGCTGAAAAAGAAAGAAAGAAAGCAAGAAAAAGCTGAAAAAGAAAGCAAGAAAGAAAGCTGAAAAAGCAAGAAAGAAAGCTGAAAAAGAAAGAAAGAAAGCAAAAAAGAAAGCTGAAAAAGAAAGAAAGAAAGCAAAAAAGAAAGCTGAAAAAGAAAGAAAGAAAGCTGAAAAAGAAAGAAAGAAAGCAAGAAAGAAAGCTGAAAAAGAAAGAAAGAAAGCTGAAAAAGAAAGAAAGAAAGCAAGAAAGAAAGCTGAAAAAGAAAGAAAGAAAGCAAAAAAGAAAGCTGAAAAAGAAAGAAAGAAAGCTGAAAAAGAAAGAAAGAAAGCTGAAAAAGAAAGAAAGAAAGCAAAAAAAGAAAGCTGAAAAAGAAAGAAAGAAAGCTGAAAAAGAAAGAAAGAAAGCTGAAAAAGAAAGAAAGCAAAAAAGAAAGCTGAAAAAGAAAGAAAGAAAGCAAAAAAGAAAGCTGAAAAAGAAAGAAAGAAAGCTGAAAAAGAAAGAAAGAAAGCTGAAAAAGAAAGAAAGAAAGCAAGAAAGAAAGCTGAAAAAGAAAGAAAGAAAGCAAGAAAGAA
Organism: Eriocheir sinensis; assembly: GCF_024679095.1. Classification (NCBI taxonomy): domain Eukaryota; kingdom Metazoa; phylum Arthropoda; class Malacostraca; order Decapoda; family Varunidae; genus Eriocheir; species Eriocheir sinensis. The sequence goes on along the minus strand of NC_066541.1, from coordinate 4,751,806 downwards.
AGCTGAAAAAGAAAGCAAGAAAGCAAGAAAGAAAGCTGAAAAAGAAAGAAAGAAAGCTGAAAAAGAAAGAAAGAAAGCAAGAAAGAAAGCTGAAAAAGAAGAAAGAAAGCTGAAAAAGAAAGAAAGAAAAAAAGAAAGAAAGCTGAAAAAGAACGAAAACAAAGCAAGAGAAACCAAGAAAATCAAAGACAAAAAACTTAAAGCGAGAAAGAGGAAGGACAGAGGGCAGCAGGTGAGCTCCAGAAGGTGCTGCACCACCTGGGAGCCACGCAGGTGAAGGCGTCACGGTGCAATTAAAGATTTCACATTACCTGGGACGGGGCCAATTAAGGTGGCGGCGGCGGCGGCGGTGGTGGTGGCGGCGGTCGTAGTAGCAGCAGTAGTGGTGGTGGTGGTGGTGGTGGTAGGCATAGATGGACGACTTCTAATGTTGGGTTATCACCTACGGATGCTTATGTAATTAACTTCCTTACCTTTCCTCTACGTAGGTGGTGGTGGTGGTGGTGGTCGTAGTAGAAGCAGTGGTGGTGGTGGTGGTGGTGGTTGCGTATTTGCGTATTTGTGTTGTATTTTTCTTGTATTTTTTCCCAGTTTTTTTTTGTATTTTTTCTACTTAACGTTCTTTTATTTTCCTAATCTACGTTTTTTTCTCATTTTTCTTTTCTTGTTTTTTCTCTTTCTTGTTTCCTCTTGTTTCTTCTCTCTCGTGTATAACTAGTTTACCTACCTTACATTTCTTTCTGTATTTTTTTCTTTGTTTCTGTTTTCTTTCTTGTAACAAACTTTTATTCTGTTGTCTTGAGTCTATCAGTCTTTTGTTTTCCTTTATTTCCATCCTTATTGTCTGTGTTAAGCTTCTCTGTTTATTAATTTCTCCCGTATTTATTGTTTAGTTCTTTCCCCTTAAATTTACTCTTTTCTCCTTTCTCAATTATCTTTTTACACGCCCTCTCCTTTATTCGCATTTTCACGTCGCTTTTTTTCTCAGTCTTTTCTAATCACAACTTTCCCCCTCGTCGGCTACTCCCTTCCCTCTATCCTTTCCTCCCTTCCCCTCTCCCTCCTCCCTTCCCTCCCTTCCTCTCTCCTCCCTCCCTCTCTCCCTCCCTCACCTGCGCTTCTCATCACTAATTAATCAAGACGTCACTCACCTGTTTGTTTCACACACCTGAGTCTCGGGGGTACAGGTGGGAGAGAGGGAGGGAGGGCGGGGAGAGGGGAAAAGGGGGGAGGGGAAAGGGAGAAGGGGAGATATTCCAGGTATCTTTCCCTTTCTCACTTCTTCCCCTTTACACCTGGAGCTAAAAATGATAGAATAATGAGCTGAAGAGAATAAGAATAAGATGGAGAGGATATAATAAGAATAAGGTGCAGGTGTTATATTTTTACTATTTCCGCACACCTGAGTTTGATAGGAGTGAATTTGAGAGGAATGAGCTTTGGGAGGAGCAAAAAAAAAAAAAAAGATTAGGTATTGAGTGAATAGGTTTACGAATATCCTGATTAGTTCCCTGCACCTGAGCTCGAGGGGAGTGAGTGAACAGGGAAAAGGGGAAAGAAAGGGATCTCATGTAACTTACCTTAGATTGAAGAGAGAAGGAGGAGGAAGAGGAGGAGGGAGAACAACTTAGCAGGGAAAGTAGAAAGGTGGAGAGAGAAGAAATGAACAGAAGAAGGGAAGAGGTGGAAGTGAGTAGAGAAGAGAAGAGGTAGAAGGGAGGTAGAAGGGAGGTAGAAGATGGTAAAAAGTGGGTAGAAAGTAGACCAAGGTAAGGGAGAATAGAAAGGTGAAAGAACGGGTGAGCAGAACAGGTGAAAGGGGAGGGAGATAGTAGAGAAGAGGTAGAAGGAAGTGGAAAAAGAGTGGAAGAATAGACAGGTGAAAGAACAGGTGAGATGAACGGGTGAAGGGGGAAGAAGATAGTAGAGAAGAGGTAGAAGGGAGTGGAAAAAGAGTGGAAGATAATTAAGAAGAGGTAGAAGGTAGAAGGGAGAATAGACAGGTGAAAGAACAGGTGAGATGAACAGGTGAAGGGGGAAGAAGATAGTAGAGAAGAGGTAGAAGGGAGTGGAATAAGTGTAGAATGTAGTTTTGAAAAAGTAGAAGGTAGTACAATTAAGGAGAAGGAGAGCAGAAATGTGAAAGGAGAACAGGTGAAGAAGTAGAAGGGAGTAGAGAAGAGGTATAAGGAAGTAGAAAAAGGGCAGAGGGTAGTAAACAAGAGGGTAGAGAGGGTAGAACAATTAAGGGAAGGGCGAGTAGAAAGGTGAAAGGAGAACAAGTGAAGAAGTAGAAGGGAGTAGAGAAGAGGTATAATGAAGTAGAAAAAAAAGTAGAGGGTAGCAAACAAGAGGGTAGAGGGTAGAACAATTAAAGTAAGGGCGCGAGTAGAAAGGTGAAAGGAGAACAGGTGAGCAGAACAGGTGAAGAAGTAGAAGGGAGTAGAAAAAAGGTAGAGGGTAGAACAATTAAGGTAAGGGCGAGCAGAAAGGTGAAAGGAGAACAGGTGAGGAAAACAGGTGAAAGGGGACGCATTCAGGTGGTCAGGCGCGCTCGGTGATTGGCGGGACAATGGCCTCCTACCTGAGCGCCACCTGGGTTTAAGCATCTTCATTAGGGCGTAATTAATTGGCTGGCACAGGGAAGGCGCGTTGCAGGACACTCGGGCGGCGGTGCGTGAGAGCCTCGCCGCCAACAACACCCAAGAAAGAAAATATTATAGTAACTTAGAGGATGGAAAGGCATGGGAAGGTGTGGGAAGGTGTGTGTGTTGGGGTGGCTGGGAAAGGATGGAATGGAATTTGTTTGGAATGGGATAGGAATGGGTTTGGTTTTGTATAGGAATGTGAAAGGAATGGGTTAGGTTTTGTATAGGAATGTGAAAGGAATGGGTTAGGTTTTGTATAGGAATGTGAAAGGAATGGGTTAGGTTTTGTATAGGAATGTGAAAGGAATGGGTTAGGTTTTGTATAGGAATGTGAAAGGAATGGGTTAGGTTTTGTATAGGAATGGGTTAGGTTTTGTATAGGAATCTGATAGGAATGGGTTAGATTTTGTATAGGAATGGGATAGGAATGGGTTAGATTTTGTATAGGAATGGGATAGGAATGGGAATAGAAATGGGATGGGTATTGTATTTGAAGGGGATAGACTTGTTATCAGGAATGGGATAGCACGGGATGGGGTTGTGTCTTAGAATGGGATGGAATGGGGTGGGTTTTGTCACTAAAGGGATGGCATGGTCTGGATATTGTGTTGAGATGGGATGGGATGGGTATGGTTTTGGGATGGGATGGGATGAGTTGAGAAGGGATGGGTCTTGTTTTGTTTAGGATGGTATGGGTTGAGTTTATATTGTGACTGGATTTTTTTTATTTTTGGTCTTGATGTTGGATGGGATGGGATGAAAAAAAGAAAATGATAACAAAGGAAAAGGAAAAGTATATATAGGAATAGAAATAAGAGCAGAATGAGAGGGAACAACAACAACAACAACAACAACAACAACAACAACAACAACAAAACACACACACACACACACACACACACACACACACACACACACACACACTCACACAACGCATTTTAATTGCATACTTAAGGATCACGACCGAAGCGAAGACGTTAGTTAAACCAGTTAAATATATTGTTGGAATTAAGAACGTAATGGGATGCACCTCTTTGTCTACTGAAGGAGGAGGAGGAGGAGGAGGAGGCGGAGGAGGAGGAGGAGGAGGAGGAGGAGGAGGAGGAGCGGTAAGAAAATAAAATCGTGAGGAAGATGATGAAAAGTAAATACAGATAAAAACTAGAGGAAGGAACGATTATAAGGAGGAGGAGGAAGAGGAGGAGGAGGAAAAAGCATGGAAACATGGACGAGCAGACAGCAGAAAGCATGTTGGCTCATTGCGAGGCTGCCTGCTTTTAGTGATTAAATGACTTCGTCAGCCACGGGAGTGACCTGCGGAAAGGATCAAATCACTTCTGTATGTGCTCGTGGATACGTTTGGTTCACTCCTGTCTAAGTGACGATCAGTGCGATTCTTAAAGGAGCTACTTCTGCAGCAAGGCCGTTCCAGAGGCAGACGACTGAGAAAAAACTCCTACCGATATCCGTACTGCATCGCTTCTCTTGAATTGCTTTACCGTTGTTTTTTGTTCTCTGGTTAGTTTGTTGCGTGAAAAGTTTGGAGGGATCGACATTGATTAACTTGTTCAGGTACTTGAAGACTTGTATCACGTCCCCCCGCAGTCGTCTCTTTTCCGACGTGAAGAGGTTGAGTCGCTCTAGTCGTTCTTCATAGGGTTGCGTCCTCAGTGATTATCATTTTCGTATCGCGTCGCTGTACGCTCTTGAGCAGTAGGAAGATGAGAAGGAGGAGGAGGAGGAGGAGGAGGAGGAACATCAATAAAGGTCAAAAGTGATGGTTGTCTCGCCTTAAACATGTACACGACAGAAGTATTTCCCGTGTATTGGTGTGTGTGTGTGTGTGTGTGTGTGTGTGTGTGTGTGTGTGTGTGTGTGTGTGTGTGTGTGTGTGTGTGTGTGTGTGAGGTCGGCCCATCCTTAAGAGTTTCCTGTGTCCTCCTCCTCTTCCTCCTCCTCCTCCTCCTCCTCCTCCTCCTCCTGTTCTTCTTTTCTTAACCTGACGAGTTAATTAACAGTGAGTCTTCCTTCCCTCCTGGCCCGCCCGTGACTCCATTGTTCCGAGGAGGAGGAGGAGGTTTTTGTACTGTTTAGGAGGCTGAGAATTGGCTAAGACTAAATGTGGTGTTTTATGTGTAAGAGGAGGAGGAGGAGGAGGATACAGGAAACTTATTGATGGGCCGACCTCACACATACAGAAGAAGGAGGAGGAGGAGGAGGAGGAAGAGAAGGAGGAGGAAAAAGAAGAGGGAGAAAATTAGGCGTATAAGGAGGAAGAGGAAGGGAAGAGGAGGAGGAGGAGGAGGAGGATAAATATGAACCAAGTAAATATATAAGCATGAAATGTTGCTTCGAATTAAAAAAGTTTCTTGACTGATTTTCATATTTCTTCTTCCTTTTCTTCTTTTCTTTTAGTTTCCTTTTTTTCTTGCTTCTGTCTTTCCTCCTTCGTCATCTGTTTCTCCTTCTTTTCTCTTCATTTCCTCCTCAGTCACTTCCACTCCTCCGTTTCTCTCTTCATTCTTCGTTTTATTTTCTATTTCCCTTGTTATTATTTTCGTTTTTTCCTCTTCCCTCATTCTTTAATTATTCGCTTCTTCCTCCCTCATTTCCATTACATTTTTCTTCGTCCTCTTTCTTTCCTGTCCAGTGTGTGTGTGTGTGTGTGTGTGTGTGTGTGTGTGTGTGTGTGTGTGTGTGTGTGTGTGTGTGTGTGTGTGTGTGTGTGTGTGTCCTTGTCTTACCCCCGTTTTAATATCCTTTCCTTATCCATCTTCCACTTCTACTTCTTTTCCGTGAACCTCTCCACCCTCTTCCTCTTTTCCACCACTTCCACCTCTTATCCAGGACAACTCTTATTCTCATCCACCTTTCGCCTCTTCTCTCACCTCTGCATCCTTTCCCTTTGTTCCTCCTGTACCATCCTCATCTTTTTTCTTCTTCTTCCCTTTCATCTTCTACCTTCCCCATTCTTTATCGCTTTCCTATTCTCATCCCTTTTCCTCTTCTATCCCTTTCACTTACCTTCTCCTATCCTTCGCTCATTCTGTCCCCATTCCCTTCCCTCCTCTTCTCCCTTCCCCTTTCTTTCTGTTTTAATTTATTTCCTCCTTCTCCTATCATCATTCTCTTTTCATCCTCCTCCAATTCAACCTTCCCTCTTTTTTCCTTCTTCCTCTCCTCCCTCTTCCCCTCCTTCTTCCTCCTTCCCCCCTTCCTCTCCCCTCTTCCTCTTCCCCTTTCCCCTGCCACAGCCTTCCCCTTCCCTCCCTACTACTTCTTCCTCTCCTCCCCCTTCCCCTCCTTCTATCTCCTCTGCCCCCTTCCCTTCCCCAGTTCCTCTGTCCCTTTCCCCCTGCCTCAGTCTCCCCCTTCCCTCCCTTATACTCCTTCTTCCTCTCCCCTTCCACCCCTTCATCTTCCGTCCTTTCCTCAATCCCTTCCTCCCCATCTTTTCTCCCTTCCTCATCCCCTCCGCCCCTTCCTCTCCCCCTTCCTCACCCACTCCCCCCCCTTCCCCTTCCTCCCCTCTCCTCTTCGTCCCCTTCATCTTCCTCCCTTTCCTCAATCCCTTCCTGCCCACCCTTTCTGCCTTCCTCATCCCCTCCGCCCCTTCCTCTCCCCCTTCCTCACCCACTACCCCCCCGCCACACCCGTCCCTTTCAACAATAGCCTTTTGACTCTCTGTAATTAAGTCCATTCTTGTCCCTTTGTTTTTATCGCGTGTTTATCTCGTTCTCGTGGCCACACACACACACACACACACACACACACACACACACACACAGACAGTTATTAAAGGGAGATAACGAAAGATAATCAGTAACGTGGAAAGAAAAAAAAAGTAATTAACATGACAATTGATTTTTTTTTACGTTGATGAAACAAAAGTAAAAAAAAAAGTAGCTTCTGAAAGGAAAATAAATAAGTGTTATATTTTTCTTTTATATTTTCCTTTACTGCCTATTTATTTCCTTGCACTTTTCACTCTTTTCCTTCCCTCTCATCCTTCCCTCTCCTTGCCTACCTCTTTTCCTCCCCTTATTTCTCTCTCCCTTTTCCTTCCCTCTTCTAACTCTTCTTTTTCCTCCCCTTCTTTCTTTCTCCCTTTCCTTCCCTCTTCTAACTTCTTTTTCCTCCCCTTCTTTCTTTCTCCCCTTTCCTTCCCTCTTCTAACTTCTTTTTCCTCCCCTTCTTTCTTTTTCTCTTTCCTTCCCTCTTCTAACTCTTCTTTTTCCTCCCCTTATTTCTTTTCCTCTTTCCTTCCCTCTTCTAACTCTTCTTTTTCCTCCCCTTCTTTCTTTTCCCCCTTTCCTTCCCTCTTCTAACTCTTCTTTTTCCTCCCCTTCTTTCTTTTTCCCTTTTCCTTCCCTCTTCTAACTCTTCTTTTTCCTCCCCTTCTTTCTTTTTCCCCTTTCCTTCCCTCTTCTAACTCTTCTTTCTCCTCCCCTTCTTTCTTTTTCCCTTTCCTTCCCTCTTCTAACTCTTCTTTTTTCTCCTTTTCTTTCTTTTCCCCTTTCCTTCCCTTTTCTAACTCTTCTTTTTCCTCCCTTTCTCTCTTTCTCCCCTTTCCATCCCTCTTCTGACTCTTCTTTTTTCCTCCCCATTTCTCTTCTACTTCCCTCCTTCCCCCTTCCTCCTCTCTCTTTTTACAGTCCCTTCCACCCTCTTATCTTCCTTTTCTCTACTCGTCTTCTCGTTCTTTATATTTCTCTTTCTTATTTCTCTGTCGTTTCTCTCTCTATCTCGTTCATACATACTTACGTACATACATACATACAGAGAGAGAGAGAGAGAGAGAGAGAGAGAGAGAGAGAGAGAGAGTTGCCCCCACGTATCATATTTCTGATTTGTTTTGATCGTAACTTCCTCTTCTTTATACTTATTGAAACGTCCTCTTTTCACGGCACCCTCTTGGCCTATTCTTCCTCTTGTTCCTCTTTTTTACCCCTCCCTCCTTCCTCTTCCTTTCTTCCTATTCGTGGGCTACATTTTTGTATATATTTTTTCTCCTATCAATTTTGCATCAGTGGAGAGAGAGAGAGAGAGAGCATATCTCCCACAATACTCTATCTTTCCCGCCCTTCCCTCCCATCCCTCCTTCCCTCCCTTCCTCCCTCCCTCCCTCTCTCCCTCCTCTTCTCTACGGGATGTAACGAAGAAGAGGAGGAAGGAGGGTAAAAAAGAGCAGTGTTGCCAGGCGGGAGTCGACCCCTTGCCATGTTATGAGACAGTATTGCCAACGCCTGAAATTGGAGAGGTAGATCGCGGCCACCTCATGAGAGAGAGAGAGAGAGAGAGAGAGAGAGATTTTGCCTCTCTCTCCTGTCAGGACTCAGAATGGCTCTATCATGACCCCAGCCTGGCCACGGGGGAAAGGAAGGAAGGAAGGGGAAGGAGGGAGAGAGAGAGAGCGAGAGAGAGAGAGAGAGAGAGAGAGAGAGTTTACACCTTGAATCACCTGGACAAATCTCGTTAGGTGGAACAGGTCCGTGGCGACACCTTTCCGGCCACTGTGATGCGTCTCTCTCTCTCTCTCTCTCTCTCTCTCTCTCTCTCTCTCTCTCTCTCTCTCTCTCTCTCTCTCTCTCTCTCTCTCTCTCTCTCTCTCTCTCTCTCTCTCTCTCTCTCTCTCTCTCACGACTTTTTTGTTATCTTCTTCCATTTGTCTTTTTTTCATTAAGATCATTAAGTTTTTTGTCTTCATCCAACTTCACCTTTTTTATAATTCTTACTATTTTTTTCTTAACTTTTCTCTCATTTTCCTCCTCATTCTTCCATTATCTTTCTTACCGTTTTTCGTCTCATTATTAAAAAAAAAATCTTCATACTGTTTTTTTTTATTCTGACACTTTTCATCTTTATCCATCTCATTCATTTCTCTTCTTCATTTTCCCCTTTTTCTTCTTTGTTTTGTTTTCCTCAATTTGCATTTCGTTTTACTTCTCATTCGTTCAGTTTTCATTTCTTTCCGCTTGTTTTCCTTCTAACTGACACGTTTTCCTTAGTTTCTCGTCATTTTTTCTCATTTTTTTGATTTCCTCATTTTTCTCATTTGATTTCCCGTTATTTTGTTTTCCTCGCTATTCTTTGTTTTCTTCCATAGTCATTTCCTTAGTTTTCCTCATTTATATCATTCTTCCAGTTTCCTATTTTCTTCTTTGTTTTCCATCTCATTCTTTTATTCTTCTTCAATATTTTTTTCTTTTTTACTTCATTGTCTCTCCTTTCCATTTCCTTTATTTCTTACTATTCCCGTTTCGTTTAATTTTCCTTCCAAATCTTACATTTTTCTTTAAGTTGCTTGCCTGTAACTTTTTTCTTTAATCTTCTCGTTTTCCTCAATATTCTTTAATTTCTCTTTACTTTACATTCGTTTTTTCTTCCTTTCCTTCCGTTTTCTTTCTGCCCTTTTTATTTATTTTATTTTATTTTATTTTATTTTATTTTATTTTATCTATCTTATTTTATTTATCTTATTTTATTATCTTATTTTATTTATCTTATTTTCTATCTGCTCTTTTTATTCATCTTACTTTATTTATCTGATTTTATTTTATTATATTTTATTTCATTTATCTTGTTTTATTTATCTTATTTTATTTATCTTATTTTATTTATCTTATTTTCTTTCTGCCCTTTTTATTTATCTTCACATTCCCCATTCTCCTCCCCTCATCACGTCCATTTATCCTCATCCTTCCCATTTACTCTCCCTCACAAAGACTGGGAAAGGTACACAAACATCCCTGCCCTCCCCCCCTTCCCCCTTCCCCCTTCCCCCCCTGCGACCTCCCAAAACGATGTAAGTGATTCATCAAAAACGTTACTTAGGTCAAAAACAGCTGATTCACAACGGTGGGTCTGGGCAGCCTCTCCCTGCTCTGTACCTCTCCCCGCCTCCTCCCTTCCTAATTTTCCTCCCTGGCTTCCTCTCCCTTCCTCTTGCCTTTCTCTCTATCCCTCTTCCCTGCCTCCAGCTTTTCCTCTCCTTCCTCTCCCTTCCTCTTGCCTTTCTCTCCCTGCCTTCTCTCTATCCCTCTTCCCTGCCTCCAGCTTTTCCTCTCCTTCCTCTCCCTTACTTTTCCTCTTTCCTCACGCCTCCCCTGCCTCCTCTTTGCCTCTTGCTTTAATCTCCCTTCCTCTTGCCTTCCTTTACCTCTTCCCCGGCTCTTCTATCCTCTGGCTTTCCGATCCTTTCTTCTTGCTTCCTCTCTCCATTCATCTCCCGTTTTCCTCTTGCTTGCATTTCCCTCTCCTTATCTTCTCCTGTCTGCCTTTCGTTCCTCTCTTTATCTCCTTGCTGTCTCCCTGCTTCACTTCTCTCCTTCCTCTTCTATTTCTCTCCCTGTTTCCTCCTGTTTGTCCTTCCTTCTTCTCTTTCTCTTTTTTGATTTCCCCTCCATTTCTCTTGCCCTCCTCTCCCTCCTCCTCCATTTCATTTTTTCCTCACGTTGTCTTCTCACATGTCTCGTAAGTTATTTGTTTTATTTTCCTTGTTTTCCTTTTTTTCCCGTTATGTTTTCTTCTTGTCTTTCCTTATGTGTTCTCTTTTCCCTTTTTCCTCAGTCTTGTTTCCTTCGCTTTTCAATTTATTTCGGAAGGTTTTTGTTTCTTCTTTTTGTTCTTCGTCTACTTTATTTTTGTCTTGTTCCTTGTTTTTTTCTGCCTTTCTTCTCTCTCTCTCTCTCTCTCTCTCTCTCTCTCTCTCTCTCTCTCTCTCTCTCTCTCTCTCTCTCTCTCTCTCTCTCTCTCTCTCTCTCCTGTTTCCATTTTGTATTTATCTCATAAGGTTTTTGTTCCCTCTTGTCTTTATATCTACTTTTCATCATCTTTTCTTGTCCTTTCTTCTATTTTTTCCCCCTTCTTTTGTCTCACTCTTATTTCCATTATTTATTTATCTACTTAATTTATTTTCCTCTTTCTTTTTCTTCCTTGTCTACTTATTTTTTTGTCTTCTTGCCCTTCCTTGTTTTTGAGCTATCTTTTTTTTTCTCACCCTTGTTCCCGTTCTCTATTTGCTATCTTTTTTTTCTCACCCTTGTTCCCGTTCTCTGTTTGCTATCTATTTTTTCTCACCCTTTTTCTCGTCCTCTATTTGCTATCTTTTTTTTCTCACCCTTTTTCCCGTTCTCTGTTTGCTATCTTTTTTTTCTCACCCTTGTTTCCGTTCTCTGTTTGCTATCTTTTTTTTCTCACCCTTGTTTCCGTTCTCTGTTTGCTATCTTTTTTTTCTCACCCTTGTTCCCGTTCTCTGTTTGCTATCTTTTTTTTCTCACCCTTGTTCCCGTTCTCTATTTGCTATCTTTTTTTTCTCACCCTTGTTCCCGTTCTCTGTTTGCTATCTATTTTTTCTCACCCTTGTTCCCGTTCTCTATTTGCTATCTTTTTTTTCTCACCCTTGTTCCCGTTCTCTATTTGCTATCTTTTTTTTCTCACCCTTGTTCCCGTTCTCTATTTGCTATCTTTTTTTTCTCACCCTTGTTCCCGTTCTCTATTTGCTATCTTTTTTTTCTCACCCTTGTTCCCGTTCTCTATTTGCTATCTTTTTTTTCTCACCCTTGTTCCCGTTCTCTATTTGCTTTCTTTTTTTTCTCACCCTTGTTCCCGTTCTCTATTTGCTATCTATTTTTTCTCACCCTTGTTCCCGTTCTCTATTTGCTATCTTTTTTTTCTCACCCTTGTTCCCGTTCTCTGTTTGCTATCTTTTTTTTCTCACCCTTTTTCCCGTTCTCTATTTGCTATCTTTTTTTTCTCACCCTTTTTCCCGTTCTCTGTTTGCTATCTATTTTTTCTCACCCTTGTTCCCGTTCTCTGTTTGCTATCTTTTTTTTCTCACCCTTTTTCCCGTTCTCTGTTTGCTATCTTTTTTTTCTCACCCTTTTTCCCGTTCTCTGTTTGCTATCTTTTTTTCTCACCCTTGTTCCCGTTCTCTATTTGCTATCTTTTTTTTTCTCACCCTTGTTCCCGTTCTCTATTTGCTATCTTTTTTTTTTCTCACCCTTGTTCCCGTTCTCTATTTGCTATCTTTTTTTTCTCACCCTTTTTCTCGTTCTCTATTTGCTATCTTTTTTTTCTCACCCTGGTTCTCGTTCTCTATTTGCTATCTTTTTTTCTCACCCGTGTTTCCGTTCTCTATTTGCTATCTTTTTTTTTTCTCACCCTTGTTCCCGTTCTCTATTTGCTATCTTTTTTTTTCTCACCCTTGTTTCCGTTCTCTATTTATCTCATGAGGTTTTTGTTTCCTCTTTCTCGTCCTTCCTTGCCTACCTTTTCTTTGTCCTTTTTCTTCTATTGTTTCGTCCCTTTTCTTTTGTCTCTCTCTTGTTTCCGTTCTCTATGTATCTGCTTGGGTTTTAGTTCCCTTCGTGTTGTCCTTCCTTGCCTGTCCTTTATTTGTTTTTGTTTTCTATTGTTTCGTCTCCTTTTCTTTTGTCTGTCCCTTGCTCCACTGTTTTTTTTTCTCCTTTATTCCTCTTTCCTTCTTTTCTTCCTTCATACATACCCTGCCATCCTACCACACACATCTCCCCTTGCTCCCTTGCTCCACTGTTTTTTCTCCTTTATTCCTCTTTCCTCCTATTCTTCCTCTTCCCCCCCTTCATACATACCCTGCCATCCTACCACACACCTCCCTTGCTCCACTGTTTTTTCTCCTTTATTCCTCTTTCCTCCTATTCTTCCTCTTCCCCCCCTTCATACATACCCTGCCATCCTACCACACACCTCCCTTGTTCCACTGTTTTTTCTCCTTTATTCCTCTTTCCTCCTATTCTTCCTCCTCCTCCCCTTCATACATACCCTGCCATGCTACCACACACACCTCCCCCTGCTCCCTTGCTCCACTGTTTTTTCTCCTTTATTCCTCTTTCATCCTATTCTTCCTCCTCCTTCCCTCCATACATACCCTGCCATCCTACCACCCTTGCTCCACTGTTTTTTTCTCCTTTATCCTCTTTCCTCCTTTTCTTCCTCCTCCCCTTCATACCTACCCTGCCATGCTACCACACACACTTCCCCTTGCCCCACTGTTTCTCTGCCCTCTTGCTCCACCGTTCCCTCGGCCTTCCTGTTCCCGCGGCGCAGCGTCCCCGGCCGTAATGTGACGAATCAACTGTTGTGCGTGTGGGCCATTACGCGCAGGTCGAAGCCTCGCGACGCGCAGGCTGAAAAGCGCGGCCAACACTGACTGAATTCCTGCCTCTGTCCGCCATTGGTCACGGCTGAGGACTGGCGAAGGGACGGGGCGGGCGGGGGGGGGGGATGGAGAAATGGAGTTGAGAGGAGGGAGGGAAGGTGAGATGAAGGGGAGTAAGGATGGAGGAGCGGTGGAGAAATAGAGTGGAGGGAGGAAAGGAAGGAAGGAGAGTTGAGGGAGGAATGGAAAGAAGGAAGGAAGGACGGAAGGTGGGGAGGAAGGAATGTAGAGAGGGTATGTAGTGCTGGAAGAAAGAAGGAAGGAAGGAGAGTAGAAATGAAGGAAAGAGGAAAGAAAGAGAGGGAGGGAGGGAGGAAGGAAGGAA
>NC_066541.1:4703635-4733635 GCF_024679095.1 Eriocheir sinensis | reverse complement strand
GGGAATGAAAGAAAGGAGAATAAGGAAGGGAATAAAGAAAGAGATGAAGAAGGAGGGAGGGAGGAAGAGTGGAAGGAGAAAAGAAGGGAAGAAAGAGATGGAAAGAGGGAGGGAAGGGGTAGGATGCTGGAGGGAAGAAAGGCAGGAAGGGAAGATTGAGGGGGAGCAAGGGAGGAAGGGAGGGAGATGGAGGAAAGGGAGAGAAAGAGGGAGGGAAGGGGTAGGGTGGTGGAGGGAAGAAAGGCATGGAAGGAAGACTGAGGGGGAGAGTGGGGAGGAGTAAGGGGGGAAGGGAGGGAGATGGAGGAAAGGTAGAGAAAGAGGGAGGGAAGGAGGGATTGGGGGAAGGTTGGTGATGGAATAGGAAGCGACGGTGTGTGTGTGGCCGTCTCATTGGTGGAGAGGAAAGGTAATATGATAATTAGTCCCCTCTTTACACCTGAATGATGCCCCCACGCTCTCTCTCTCTCTCTCTCTCTCGTCTCCTTCCTTTTATATCTTTTTCACTCTCTTCCTTTAGTGTTATTGTTCTTATTTATCATCTTCCTGTCTTATTCTCGTTCGTCCTCTTCTTCATTTTCTATTTTCTTCATCTGTACCTTTATTCAGTTTTTTAGATGAATATTGATATAGATATAGATAAAATCTTTAACTCTTTATCTCCTCCTCCTCCTCCTCCTTCCATCTTCAGCCCCCGTTTCCCTTTCACTTTCACTTCGGTATCGTCTCATATTTCTTTCCCTCCTACCTTTCTTTGCCTTCCCACTCACTCACTTTCACTCTTCACTTACATTTTACTTATTTCGTCTGTATGTAATCTTTTTCCTCTTCACTTCATCAACCGTCATTGCTTTTTCATTCATCAAAATACACATCATTGTCTTTGTTTCTTTTTTGTTATTACCTTAGATTTTCATTGTAATTTCTTCACTTATGTGTTTTCATTTTTTTCTTATATGCAATTTTTTTTTTATCTCCCCGACGTTCACTATTTTTTTTTTACCTTTCTGACATTCCCTATCTTCTTTTCTTTTCTGACATTCCCTATCTTCTTTTTATTTCCAACATTCCTTATCTTCTTTTGTCTTTAAGCCTCTTTTCTTCATTTTCCTCCTCTCTTGCATCTCTTTTCCTTCTTCCAAATTTCTTCCATAGTCACTCTCTCCTCTTCTTTCTCTCGCTTATCTCCTTCCCCTTCCCCCCACATTACCTCCCTTTCCTTTTACATAGTTTTGATTTTCACTTTTTTTCCTTTTCCTTGTTACTTTATACCTTCACTTTCTCTTTCGTTTTGTTTCCACTCATTATATTATTACCATTCTTTTCCTTTACGTTAACTCCTTTTATTTTTTTATCTTTTCATTTATTTCGTCTTTCTTTCTTTCCCTTTCACTTCTTCCTTTTACTTCCTCCTCCTGTCCTTTTAATATATCTCCTCCACCTAATCCATTTGTCTTCTTCCCCTTCTTCATCTGCTTTCTTATCCACTTCTCCCATTTCTACATCTCTCTCTCTCTCTCTCTCTCTCTCTCTCTCTCTCTCTCTCTCTCTCTCTCTCTCTCACACACACACACACACACACACACACACACACACACACACACACACACACACACACACACACACACACACACACACACACACACACACACACACACACACACACACACACACACACACACACACACACACACACACACACACACACACACACACACACCTGCGTCACAATCTTTCTAAATAAATCAATAAATCAATCGCTTTTTAAGGTTACAACACAAAAATTCCTCCTCTCCCCTACCTTCCCCCTTCTCTCCTGCCTTCCCCCCTCCCTCTCTTCCTCACTCCCTCTCCAAAAACCTTCTCTCCCCTTTCGCTCACCCCCTCTCTCTCCCTCCCTCACCCCCTCCTTTCTTCCCTCTCTCACCCCTCTCTCCAAGTACTCATCCCTCTTTTTTTTCCCTCCACAGGCTGTCTCCCTCGTCCCTCCCTTCAGGTAAGTCCTCAGGTGTAGGGGAAAGGGAAGGGAAGTCCAGCTTTTTACCTGCCCTCACCTGCCCCCTCCATCCTCTTACCTGGTCCAATTAACTCATGGAAGGTGGAAAGAGTGTGCGCATTTTTTCGTATGTTTTGTATTTTTAACTTGGATACTTACTGTGTTTTTTTATAATTTGTCGTTTTTATTATTATTGTTATTGGTATATATTGCGCTCATCTTTTTTTTTTTTGTGTGTGTATGTGTGTGTGTGTGTGTGTGTGTGTGTGTGTGTGCATTACCTCCTCCCTTTAATAATTTTGATTTAGCATCACGTATAATTTTTTTCCTTCCTCAAGAAACTTGTATTTTTTTTCTGCTGTTATCCATTTCTATACATATATAATTATTTTTTTATATCTATTCTTTTATACAACCGTTACTTTTCATTATTTAATTCGTAGCTTATGTTCAGTGTTCCTTTTATTCCCAGTCTTTAGTAATATTCCTTACCTTCTATTCTTTATATATCAGTTTTCCTTACATTCCCTTATTTTTATTCCTATTCTTTTAATCTTACTTTCTATTCCTTTTTTTCACATGCTTATTATTTTATTCGTTTACCTTTCATTTTTTCATTATTTTATTCACATTTCATTTTATTAGTCTTTCTTATATTCCTTAACCTTAATTTTTCATCACTCGTTTACTATAGCTCCACACTCTCTCTCTCTCTCTCTCTCTCTCTCTCTCTCTCTCTCTCTCTCTCTCTCTCTCCCTGTAAGCGGACCTCCTGCCTCTGTGTGGTAATCTGATGGTTGGCTTAAATTTGTGCGGCGCTGAAGCCTTATGATATAACCTGTTCGGGCACCGTGCTCTACTATGCTGCCCAGAGCCCCCCCCCCTCCTACCTACCCTTCTCCCCTCTCTCTCTCTATCTCTCTATCTCTATCTATCTATCTATATTTTCTTTATTTTCTACCGTTTCTGAAGATGTTTTATTTTGTTACCTTTGTTTCGTTTTGTTATTTTTTCTATTCGTAGTTTCAGTATTTACTTTTATTATTTTTTTCTCAATTTTTACTTTTCTTTTTATTTGAGTATCTTTCACTGCATGTTTCATATTAAGTGTGTGATTTTTTTTTCTCCAATTTTGAAGCATGCCTTTGGGTGCCACCATGATCGCTTATCTTACTGGTGGATGCTGGGAAAGGTTGGAATCTTACTGGTGGATGCTGAGAAGGGTTGAAATCTTACTGGTGGATGCTGGGAAGGGTTGAAATCTTACTGGTGGATGCTGGGAAGGGTTGAAATCTTACTGGTGGATGCTGGGAAGGGTTGGAATCTTACTGGTGGATGCTGGGAAGGGTTGGAATCTTACTGGTGGATGCTGGGAAGGGTTGAAATCTTACTGGTGGATGCTGGGAAGGGTTGAAATCTTACTGGTGGATGCTGGGAAGGGTTGGAATCTTACTGGTGGATGCTGGGAAGGGTTGAATCTTACTGGTGGATGCTGGGAAGGTTGAATCTTACTGGTGGATGCTGGGAAGGTTGGAATCTTACTGGTGGATGCTGCGAAGGGTTGAATCTTACTGGTGGATGCTGGGAAGGTTGAATCTTACTGGTGGATGCTGGAAGGTTGAATCTTACTGGTGGATGCTGGGAAGGTTGGAATCTTACTGGTGGATGCTGCGAAGGTTGAATCTTACTGGTGGATGCTGGAAGGTTGGAATCTTACTGGTGGATGCTGGAAGGTTGGAATCTTACTGGTGGATGCTGGGAAGGGTTGTAATCTTACTGGTGGATGCTGGGAAGGGTTGGAATCTTACTGGTGGATGCTGGGAAGGGTTGGAATCTTACTGGTGGATGCTGGGAAGGGTTGGAATCTTACTGGTGGATGCTGGGAAGGGTTGGAATCTTACTGGTGGATGCTGGGAAGGGTTGGAATCTTACTGGTGGATGCTGGGAAGGGTTGGAATCTTACTGGTGGATGCTGGTTATTGATCAGTCAGTAACATCGACATGGGTAAATCCTTCCTTTGTAACCATTAACAATCATTTCAACCATCACCACCATTATCAATCATAACAGCTCACCATAATTAGGAACAAGGGACGTAGTGAGTCCATTCTCCATTATTAACCATCACTAACCATTATTAACTACAACAAACCATTACCAACCATTTTATCCAGTAAGTGAATATAATGTGTGTGTTTGAAGGGAGGGGGTATGTGTGGGTATATGTATGTGGGCGTATGTGAGGGGGAGGAAATATCTGTCTGCGAGTGTGTGTGTGTGTGTGTGTGTGTGTGTGTGTGTGTGTGTGTGTGTGTGTGTGTGTGTGTGTGTGTGTGTGTGTGTGTGTGTGTGTGTGTGTGTGTGTGTTTGAAGTTCGGTTTTTCAACTTTTTTCCTATTTTTTTACCATTATCAAGCATTAGAGGGCTCATTGTCAGGTAGCAAATGACTAATGCGCAGAGCCACCGTTATTACCCATTCTAAACCATAAGGAACCATTACCCATGTACAGATCCACCATATCTTACCATTACCAACCATTAGAGGTCCCCATTATTAAGCAGAAGGGCGCAATGGGTATATCCTCCTTCACTATTTACTACAACAAAACATTACCAACCATTACCACCCATCTTATCAGCTTGTAAATGAGTGTATAGATCTACCATTTTTTACCATGACCAACCATTAGAGGGAACCATTATCAGAAGGAGGGGGCATAATGGGTGTGCATCCTCGCCCCTTGGTTCCAATAGACTCTCCTTGCCCTCTCAATGCGTCGCTTTTCACCGTCTCGAATTCCGTACTGTTCCGTCAATTTTTTACTTCCTTCCTTCTTTGTGCGCGGTATCTCTCTCGCTCTTCCCTACCCCCCTTGTCCCTTCCTCTTCGGTATCTCTCTCCCTCTTCCCTACCCCCCTTCTCCCTTCCTCTTCGGTATCTCTCTCGCTCTTCCCTACCTCTTCGGTATCTCTCTCGCTCTTCCCTACCCCCCTTTTCCCTTCCTCTTCGGTATCTCTCTCCCTCTTCCCTCCCCTCCTTCTTCCTTCCTCTTATTCCTCTCTCCTTCCCTCTCACTCTCATCCGATGCGCCTCCCCTTCTTTCTGTCTCCTTTCTCCTCCTCCTCCTCCTCCTTCTCCTCCTCTTTCAGCATGAAGTACCCTGTTTATATCCCCGCTTTCCTTTATCATTCAAATCGGAGGGTGGAAGGGGGGAGGAAGGGGGGTGGAAGGGCGTACGAACAGGGTGAAGGGTGAGATGCAGGGGAAAGGGCAAGGCAGGGTCGGTTTTCTCAGACACTTCCGCCTCTCGCATCAACTATCTCCAAGGGCCGAAAAGAAGATCAGTCGGGTTCTAATGAGTGTTTCCGTAACTTCACGGCACAGAAGAATGATCAGACTTACAGAAGGGTCATAAAACTACCTCTGCATATGCCCTAAACTCCTACGAAAGCCTTGTCAGATGTGTGTGCTTGGCCGCTGAAATTTTTAAGGGTATGACTCCAGGGCTGGGCAAAGGAAGGGTGTGTAGGAAGCTGAGGAGTTGATATGTTTTTGTTGGGGAGGAGGTGAAGGAGGGAAGATGGAGGAGGGGGGAGAAGGAGAGAGAAAAAAAGGGATAGAGGATGAACTGCGTGAGAAACTGTGTATGTAGGTATGTAGAGGGTGTGTATGTGGTATGTGTGTGTTGGGGGGTATGTGTGTATGTGCGTGTGTGTGTGTTTGAAGGAAGGAGGTATGTGTGGGTAAATGTATGTGCGTGTATGTTTGTGTGTGTGTGTGTGTGTGTGTGTGTGTGTGTGTGTGTGTGTGTGTGTGTGTGTGTGTGTTTGAAGTTCGGTTTTTCATCTTTTTTTCCTATTTTTTTGTATATTTCTTTCTTCGGTTCCTCGTCTTCCTCTCTCTCTCTCTCTCTCTCTCTCTCTCTCTCTGACGTCATCCGCTTGTAATACTAACACGGTTTGGGAAAAAGGTTAAACTCTTCATCTCTTCCTCCTCCTCTTCCTTCTCCTCCTTTTCTTCCTCCTCCTCCTCCTCATTTCTCCACGCTGACAGGGGGTGGAGCGTGTGTGTGTGTGTGAGAGAGAGAGAGAGTGTGAGAGAGAGAGAGAGAGAGAGAGAGAGAGAGAGAGAGAGAGAGAGAGAGAGAGAGAGAGAGAGAGAGAGAGAGCAACCACTAACCATTACCCTTCATCAAAGCTCAAGAATCTGATATTACGTTTAACTCGATCGCCGCAGAAAACGAAGAAGATGAAGAAGAAACGTTTGGGCATAAATCGTGGAGGCGGCGGCGGCGGCGGCGAGGCGTGACGCGGCGCTCATCCCGGGCTTTAAGTGCTGCCTCCTGGCGGCCGCGCGTCGGTTTAGCTTTTGTCACGGGGCGCACTCACGCGAATTTATGGAGTGCCTCGCTGGATAAGTGGATGAGGGCTGAAGGGATGCAAACGTCTATATATTTTTCCTTTGATTTTCCTTTTTTATTTTTCTCTTGTCGGTTTTGGGAATATAACAACATATTTACGAACGTTTTTCCTTTATTTCTCATTTTTGTTAGTCGTTTTTGTTGTTGTTGGTTTAGTGGATGAGGGTTGAGGGATGCAAACGTCTATATATTTTTCCTTTGATTTTTCTTTTTTTTTTCTCTTGTCGGTTTTGGGAATATAACAACATATTTACGAACGTTTTTCCTTTGTTTCTCATTTTTGTTCGTCGTTTTTTTGTTGTTGTTGGTTTAGTGGATGAGGGCTGAAGGCATGCAAACGTCTATATATTTTTCCTTTGGTTTTTCTTTTTTTTCTTTCTTGTCGGTTTTGGGAATATAACAACATATTTACGAACGTTTTTCCTTGTCGTTTTTGTTGTTGTTGTTGGTTTAGTGTTCGTCACGGAGCACACATGAATTTGTGGGATGCCTCGCCGGATTATTTTCCTTTTATTATTTTTTTTCCTTTCTTACTCTTGTTTTCATTTTCATTTCGATTTTGCAAATATAAAAGACATTTTTTCTCATTCTCATTTTTCCTTTTTTTTGTGGTTTTACTAATTGTATCGGAGAACACGCACGCGAATTTACGGAGTGCCTCGCCGGTCAAGTGGATGGCTGAAGAGATGCAGATGTTGTTACTGTTTTACTCTTTTTCTTCATTTTGTTTCTCAGTTTTGTCTGTCGTTTTGTGTTGGTTTTGCGCATGTAAACACACATTTGCGATTTTGTGGAATGCCTTGCGGAAAAATGGATGAGGGGCGAAGGGATCCAAACGTTTATACTCTTTTCTTTTGTGTTATTTTTTTTCTTGTGTGTTTGTCTTGTCGTTTTGTCGGTTTAGTGGATGAGGGCTGAAGGGATGCAAACGTCTATACTCTTTTCTTTTGTGTTAGTTTTTCTTTTAAGTCTTGTCGTTTTCTGTCGGTTTTGCTAATGTAACAGAACACACAGTTGAGAATTTATGAAATGCCTTACAGAAAAATGGATGAGGAGTGAAGGGATGCAAACGTTTACACTCTTTTCTTTTGTGTTATTTTTTTTCTTCTGTGTTTGTCTTGTCGTTTTCTGTCGGTTTTGCTAATAAACAGAACACACATTTGCGAATTTATGGAATGCCTCGACGGTAAGTGGATTGCTGAAGGCATGCAAACGTTTCAACTATTTTTCTTTCATATTTTTCTTTTATTCGTCATTTTTGTCTGTCGTTTTCTTTCTGCTATTGTTGGTTTAGCGTTTATCACGGAATTCAAACTCGAAATTATGACATGCCACGCGAAAATGTGGATAGGCGAAGAGATGCAACCGCCTAGACAATTTTCTTCATATTTTTTCTTTCTTCTCATATTTTTGTTGGTTTCGCGGATGCTGCGGAACACACATTTGCAATTCTGATATGTCTTGGAAAACTGGGTGACGGGCAGCGTTACCATATTATCGTACTCAAAACATCGCATTCATCAGTTCCAGGGCCCAAAACTTTCGTACCCACACAGATAACGCGATTCTAGGTGAAAATATCGTTAAAAGCGTTACTTGTTGGTGCATGTTTTCTATAGCTGTGAGCCAAAAACCGAAAAATACGATGTGCTGAGTGGCTGAGTACGATAATTTGGTAACGCTGGTGACGGGTGAAAGGATGCAGCCGCCTGTATTATTTTGGTTTCACATTTTTTTCCATCGATTTTTGTAGCGGTTTTGTGAAGGTCACGGAATACATTAGCGAACTTATGATACGCCTCGCTTGAAACGTGTATTTTTCTTTTTTACATTTTTAGTTCACGGCGCCGGCAGACTATCTTGGTGGGGCTTGGTGGTCAGCCCCAGCTCGTATTGGCGCAGGTAAGTTTATTTTTTTATTTATTTTTTTTTTTTTACAGCAGAGGAAACAGCTCAAGGGCAAAAAAAAGGAAACAGTAATGAAAAAAAGAAAGCCCCCTACTCACTGCTATAAAAAGCGTTCAGAGGAGTGGCCGAAAGATAGGTCAATTTCGGGAGGAGAAATGTCCTGACAAAGTGGCGACATCTTGCTTGGCTCATGCTATTCTGCGGAGCTCATTCTTGATCCTCTTGAATAAGTTAATCCAGAGTCCGGGTTTATAGGTGGTATTCAGGACAGTATGTGGGTATTCTTAAGTGGTCTTAGGCCGCTTGTTGATGACTGAAAATTGTCGGTTTGTAGCAGCGGGCGGGACTCGAACCCAGGGCCTCAAGGACGGTAAGTGGATGGCTGAAGGGATGCAAATGTTTCTACTATTTTCCTTTCATATTTTTCCTTTATTCTTCATTTTTGTCTGTCGTTTTCTTTCTGGTGTTGTTGGTTTAAGCGCACGCTGGCCACTTAGGTGAATATGTTTTTTTCCTTCCTCTCTTCTTGTGATATTTTAAAGAATGAATAAGAGGAAGAAAAGGACATTGCATGGACGAATTTATCATCATCATCATCATCTTAATCATCATCATTTATTACGAGGATGAAGAGGAGGAGGAGGGCAGGGCGGAGTTGTGGAGGGTGCATAAGGCGTGTGGGCGTGGGTGTGGCAATACTTATATCTCCATTATTTTATCACGGCAATACATCTCCCGCTCATAGTCCCTCACACGCTTCATCACACACAAAACACACGAACCTGCATACATTTCCTTCTCTTTTTATTCCCTTTTTTACTGTGAGGAATTTATTTGTTTTGTTCGCGTGTGAACTTAATCTCTTCTTATTTTTCTCTTTTTCCTTCCAGTCTACCGAGCAACGTATCGGTTATTTTCTCTTCTTTACGCATCGTCGCTAAAGACTAGATTATGTTAAGTCTGTCTCCCTTATTTTCTCGTTACCTTCATCCCCTTTCTCAATACCCTCCCTTCCCCACCCTTCCCTCCATCTGTCTCCCTCCTCCTCCTCCTCCTCCTCCTCCATCTCTCATCTTTCGCTCATCCTCCCTCTCATTTTCACACACAGGCAAGAGAGAAACGAGAGAATAGGAAAATACGTTGATAAGATCTCTTTATGTGTGTGTGTGTGTGTGTGTGTGTGTGTGTGTGTGTGTGTGTGTGTGTGTGTGTGTGTGTGTGTGTGTGTGTGTGTGTGTGTGTGTGTGTGTTCGTCGACCCGTAACCTACATCTGAACCTACATCCTTTATCCTAGCCAAAAGTATTAAGTTATTTCCAAATACATAAAACAAATAACTGAACCGAACCTAACCCAAAGGAACCTGCAGAGGTGGGGACCCTCGCTACAAGCTGATAATTTTAAGTCACCGCCGAGTGGCCCAACACTACCCACATGATGTCCTGAAGACCACCTGTCCACCTTCTCACGTAGTTGACTGCTCTTTCGGCCACCTCTTCGGATTCTTTACAGGAGCAGCGAGTTGCGGGCTTTTTTATTGTTTCCTTTTTTGTGTGCCCTTCTGCTGTCTCCTTTGCTGTAAATAAAAAAAATAAAAAAATCGACCCGAACTCTAAGTAAACTCTCTAAAAAGGATCGAAAATGGGCTCCGGGTGAGGATGAGCCAACCAAGATGGCGTCACTATAAAACACTTGCCTGCACCATAACGGGCTGGGACCTACCATCAGGTCCCACCAAGAAAACCCACCAGGGCTGAACGTAAAAAACAAACCCTAAACCAACCTAGCCTTACCTAAACAAACCAAACTAAATCAACCTAACCAAAAGCGAACCAACCCAAACCAGCATAAACCAACCCTAACCAACCTAACTCGTCCATCCCTGGTAATGATGTGGCGTGTATAATCAGAGTTTTCCTCATTTATTCATCTAATTTCGGTATGATGATGATGTGATGAAGAGGAGGAGGAGGGGAAAAGAAGAAGAAGAAGAAGAAGAAGACGAAGACGAAGACGAAGACGAAGAAGAAGAAGAAGAAGAAGAATCACGTCTAAAAGAGAAAGATCAGTGAGCAAATCAGAACGAGGAGGAGGAATTGGAATAGGAGGATGAAGAGTGGAAGAAGAAAATGCAGCAAAGGATAAGGAGGATGGGAAGGGCGGGGTTCTGACTGACTGACTGGAAGAGGAAGAGGAGGAGGAGGTAAGAGCGTGATGTCTATCTGTGAAATTGTCCGGTGAAAGGTGTAAATGCGACGCTTGGGGTAATCCTTCGGGCGGGCGAGGAAGATTGATTCGGCGTTAGCGCGGCGCCTCACGCTTGGCTGGGCCCTGACGTCTTGATGAGGCGGACGGCGAGCGGCGGGCGGTACGTCATCGTCACCAGGCTCGTTCTGCATAGCCTTATCTGATGGGCCGGGCGGGGAAGGGCAGCAAGGGCGGGTTGTTAAGGAAGGGCAGGGAAGGTGTGTGTGTTATTTTTGTTAGTTAACGAAGTGAAGGGAAAAGAAGGGAATGATGGGGTGTTTGGTGAGGAAAGGAAGGGAAGGTGTGTGGTGGTTTATCCGGGATTGCTATCATTGGAAGGGTCTGGTTGGCGAGGAAGGGAAGGGATGAATAGGGTGAAGGGCTTTAAGGTGATTAGTGAAGGGCAGAGAAGAGTGTAGTTCATCCGGGATTGTTTGTAAAGGAAAGGAATGGAAGGGAAGTGTTGTTTGGCGAGGAAAGGATAGGCAGGATGGGGTGTAGGGCTTTAAGGATTGTTTGCAAAGGAAGGGAAAAGAAGGGGTGGTTTGCAAGGAAAGGAATGAGTGTCCAAGGGGTGGTTCATGAAGGGCAGGTCAAGTGGGTGTGGTTATCCGGGAGTGTTATAAAAGGAAGGGAAGGGAAAGGAAGGGGTGTTTAGCGAGCACAGGAAAGGAAAGGAATAATGTAATGACGAGAGATAGGAAGGGTCGGGATAGTGGTGCGTTGTTGGTGGAAGAAGGGAGAGAAGTGAAGGGCAAGGATGAGCGGGCGAAGGAATATCTATGTGGTCACTTGGTAGAAAAGGAAAAATAAAGGAAAATGGAAAGCAAAAGGAGATGGAAAAGAGGAAGGTGGAGATGAAGAAGTTAGAGAGCGAAGGGAAAGAAAAGTAAGTGGAGAAGAAGAAAAGGAGGAGAAGGAGGAGGAGAGGAAGAAGAAGGAAAAGCAAAGTAAGAAGAAACAAAAATAGAGGAGAAAGAAGAAAAAAAGATGGAGAAGAACAAACAAAAGATGGCGAAGAAGAAAAAAAATGAATATGAAGAAAGAAATGACGAAAATTAAAATACGAAAGAGACTATGATGAAAAAAAAGAAAAAAACGGAAAAAAGAAAATAACACGAAGGAAGGTAAAGAGAAGTGCGGCTCTCCGTGGTGGTGGTGGTGGAGAATAAACACATTTGAGCCGTGTAATGCCGCGTTTTGAGGCATCACGTGACCTTTGACCCCGGAGCCGCGCGGTGCACACTCCCTTCCTCACAACGGGGCCGCCTCCCTCCCTCCCTCCCTCCGTCTCGCTCACTGGTTCAGTCAGTCAAATCTTCACTAACTCACTAATTCCAAGTCACCCAGCCAGTCAGGAAATCAGCGAGTGTGTGAATCAGTCAGTCAATCAGGCAATCAGGCAGGCAGTCGAGCAGTCAATCAGTCAGTTAGTTAACCGGTCAGTCAATTAGTTAACCAGTCAGTCAGTCATGAAATTGTTAGCCAGTAATTTAGTCAGTCAGTCAGTCAGTTAGTCAATTAGTTAGTCAAATAGTTAGCCTTTCAGTCAGTCGGTCAGTCAATCAGTTCTTCAGTCAGTCATTAAGTCACTCCCTCATTCATTGTCTAACTCAACATTCTTTCCTTTGCACACTCACACTCACCCTCTCACTCATTTCATTACTCTTTCTCATTGTCATCCGGGAGCTGTTTGTATAGAGGGAAGGAAAGGGAAGGCATGGAGAGGGAGAGAGAAGGATAAAGGGAAGGATGTACAGGAAAACAGATGAAGATGGGAAGAAGAGACTGAGAGGTAGATAAGAGAAAAAAATGAAGATAGGAATTGGAAGAGAATGAGAGATAGGTAGAGGAAGAATGATGATGGAGATGGGAAGAGTAGGAGAATGAGAGGAAGGTAAAGGAAGAATGATGAAGATGGGAGGATAAGGAGAATAAGAGGGAGGTGGAGGAAGAATGATAGGGAGGGAAGAGGAAGAAAATGGAGAAGAGGGTAGAAAAAAGTGCGTAACAAAATTATCTTCTCTAATATATTGCTTTCTCTGAGGGGAAGGAGGAGGAAGAGGAGGAGGAGGAGGAGGAGTTAAGTCATGCCATCTTCACATTTTCAAGCTGTTTTTTTATCTCCCGTTTCTCTCTCACTTTCCTGATAATCTGAAAGGCGTGTGTTCGTGAGTTTGTTGGTTTATTATCGGTTTGTTGTCGGTTTAGGCAGCTAGTAGTGAAGAGAGAGAGAGAGAGTAATTACGCATTATCTATACACTTTTTCAGTAACGTATATCTCACCGATTTTTTAACTTAATTTCTTCACACACAAAAAAAATGAAAAAGAGAAAGAAGAAAATCGATATAAAAGAATATGACAAAGGAAAACATCTAAGAAAAGGTTATTAGGTAAAAAAAAAAAGTGGAGTAGAAACGGGAGGAAAGGACAGGAAATGGAAGAGAAGGAAATGGAAGAAAAGAAATAAAAAGTAAACAATTGGAGAGAAATGAGGAAGGAGTGAACGGGTAGGCAAAACAAAGAGACAACAAGGAAAAAAAAAAGAAAGTGATTTGAAATGAAGGAAAGAGTCACCGTTTGTCTCACAGGAAACAGGCATAGGAAAAAAAGAAGAGGGAAGAAATAAAATGAGAAAAAGGGGAAGTGAAGCGAAGCGAAGTGAAGTGTAGTGAAGCGGGGGGAGGAGTGTGAAAAGAGAAAAGGAGAGAAAGGGGAAATGAAGCGAAGTGAAGTGAAGTGTAGTGAAGTGGAGGGAGGAGTGTGAAAAGAGAAAAGGAGAAAAAGTGAAGTGAAGTGAAGCGTAGTGAAGCGGGGGGAGGAGTGTGAAAAGAGAAAAGGAGAAGAAGGGGAGTGAAGCGAACTGAAGTGAAGTGAAGTGAAGTGAAGTGAAGCAGGGGGAGGAGTGTGAAAAGAGAAAAGGAGAAGGGGAAGTGAAGAGAAGAGAAGTGAAGTGAAGTGAAGTGAAGTGAAGTGGGAGGAGTGAAAGAGAAAGGAGAAGAAGGGGAGGAAGAGAAGAGGTGAAGTGTGGGAGAGAAAGATGAGGGAGGAGGAAGAGAAAGGAGGATGAGAAAGTGTAATGGGAGTGGGAGAGGGAAAAGAAGATAGGGAGGAGAAGAGGCGTTTGTACTTTAGAGGAAGAGGAAAAGGAGATGAAGGAGAAGAGGAGGGATAGGAAGGGAGAGGGTGGGAGAGAAAGATGAGGTAGAAGGGAGAGAAAGCAGCATGAGAAAGTGTAATGGAAGTGGGAGAGGGAAAAGAAGATAGGGAGGAGAAGAGGCGTTTGTACTTTAGAGGAAGAGAAAAAGGAGATGAAGGAGAAGAGGAGGAAGAGGAAGGGAGAGTGTGGGAGAGAAAGGAGCATGAGAAAGTGTATTGGTTTGTACTTTAGGAAGGGAGAGTGTGGGAGAGAAAGATGAGGTAGAAGGGAGAGAAAGCAGCATGAGAAAGTGTAATGGAAGTGCGGGAGGGAAAAGAAGATAGGGAGGAGAAGAGGAGTTTGTATTTTAGAGGAAAAGGAGAGGAAGGAGATGAGGATGAAGAGGAAGGGAGAGTGTGGGAGAGAAAGGAGCATGAGAAAGTGTATCGGAAGTGGGGGAGGGAAGAGAAGATAGGGAGGAGAAGAGGAGTTTGTACTTTAGAGGAAGAGGAGAGGAAGGAGATGAGGAGGAAGAGGAAGGGAAAGTGTGGGGAGAAAGATGAAGTGGGAGAGCGAATAAAAAAAGAGTAGGAGAATGAGAGGAAGGTAGAGGAAGAATGGTAGGGAGGGAAGAGGAAGAAAATGGAGAAGAGGGTAGAAAAAGTGCGTAACAAAATTATCTTCTCTAATATATTGCTTTCTCTGAGGAGGAGGCGGCGGAGAGGAGGAAGAAGAAGAAGAGGAGGAGGAGGAGGGAGAAGGGAAAGGAAGGAGGAGGAAGAGGAAGCAAGAGTTTTGGAGAGAAAGATTAGAGAGGAGGGAGAGAAAGGGACAGGAGAGAGGAAGGGAAGAAGAAGAGGAAGAAGCAGGGAGAGTGTGGGAGAGGAAGACGAGAGAGGAGGAAGAGAAAGGCACAGAAGAAAGTATAGAGGAAGTGAGACGGGTGAAAAGAAGATGAGAAGCAATGGAGAGAGTTGTTATGTTAGAGGAAGAGAAGGGGGAGGAGGAGGAGGAGGCGGGAGAGTAAGGGATGAGGGAAAAGTGGAGAGAAAGATGCTGAGAAAGAGTAAGAGGAGTGAAATGCGGGAGGAAGAGTAAGAGGAGGAGGGAGACAGTAGATAAGGAGTGAGTTGAATGAAGAAAAGGAAATGAAAAGGAAGAAAAACGGACAGTAACAGAGTGAAAAAAAGAAGAAATGAGAGATGAAATGATGAATGAGGAGGCGGAAGAAGTTGAAGAGACGTAAAAAATGAGGGTTGAAGTGAAGAAGATGAGGAAGAGGAGGAGAGGGAAGAAGGAAGAAATACAGGATTGGACGAAGATAGAGAATAGGAGAGGAAATAATTGATAGGACTGAATAAAAAAAGAAAAGAGAAGTATAAGAAGCGTAGTTATGAAAGGAAAAAGAGGAAGAAAAGAGGAGGGAGAGGATGAAGAAAAGAAGATGAAAAAATGAGAATGAATAAATGAAGAAACGAAAAAAAGATGAATGATGAAAATATTTATGTGACAGGAGGAAGAGGAGGGAAGGAGAAAGAGAAAAAAAGAAGAAAAGAGGAGGAAGAGGAGGGAAGGAGAGAGAAAAAAAAGAAGAAAAGAGGAGGAAGAGGAGGGAAGGAGAGAGAGAAAAAAAAGAAGAAAAGAGGAGGAAGAGGAGGGAAGGAGAGAGAGAAAAAAAAGAAGAAAAGAGGAGGAAGAGGAGGGAAGGAGAGAGAGAAAAAAAAGAAGAAAAGAGGAGGAAGAGGACGAAAAAAAGTAAAAATATGAGGCAAAATTAAAAAAAAGAATACAAAGAAAAAAAATCATGAATCAAATGAAAGAAGTATATTTGTGAGAGGAGTAAGAAGGGAGGAAGAAGGAGAGATGAAGAGAGGAAGGAAGGAGAGAGGCAGAGGAGGGAGGGAGGGAGGGAAAGGATGAAGATTGATAGCCTTCATTCCCGTATTGAAGGAGAGGCCGAGGAATGTACAAAAGCTCATGAACACGACGGAGAACAAAGGCCGACTGTTCTTCCTCTCGTGTGTTTGTGCGTCAACAGAGGAGGGGAGGGGAGGGGGAGGGTAGAGGGGAGGGAAGGGGTGAAGGGAGAATGGAGGGAGGGGGAAGTATTGATAATGAAGGAATGGTGTACTAATGGAGAGAGGAGGAGGAGGAGGAGGAGGTTAAGTTGGAGGAGAACGATAAAGAGATGGAGGAGGAGGAGGAGGAGGAGGAGGTTAAGTTGGAGGAGAACGATGAAGAGATGAAGGAGGAGGAGGAGAAGGAGAAGGAGGAGGAGATGGAGATGGAGATGGAGGAGGAAGAGGAGGAGGAGGAGAAGGAGGAGGTTAAGTTGGAGGAGAACGATGAAGAGATGGAGGAGGAGGAGGAGGAGGAGGAGGAGGAGGAGGAGGAGGAGATGGAGAAGGCGGGGGAGGAGGAGGACTAGACAGAGAAGGAAGAAAATAGCAAATATGGGAACGAAAACGAAAATAATGAAGAGAAGGGGAAGGAGGAGAGAAAGGAAGATGAGGAGTGGTGGGAGTAGAAAAAAAAAGTGTGGAAGAGACAAGGAGAGATCAGTTGAAACACACATCAACAAAAACAAGAGAAAACAAAAACAGAAAACAAAAGCAATGAAAAAAACAAAACAAAACAAAAAAAACAGAATATATAAAAAAACAGAAAAACAAAAGCGATTCCCTGGCAATGAAAAAAAAAAAACAATAGAAAAAAAGATGATAAAAAAAATAATTAAAATACCAAGAAAGAAATCAAAAGAGAAGTCACGCAATTTGAGAGAGAGAGAGAGAGAGAGAGAGAGAGAGAGAGAGAGAGAGAGAGAAGAATTAATGGCAGCGGGTAAACAATGATTGCAGAGGTTAATTAACACTTTCCACACCTGCACAGTCACCTATGGACAATCAGCATACCTGAGGAGCCCACACCTGCCCTCCGCTAATGGCCAGGTGAAGGGGGGGAGGGGAGGGAGGGGGAGCCAAGACCCACCCTTTGGTAGTCTTCTTCCTCTTCCTCCTCTATCTGTCTTTTTTTTCTTCCTCCTCCTCCTCCCCTCTTCTTCCTCCCCTTCTTCCTCCTCTTCTCCTACCTGTCTTTTCCTCTCACTTCATCTCCCCTCTTTTTCCCCTTTCCTCCCCTCGCTATCCTCTTTTTTTTCCCTATCCCACCTCCCTTTCTGTTTCTCCTTCCTTCCCTATTTCCGTTTTCTTTCCTCCCCACTCCACTTCTCTTCTCCTTTCCTCTTCTTCACCTTTCCTCCCCTATATGTCTTTATCTTTCTTTTCCTCCCCACTCCACCTCCTCTCTTCTTCCCCTTTCCTTCCCTACCTGCCTTTGTTTTCCTCCCCACTCCACCTCCTCTCTTCTTCCCCTTTCCTTCCCTATCTGCCTTTCTTTTCCTCTCCACCCCACCTCCTCTCTTCTTCCCCTTTCCTCCCTTATCTAGGCTTCTTTTCGTCCCCTTCCTACCTTCCCTCTTCTTCCCCTTTCTCTCTTACCTGTCTCTCTTTTCCTCCCCAATCAATGTCATTTTATTTCTCCTCATCTCCCCTTTCTTACACCTCTTCCAGCTTTCCTTCACTTTTCTATTTTTCTTCTTTCCACAGGTATTTTTTTCTTTCTCCCCAAGTAAACTCCCTCTCTTATTTTCCTTACCTGCCCTCTTTTTCCTTCCCCTTTCTTCTCAACCCTTTTCTGCCGACTGTAACGAAAAAAATGATGCCCTTTATCTTTTCTCATCTTATATGTCAACTTTCCTTACACCAAAAATCCCTTTCCTTTCTCACCTTTCCTTTCCTCCACCTCTTCCACCTCTTCTTCCATCCATCTCATCCCCTTCTCCTTTCTTCCTCTTCCATCCACCTTGCCCCTTCTCCCTATTCCTTCTTTGTTATTATTCTCTTATCATATTTTTTTTGTTTTTCATCCTCCATTTTCCTCTCAAGACTCCTCCTCCTCCTCCTCCTCCTCGTTAACCTCCCTTTCTTTCTCCACTCTTAACCTCCTCATTAGCCCCCTTTACCTCCATTACCTTCCCCTCTTCTCCTGTTTGGTCTTAGGTAACTGTTTTTGCCTCCTCCGGTAACCCCATATTTAGCATTTAGATAACCCCTTTATGTTACCTTCTTACCTCCCCCTCCCATCCTTCTCTCTTCTTTCCCCTCCTTATCTCGCCCCTCCCATCCTTCTCTCTTCTTTCCCCTCCTTATCTCGCCTTTCCCATCCTTCTCTCTTCTTTCCCCTCCTTATCTCGCCTTTCCCATCCTTCTCTCTTCTTTCCCCTCCTTATCTCGCCTTTCCCATCCTTCTCTCTTCTTTCCCCTCCTTATCTCGCCTTTCCCCTCCTTCTCTCTTCTTTCCCCTCCTTATCTCGCCTTTCCCTCCTTCTCTTTCCTTTCCCCTTTCTTTCCATCCTTCTTCTTTTCCCTAACCACTCATAATTTAGGTAACAGGTAACTGGTAACTTCCGTCCCCCCCCCACCCCCCCGAACACTGTCGTCAGTTTTCCCCCCTCACATGCCCCCTTCCGCCCCCCAACAGGTAACTACTCTAACAGGTAACTTCCTCTCCCTTCCGACCCCCAGTAGTCTGTTTTTATAACTTACCTGCCCCCTCTACCTGCCCTTCTACCCCCAACAGGTAACAGGTAACTTCCTCAGACATCCCCCAATAGTCAGTGTTCACCCCTCACCTGCCCCATTTCGTCCCCCCCACAGGTAACAGGTAACCCCCCCAGTAGTCATTTTTCAACCCTTTCTTGCCTCCTTCCGCCCCCTAGGTAACCACTCAGACAGGTAACTCCCCCCCTTCCGTAGTCATTTTTCACCCCTCACCTGTCCCCTTCCGCCCCCCCCCCTACTTTCGGTCCCCCAGGTAAGCGCCCTTCCGCCGGACAGGTTAGCTCGAAGGTGTGTAATTGTCCGAGAAGTCCCCCGAGTCGTCATAATTACAGGTGACGCCCGCGGCTCACCTCACCGGCCACACACACTCACCTGAAACGGCCACACGCACGTACGAACACACACACACACACACACACACACACACACACATACACACACACACATGGGGTAGAAAAAAAATAATCGCAACAGTTGAAATGGAGCAATCAAATCGTCCTTCTTTTATCTCCTTTTGTAATCTCCCGACTCATCTCCCTCTCCTCATCTCCGTCAGCTCACCTCCATCGCCTCACCTCCACTGCTGTCTGTATCTGTCTGTCTGTCATTATCTGTTATATATTTGCCACTCAATTTATCTTTATCTTTGTCCATTCCTGTTCTTCCTTCTATTTTCCTCTCTTTCGGCCACCTCTTTGGATTCTTTTTTAGGAGCAGCGAGTAGCGGGCTTTTTTTTATTATTGTTTCCTTTTTTTGTGCCCGTGAGCTGTCTCCTTTGTTGTAAAAAAAAATCCATTAACTTTTCTATTTATTTATCTATCTTATTCCTCTCCGACAATCTATCTACTTCTTACGTCATCCCAGCCTCTAATTTTCTTCCCATCTATCACACCATCAACCGCACCTTCCCATCATTAACTATTACTATCTATCACGTTCATACCTACCACAAGTTACCTTCATCATCTACCTGTCTATCACCTCACCCCTCCACCTATCTTCATCTTCCTCAGCCTCCCAATTTCCATCTATCTCTCACACCATTTACTTTGACCTTTCTGTTATCTCTCACTATCTACCACACGCATTACATTCTGGCTTTCACTTTCCTTATCTCTTTTATCTGTCTTTTGTCATCTCTCTCTCTCCCTCTCTCGTTCCATCTCTTTCTCCCTCTCTTCCTCTCTCTCTTCATAATTACCTCCACTTCAAGGCTTTTAAGAGTAGAGAGTTAGCTCCTCCTCCTCCTCCTCCTCCATCTCCTTCCATTCCTCTATTCCTTCTCCCCCTCTCTCCTACCCTCCCTTTCTCCTCTCTCCTCCCCTCCTCTCCCTCCTTCTCTCCATCCATTGTTGTCACACTCAGACCATTTCGAGTTAATTTGATTCGGTTGATAATGCAAGTGTTTTAATTCGTGTGTGTGTGTGTGTGTGTGTGTGTGTGTGAGAGAGAGAGAGAGAGAGAGAGAGAGAGAGAGAGAGAGAGAGAGAGAGAGAGAGAGAGAGAGAGAGAGAGAGTTTTCTTAGTCTTTCTATTCTCATATTTCATGGTATTATTTTTTTTTCAATTGATTTAGTTATGTTTTCTGCAGTCACCTTTCCCGCTATTTCATTTTTCCTTTCTCGTTTCATTCTTCGCTTTCTCACTTTTTTCTTCCCATTTTCTCCTCTGAACATTTTCCTCTCCCATATTTCCTTCACTTCCTTTTGTCATGTTCTTATTTAGTTCCCCCCTCACATTTCTTATTTGTTAATCTTGTTATTCTTATGTTCTTGTTATAGTTCTTGTTCTTTCTTCCTCCTCCTCCTCCTCCTCCTCCTCCTCCTCCTCCTCCTCCTCCTCCTCCTCCCTCTTCAAATCCATTTCCCCCCTTAACGAGGCTGGCCAAAGGTGACTCCCACAGGTGTGTTAATGTGTCCCCGTAAAGGTAAGCACTTAGAGAGAGAGAGAGAGAGAGAGAGAGAGAGAGAGAGAGAGAGAGAGAAAATAGGGGAGTATAGGTGAGTGTCACAGGTATTAATTGTAGTAATTTGGTTAATGGGCGTTTTTTGTGTGGCTGTAATTGGTGGTGGTGGTGGTAGAAGTCGTAGCAGTAGTAGCACTAGCAGCAGTAGTAGTAGTTCGTAAAGGTAAAGTTGGGGGCATATGCTATAGCTGCGCGTGACCGCTGTGCTGAACTCCGTTGCGTTGGCCCTTGAGCCTGGGGCTGGTAACAACTCATTTCCCCGGGACGCGGGGCCAGTGTGTCATCCGGGTTACCACAGTTTACCTTCCTCCAGGTTTCCCCAGGTACCCATTTATCGACCAACCGGAAAAGGATGATAAACAGCTGGGTGGGCTATACGCCGACTGCCCGGGCCGGGAATCGAACCCGGTTCCGCGGATTCGTAACTAGTCACACTAATCACTGCACCACGTAGTACAAGATGTATGGGGAGGCAGTAGCTGAGTGGTTTGCGTGCGGGTGCGGCGTCCAGGAAGACGCAGGTTTGC
This sequence comes from Eriocheir sinensis, assembly GCF_024679095.1. NCBI lineage: Eukaryota > Metazoa > Arthropoda > Malacostraca > Decapoda > Varunidae > Eriocheir > Eriocheir sinensis. The sequence goes on along the minus strand of NC_066541.1, from coordinate 4,712,809 downwards.
ATCCCGCCCGCCGCTATAAAGTGGCAACTTTTCAGTCACCGCCGAGTAGCCTAAGGCTACCCACACATGTCCTGAAGACCATCTGTCAACCCGGACTCAAGATTTGCTAAATAGAGGATCCAATCTGAGCTTCAAGGGGCAGCTTAAACCAAGTAATATGGCGCCACTATAAACACTTTCCTCCCCCATAACGGGCTAGGGCCGACCACCAGGCCCCACCTAGAAGTCCTATATCGGCACTATAGGTGAAACATAAAAACAAAAGTGGTAGTGATGGTAGAAATAGTAGTAGTAGTAGTAGTAGTAGTAGTAGTAGTAGTAGTAGTAGCAGTAGTTTTTTTTTCAGGTGTTGCCTATAGCGCCGGTAGACTTTCCTGAGGAGTCTTTTGGACGACCCCGCTCGTTTGTGGCTCAGGCGAATTTAAGTGGCTGCCGTGATGTATGACTTGCTTGGCCCACGCTGCTGCCCGGTGCTCCTCTGGAACGAAATCGCTAAAGTTAGGGTTGACTGAAGACCTGGGAAGCATGTGGGTAATCTTCCGACACTCGGCGATTGCTTGAAAATTGTCAACGTCCTTCGGTGGTACTCAAACCTAGGTCCTCGAGACCACCACGCCCTCACGCTGACCACTGTGCCACCACTGTGTGGTAGTATAAGTATAGTAGTAGTTAAAATAAAGGGATGTGAAGGTAGCAACGATGGTTAGGGTGGTAGGAAAGCAGTGGTAATGGTGGTGGTGGTGGTGGTGGCGGCGGCGGCGGGCAGGTAATCAATCAGTCAGTAAATCAAGGTGAATTACGTTGTTACTCATAATGTTAACTCTACGGCGATGTCAGTCCTCATTACACTCAAAGCTTTCTCTCTCTCTCTCTCTCTCTCTCTCTCTCTCTCTCTCTCTCTCTCTCTCTCTCTCTCTCTCTCTCTCTCTCTCTCTGACACACACACACACACACACACACACACACACATTCTCCTCTTTTCCTAAGGCTCTGAATAGGGTAAGGAAGTAAGGTAAGGCAAGGCAAGGTAAAGGAAGGCAAGGTAAGGGAAGGTAAAGGAAGGCAAGCGTCTACTAATATTCTAATTAAAGGGAGTCGTTTAAGGTAATTTAAGGCAGGTAATGAGTCACCGTGGGCGGGCAAATTTGGGTAACAAGAGAAACACTTGCCCTAAACCTGCCCATTAAGGGAGAGTAAATCATAGCGAAATTATAGCACTTAGGGAAGGCTGCTCTCGCTCTCTATCTCCCCCTCGTAGTAGGAGTAGTAGTAGTGGTAGTGGTAGTAGTAGTAGTAGTGGTAGTAGGTGGCGTTGGTGGCGGTATGTGTGTTAAAGAAAACGAGAAACCTGGTACTCTTATGCAAATTAATGTAGAAAAGGTGAATTTAATTTGTCTCTGTGGAGTATGGAGAAGAGGAGGAGGAGGAGGAGGAGGAGGAGGAGGAGGAGGAATGGTTGCGGCGGCCCACCACAACTTGTCTTCCCTTCCTCTCCTCCTCCTCCTCCTCCTCCTCCTCCATGAATTACTCTATCCCTCCCTCTCTGTAACTCATTATTTACCTCTGTCTTCCTCCCTTCCTGCCCCTTCCCTCTGGCTTAATCACTTACTCACTTACTCTCTCTCTCTCTCTCTCTCTCTCTCTCTCTCTCTCTCTCTCTCTCTCTCTCTCTCTCTCTCTCTCTCTCTCTCTCTCTCTCTCTCTCTCTCTCTTCCTACTTACCTATATCTACATCCTCATCTCCTTTTTTTCTCCCATATTCCTTCCTTCCTATCATCCTTCCTTCCTTCCTTCCTATCATCCTTCCTTCCTTCCTTCCTTCCTTCCTTCCTTCCTATCATCCTTCCTTCCTTCCTTCCTATCATCCTTCCTTCCTTCCTTCCTTCCTTCCTATCATCCTCCCTTCCTTCCTCATTTCCTTGTTGCCTTCCTCCTTTTTCCTCTTTCTCGTCTTCCTCTCTTCCCTTTCTCTTCCCTTTCTCCTACTTATTTCCCTTTTACCTTGCCTTCATTCACACCTACCTTACTACCCACCTACTTACCTACGTGTCTATCTACCGTAACTACCTCCCTCTCTCTCTCTCCCACCCTCCTTCCCTACCAACCTCTCTACCTACCTACCTCCCCACCTTACCCTACCTTACCTCCCTCCCTCCCTCCCTGCCTACCTACCTCCCTCCCTCCTTCCCTCCCTCCCCCCCTCCCCCCCCCGTGTTTACGTCTGCCGCCATTACCTGTAACATCGCGGCGGTTGTCGGTCCTCAGCCTTAATTACAGGTGTGCGCCGCGAGAAACCCAGGTGAGGGCAGCGCGGGATTATTTACAAGTAATACCGCGGCTACTCACTCCCCCCCCCCCACACCGCCCCCTTTTTATCTTTATTTTTTTTATTTATCTTTCTATTGGTCCGTATCTGTCTCTATCTACCTCATTGTTTACCTTTATTCTGGTTGTTGTTTTTTTCCTTTATTTTTTTTTCGGTATATATATTTTTATCTCTGCCTATCTTTTTCTCCTTTTTATCTGTATCTCTATCTCTTCCTATCTTTTCTATCTTTACTTTTCTCTATTTCTTTTCCTATCTTTGCCTATTTTGATCCCTTTTTTTCCTGTCTTTACCAATCTTTATCTCTACATATTTATCATTATCTATCTATATTTGTCTATTGTTACCTTTTATCTCCTATTTTTCTACGTATGAAGAGGAAGAGGCAAAGGTTGAGGTGTGGGAGAGGAAGAAAGAGCAGGGAAGGAGACAAGGGGAGGAGGAGGAGGAGGCGAAGGCAGGGGGAAGGGGAAGGGGAAGGAAGAGGGGTAGGGGAGGGGAGAGGGAAGTGGGAAATTGGTTATTGAGAGTAGGAGGAAAATTCTTCTCGAGTGAGTACAAAATGAGTCATCGCCATTCCTCCTTCTGTTGTTATTGTTGTTGTTGTTGTTGTTCTTTTTCTTCTTTTTCTTCGTCCTCTTTTTTCTTTTCTTTTCTTTTCTTTTCTTTTTTTGTTCTTGTTTTGTTCTTGTTTTGTTCTTGTTCTGTATTTTTATTTTATTTTTTGTATGCCTCCTCCTCCTCCTCCTCCTCCTTTTCTTCCTTCTCCTCCTCCTCCTCCTCCTCCTCCTCCTCACCACCCACCGAGCTCCCTTCAAGACAACAGTCCACATTCCTTCTTCTTCCTCGCTCTAAGGATGAGTTAATGTTTCTCTCTCTCTCTCTCTCTCTCTCTCTCTCTCTCTCTCTCTCTCTCTCTCTCTCTCTCTCTCTCTCTCTCTCTCTCTCTCTCTCTCTCTCTCTCTCTCTCTCTCTCTCTCTCTCTCTCTCTCTCTCTCCAATATCTCCCCTCTCACTTTTTATTTTTCCTAAAGACAGAAAGTTAATGTTAGCGTTGGAAAATAAATAATTAATCAATATTAGTAAAGCTATTTTCTCTCGTTTTCTCTTCTCTTCTTATCTATCATCGTCATCATCATCATCGTCATCATCATCATCATCATCATCATCATCGTCATCATCTCTTCTCCGCCCTGCTATCTCTCCAGTTCCCATTCCTTTAATTTCTGACCATGAAGAGAGAGAGAGAGAGAGAGAGAGAGAGAGAGAGAGAGAGAGAGAGAGAGAGAGGCATCAAACAGCCTCCTGACAGCCCGCCACTCCGCGCCTGACAGCCCGGCCATTACCTAACACTGATTTACCTTCGCCTGCCCTGTTAGGTGGTCCGCGGGCCCCACACACCTGAGCCACGGGCCGCCCACAGGTGTGCCCCACGATAGGCCCCTCACTTACCTCAACTCACCTAACTTACCTCCTTACCTAAACTTACCTAAACATTCCCTTACTTAAATTACTTTTTCTTTACCTTTAACTTTCCTCTTTACCTAAACTCACCTAACTTACCTCCTTACCTAAACTTACCTAAACATTTCCTTACTTAAATTACTTTCTCTTTACCTTTAACTTTCCTCTTTACCTAAACTCACCTAACTTATCTTCTTACCTAAATTTACCTAAACATTTCCTTACCTAAATTTCCTTTCTCTTTACCCTTAACTTTCCTCTTTACCTAAACTCACCTAACTTACCTCCTTACCTAAACTTACCTAAATTTCCTTTCTCTTTACCTTTAACTTTCCAGTCTTTCCTCTTTACCTAAACTCACCTAACTTACCTTCTTACCTAAACTTACCTAAACATTTCCTTACCTAAATTACTTTCTCTTTACCTTTAACTTTCCTCTTTACCTAAACTCACCTAACTTATCTTCTTACCTAAACTTACCTAAATTTCCTTTCTCTTTACCTTTAACTTTCCTCTTTACCTCAACTCACCTAGCTTACCTTCTTACCTAAACTTACCTAAACATTTCCTTACCTTAATTACGTTCTCTTTACCTTTAACTTTCCTCTTTACCTAAACTCACCTAACTTATCTTCTTACCTAAACTTACCTAAACATTTCCTTACCTAAATTACTTTCTCTTTACCTTTAACTTTCCTCTTTACCTAAACTCACCTAACTTATCTCCTTACCTAAACTTACCTAAACATTTCCTTACCTAAATTACTTTCTCTTTACCTTTAACTTTCCTCTTTACCTAAACTTACCTAACTTATCTTCTTACCTAAATTTACCTAAACATTCCCTTACCTAAATTTCCTTTCTCTTTACCCTTAACTTTCCTCTTTACCTAAACTCATCTAACTTACCTTCTTACCTAAATTTACCTAAACATTCCCTTACCTAAATTTCCTTTCTCTTTACCCTTAACTTTCCTCTTTACCTAAACTCACCTAACTTACCTCCTTACCTAAACTTACCTAAAAAATCCTTTACCTAAATTTACTTTCTCTTTCTCTTTAACTTTCCTCTTTACCTAAATTTACCGCCTTACCTAAACTTACCTAAACCTTCCCTTACCTAAATTTACTTTCTCTTTACCTTTAACTTTCTTCTTTACCTAAACTTACCTAACCTACCTCCTTACCTAAACTTACCTAAATTTCCTTTCTCTTTACCTTTAACTTTCTTCTTTACCTAAACTTACCTAACTTACCTTCTTACCTAAACTTACCTAAACATTTCCCTACCTAAATGACTTTCTCTTTACCTTTAACTTTCCTCTTTACCTAAACTCACCTAACTTACCTTCTTACCTAAATTTACCTAAACATTCCCTTACATTTCCTTTCTCTTTACCCTTAACTTTCCTCTTTACCTAAACTCAACCTAACTTACCTCCTTACCTAAACTTACCTAAAAAATCCTTTACCTAAATTTACTTTCTCTTTCTCTTTAACTTTCCTCTTTACCTAAATTTACCGCTTTTCCTAAACTTACCTAAACTTTCCCTTACCTAAATTTACTTTCTCTTTACCTTTAACTTTCCTCTTTACCTAAACTTACCTAACTTACCTCTTTACCTAAACTTACCTAAATTTCCTTTCTCTTTACCTTTAACTTTCCTCTTTACCTAAACTTACCTAACTTACCTTCCTTACTAAACTTACTTAAACACTCGCTTACCTAAATTTCCTTTCTCTTTACCTTTAACTTTCCTCTTTACCTAAACTTACCTAACTTACCTTCTTACCTAAACTTATCTAAACTTTTCCTTATCTAAATTTATTTTCTCTTTACCTTTAACTTTCCTCTTTACCTAAATTTACCTAACTTACCTTCTTACCCAAACTTACCTAAACATTCCCTTACCTAAATTTCCTTTCTCTTTACCTTTAACTTTCCTCTTTACCTAAACTTACCATAACATTCCCTTTCAATAACTTACCTAACTTACCTCTTTACCTTCATCTACCTAAACCTACCTAACTCACCTCCTTACCTTCACTTACCTAACCCTACCCAACTTACCTCCTTACCTTCACTTACCTAAACCTACCTAACTTACCTCCTTAACTTCATTTACCTAAGCCTACCTAACTTACCTCCTTGTCTTCAATCATTTCCTTGCATAAACTTACCTAACTTACCTCCTTACCTTTATTTACCTAAACCTACCTAACTTACCTCCTTGTCTTCAATAATTTCCTTACATAAACTTACCTAACTTACCTCCTTACCTTTATTTACCTAAACCTACCTAACTTACCTCCTTGTCTTCAATCATTTCCTTACATAAACTTACCCTACTTACCTCCTTACCTTCACTTACCTAAACTTACCTAACTTACCTCCTTATCTAACTTACCGCCTACCCTAAACTCGCCTAATTTACCTCCTTACCTAAACTTACCTAAACCTTCCCTTCACTTGTACGTTCCCCTAATTTACTATCTATTTCCTCCTCCATTACTTTACCGCCCTCTGTCCTTGTCTACAAATTCCCTTCACTTATCTGCCCTCTCTCTTCACTTACTGTCAAGCCCTTCCCTTCACTTACTTGTCCCATAATTTTACATACTTATTACCTGCCTCTTCCCTTCATTTACCGTTCTCCTTATTTTCCCTTCACTGATCTGCCCCTTCCCTTCACTTATCTACCCCTTTCCCTTCACTTATCTGCCCCTTCCCTTCACTTATCTGCCCCTTCCCATCACTTATCTGCCCCTTTCCCTTCACTTATCTGCCCCTTCCCTTCACTTATCTGCCCCTTCCCTTCACTTATCTGCCCCTTCCCTTCACTTATCTGCCCCTTCCCTTCACTTATCTGCCCCTTCCCTTCACTTATCTGCCCCTTCCCTTCACTTATCTGCCCCTTCCCTTCACTTATCTGCCCCTTCCCTTCACTTATCTGCCCCTTCCCTTCACTTATCTGCCCCTTCCCTTCACTCATTTGTCCCATCTCTTCACTTATCTGCCCCTACCTTTCACTTATCTGCCCCTTCCCTTCACTTATCTGCCCCTTCCTTCAATTATCTGCTCCTTACCTTAACTTATCTGCCCCTTCCCTTCACTTATCTGCCCCTTCCCCTCACTTATCTGCCCCTTCCCTTCACTTATTTGCCCCTTCCCTTCACTTATCTGCCCCTTCCCTTCACTTATCTGCCCCTTCCCTTCGCTGATCTGCCCCTTCCCTTCACTTACCTGTCCCTTCCCTTCACTTATCTGCCCCTTCCCTTCGCTGATCTGCCCCTTCCCTTCACTCATCTGCCCCTTCCCTTCACTTATCTGCCCCTTCCCTTCACTTATCTGCCCCTTCCCTTCACTTATCTGTCCATCCCCTTCATTTTATCTTCTTCCGTCATGTGATCTCCCTTTAATTAATCTTCTCCCTTCTTTTAGTCTTCTCTTCCCTTCACTTCCCCTTCTCCCTTCATTAGCCCTTCTCCTCCCTGTATTTGATTATTCCTTCCATTCATCGTTTTTTTTCTTTTCATTTATTCTTCTCTTCTTTTCCCTACTTTCCCTTCCTTTCCCTTCACCTACCTTCCCCCCTTTCCCTTCACTTCACTTGCCCTTTTCTCCCTCTTTCTTTTCCTTTCCCCTCTTCTCTTTCCCGTCCCTTCACTTAGTCATCTCTTACCTCACCTTCCCATCCGTTTGATTCACTTCCCTTCTTTTCATTTACCTATATCTTTACCCATTCGTTCTCTTACTTCCCTTTCCTTCCTTAACCCTTCCCTTCCCTTCCCTTCCCTTCCCTTTCCTTCCTTTTCCTTCCCTTCCTTTCCCTTGCCTTCCCTTCCCTTCCTTTCCTCTCCTTTTGCTTCCCTTCCCTTCCCTTCCCTTTTCTTCCTTTCCCTTCCCTTCCCTTCCTTTCCCTTCCCTTCCCTTCCCTTACCTCACCATCCGTCACCAACCCGTCACACCTCTCATAGTTACCTTTCCCACTCCACCCTCCCTTTCCCTCCCCTTCATCCCCTCCCCTTTCATTTCCCATCCCTCCCATCAGCCACTCAGCTTCCCATCCCGCCTGTCAGCCAGTCACACCTGCCCCTCCCTCGCCTGTCACCCGTCGGACAACTTCACCTCGTCAGCCACCTGGATTACCACACTAATTCTCACCCAGGTGGGCCAACACGGCCTTACCTGTGTTTACCTCGGCCCAGGTGACAGGGAGGGGGGAAGGCTGGGAAGTGGAGGGAAGGCTGGTGAGGGAGGGTTAGAGAAGGGAAGAGGAAGGTAATGTGGGATTAAGTTAAAGGGGGAAAGTGGAAAGGGAAGGATTAGGTTGAGTAAGGTTAGGGATTGGTGGGAGGGAGGGAGGGAGGAATGGAAGGGGGAGGTAATATGAGATTAAGATAAAGGGAAAATGGAAAGGGAGGGATTAATTTGAGTAATGTTAAGTGTTGAAGGGAGGAAGGGGAGGAAGGGTTGTGGAAGGGGAGACGAAGTTAATATAGGATAAGGATAAAGGGGAAAGGGGAAGAGTGAAGTTGAGTGAGGGGAAGGGAAGGGAAGGGAAGGGAAGGGAAGGGAGGAGGAAAGTACTATGGGATAAGGATTACTTGGAAAGGGGAAAGATAAGAAAGGGATTGGAAAGTGGGAAAGAGAAGAGGAGGAAGGGTAGTTTGGTTAAGAGGGAAAGGAAAGAGAAAGGAAAAGAGATTAAGAAAAGGGAGACTGACAGCACTATTTTTTATCTAAGAGTGTGCAAATAAATAAATAGATATAAATAGAATAAATATAAATTAAATAAGTAAATAAAAATCGAGCAGGTGGAAACCGGTTCGGATTCGGATACGATTTAATAAAATCTTACGAGCAATACTTATTCCTTCCTCTTCCCTTCACTTACCCTACCCTTTCCCTCGTGTACCCTTCTCTCCCCTTCCCTTCCCCTTCCTTTTCTTACCCTTCCCTCCTCTTCTCTTACCTTTCCCATCCCTTCACTTACCCATCCCTTCCCTCGTGTACCCTTCTCTCCCCTTTCCTTCCCCTTCCTTTTCTTACCCTTCCCTCCTCTTCTCTTACTTTTCCCATCCCTTCACTTACCCATCCCTTCCCTTTCTTATCCTTCCATTTATAGAAGAGAGAAAATACAAAAAAATTAAGTAGTGTACCTCTATACCTGTAACTGTCCACACCAAACTGTACCATACGAGCATTCACTTCCTGTACCACCACCACCACCACCACCAACAACAACAACAACAACAACAACATCAGGAGCACCAGCAGAAGCAACACCGCTCAGGCATCATAATTATAGTCACTGAAAGAAGAATAGGGAGAGAGAAGGAAACATGGAAACATGGACTAGCAGGCAGCAAAAAGCCTGTTGG
>NC_066541.1:4671135-4698635 GCF_024679095.1 Eriocheir sinensis | reverse complement strand
CTTTCCTTCTTGGCCTGTCTTCCCTACTGATTCACCCACTGCTTCCTTTCCTTTTCTTATCTTTATCTTATCTTTCTTACATATTCATTCTTAACTAACCTCACTCCCCTCCCCCCCCCGGTCTCCCTCTCCTGCCAGTCTGCATGTCCTTTTCTCTCCCCCCCCATTACATCTTACCCTCCCTGCCTGCTTGTTTTTGTTTACTCATTTTCTGCTTGTGTTTTTTTTTTCTCTGTCTGTAGTTTTGTGGTTGTTATTTGTGGTGGTGGTGGTGGTGGTTGTGGTGGTTGGTCTTTTTCCTGACTCCTCCTTCTTTCTCATTCCTCCCTCCCTTCTTCTGTATCTGTATTTTTTTTTCCTCTCCCTTCTCCTTCTTCCCCTCCATCTTCACAATCTTGCTTCTCTTTAATCAGTGTTTCTCTTTTCCCTCGCTTCTTCCTCTTGGTGGTGGTGGTGGTAATGGTGGTGGTGGTGCTGGTCGTGGTGGGTGAGGGTAGCGGTGGTGATGGTGGTGGTGGTGGCGGCGGTGGTGGTGGTGGTGGTGGTGGTGGGTGAAATAATAAAGCGTGTCCAATATTTATCTTTCCTGATCGTAATATTTCAGAATCTTGGGGTCGAGAAATTACATGTATGAGTCTGAGTAATTTCCTCGCCTATTTGAGTATTAGGTTGGAATTTCTGGAGGTCCACCTTGCACGTAATTTATTCATCTTTCTATCAATCTGTCTGTCTGTATCTAGCTATCTACCTATCTATCTGTTATCTATGTATCTTTATCTATCTATATCTATTGTAACGTGGGGTGTCCTCAGTTTTCGTCGTCGTTATTGTTGTTCTTGTTCGTGTGTTTCTTTGTGTTTAACGGGGTGACAAATCAAGGTATTCGTATTTGTGTGTTTTTGCTTTTCATTTCCCGCTTCAAATCCTTCTTTATTCATTCATTTATTTTATTATTTTTTTTTCTGCCAATTCTTTGTCTCCCATCTACATCATCTTTTTTCTTCACTTTCTCTCCCGTTTTTGGTTTGGTCTACTACCTCGTCTGTCGGGTCATATTTCTGTCTGTCTGTCTGTCTGTTTATTTTTGTGTATCTGTTTATCTCTGTGTATCTATCCATCCCTTGTGTTCAATTTTTCGAACTTTTTTCTTCCTCTAAAATTTCCTGAGTTGTCCTTACAATTGTTCGCTGTTGTTTCTAAGTTTCATGACGTCTGTGTATTTATAGAAACTCACATTATTTTTTGTCGTTATTTTAAATCATCTTCTATAGTGTCCATCCTTACATAAGTTTTTTCTTAATTTTCATTCATTGCCTTTCGTTCTTTCTTTTATCAAGTTCATCCTTTCCCATTTTCGTCTTTCCATATTTGAGTTTTCTTAATCTTTGCTTTGCTCAATATTTTTTTGTGTACATTTACTACACCAGCGTAACTTTTCTTTGTTTTCATTCTTTCCTCATTCTTCCTCACATTTGCTTTACCATTTGTATATGCGAGTCAATATTTCTTTTACCCTTCAGTATTCTCCTGCCTTATGATTCCTTACTTCGCATCAAGTATATCTGTGGACAACTCTCTTCACTCCTCCTTCCCCCTCGCCCTTCCTTTATCACGTCCACCCTTCCTCCCCTTACTCGCGCGGGGCCTCGGCATCTTTTTTCTCCCTCTCCCTCGTTCTCTCCCTCATCCTCTCTTTCTTAGCGTGAAATCGGATGAGCGCACACGGAAAGTAGGAGGAAAGAATGCAGTGGGAATATCGGTGGGGGGCTTAGGAAGGGAGAAGGGGGGGAGGGAGGGAGGGAAGGAGCTTGAGGGAAGGGCGGAGGGAGGGAGAAAATGCAAGGGTAAGATAGCAGGGGAGATGAAAGAGAGACGTCACTTGTAAGCATCATCAACCTTGTGTGTGTGTGTGTGAGAGAGAGAGAGAGAGAGAGAGAGAGAGAGAGAGAGAGAGATATCACACCCAACATCCTCATCACCACCATCTTCATAAACTCCCGCAAGATGGAGCCACACACACACACACACACACACACACACACACACACACACAGGGTTCTTTACGTGTGTGCCCCCCCAGCCGGGCGCTAATCCATCCCCTGCAGCGCCTTCCGCGGGAGTCTGGCCGCCGGGGGAGTGTGCGGGGCGTAACAGTGATAGGCGAGCAGGTTGGGAGCCATCTTATCCGGGGCCTTCATCACCATCTTCTTCTTCTGCATCATCTTCATCTTGTTGTTGTTGTTGTTGTTGTTGTTGTTGTTGTTGTTGTTTTGCTCCTCTTTTATTTGTACCTGTTTTTTTTCTGTTTTCTTCATCTTGTTGTTGTTGTTGTTGTTGCTGTTGTTGTTGTTGTTCTTTTTCTTTTATTTGTACCTGTTTTTTTCGGTTGTTTTCTTCATCTTGTTGCTGTCGTTATTGTTGTTCATGTTCTTGTTGGTTTTTGTTCTTATTATTTTTGCTCTTGTTCTATTTGTACCTGTTTTTGTTGTTGTTGTTGTTGTTTTGGTGGTTGTTGATGATTTTCTTTTCCTTCTTCCTCTTGTTTTTCTTGTTCTTTTTTCATATTGTTCTTCTTGTTCGTATTTTTTTTTATTTTGTTCTCGTTCATCTTCTTGCACTTCTTCTTGTCTTTCTTTTTTTATCCTCTGTTTTTGTTTTGTTCATTTTCTTGTATTTTTTTTTCTTATTCTTGTCCTTGTTTTTTCATCTTGTTCTTGTTCTTGTTGTTCTTATTATGCATATTGTTCCTGTTCAGCTTTTTTTCCTCTCTCTCTCTCTCTCTCTCTCTCTCTCTCTCTCTCTCTCTCTCTCTCTCTCTCTCTCTCTCTCTCTCTCTCTCTCTCTCTCTCTCTCTCTCTCTCTCTCTCTCTCTCTCTCTCTTCATCTTTATTCACCATTCCATCATCTCTCTTCCTCCCTATCTACTCATATGCCATCCTTTCTATTTCTATTCCTTTTTTATTCATCTTCATCTACTCTTCACTTGGTCTGACCTCATTTTCATTACCCTTTCTTCTTACTCATCATCACGCACCTCACCTCCTCTTCTCCTCATCCCTTACTCATTGCATCCATCCTTCACCTGGTGCTCCTTTTCTTACCTGTCGTTGTGGAGTTACCTGGGCAGCACTTTTCAATTAACCTTTCTTACTAATCTTTACTCACTTTCCTGTCTTCTTCATGTTCATCCACCATTCCTTATCTCCTCATGTTATCCACCACTGCTCTTCCTCTCCTCCGCATCCACTTATCTGCATCCATCTTTCACCTGTCGTTCTGAAGTTACCTGAGCAGCACTATTTGATCAACCGTTCTAACTCTTCATTACTCTCCACTTCCATCTGTTACTCTTCCTCATCCACCTCTCTTCCTCTTCCTTCTTCATCCATCTTCTACCTGTCGTTGTGAAGTTACCTGGCAACACTCTTCAATTAACTTTTCTAAATTAATCTTTCCTCACCACTTTCTCCCCTTCGTGTTTATCCACTATTCCTTTTTCTTCCTCTCCACATCCACTCATCTTCATCCACCCTCTACCTGGCGTTTTAGACTCACCTGTGCTGCGCCATTTGATTAACCTTTCTAACTTACCTTTGCTCACCACTTTCTTCCCTTCCTTTTGTTCATCCACCTCTCCTTCTTCCTTTACTTAAAATCCATTCATATTCACTTATTCATCTACTTGCCCTTATAATTTTTCTTGTTTTTGTTCATTTTCTCTTATATACTTCTTTTTCCTGTTATTATTTTTTTGCCCTTTTTGTTCGTTTTATTTTCTTATTCTTTTCCTGTTCTTGCTTTGGTTCTTCGTGTTCTTGTTCCTGTTCTTCCCATTGTTCTTCGTCTTACCTCACCATTCTTTATCTTCTTGTCCTTGTTCTTCTCTTCTTGTTCTTTTCATTCTTATTCTTGCTCTCGTTCTTGTTCTTCCTGTTCTTCTTCTTGTTGTTTGTTTCCCACCTCACCATTCTTTTTTTCTCCTTGTTATCATTTTCCTTGTTTTCTTTTTTTCTTCTCACCTTCTCACTGGTCTCTAGACTCACCTGCTTGGCTGTAGGTGTTTGCTCATCAGCGCCACCCACGCCCGCGGGAACCTTATGTCATTTATTGTTTTTCCCCACCCTCCGCCGCCGCCGCGCCCTCTATAGCGGGAGTCGTGGCGGCGGCGGGAGGGTATAAATGAAGTAATAAGGGGAGCGGCGCGGCCCGACCCGACCTACAGCGTCAAGACTGGGCCAGGCGGCGTGTGAGGTCCTTGCTTCCTGCTGTTGCTCCCCCTCCCCCTCCTCCTCCTCCTGCTGCTGTTTTTCCTCGTCTTCTGCTGGGCTTCTGCTTTGCTTCCCCTTCCCTCTCCTAGTACTCTACTCCTTCTCTTACCCTTTATCTGCTGCTCCTCTGCTGGTCTTCTCTTCTGCTCTGCTTTATTCCCTTCCCTCTTGTTTCTCTCTTCTTCTTTTTCTTCTTCTTCTTTTTCTTCTTCTTCTTCGTCTTCTTCTTCTTCGTCTTCTTCTTCTTCTTCTTCTTCTTCCTCCCCTCACTCCTCTCCTCTCCTCTCCTTTGTTCCCTTCCCTCTTGTTTCTCTTCTCATGTTCTTTTCTCTGCTTTGTTCCTCCTCTTCCCATGTTCTCATCTTCCTCTTCCTTCTCTCTGTTTGTCTTATTTCTCCTACTCCTCTGTTTTCCGTCTGTTGTCTCCGTTGCTATGCTCTTCATCCTTCTTGTTTTTCTTCCTGTTTCTTCTTTGCTGTTCTTTGTCTCGCCTTTCTTTCTCTTCTTCTCATGTTCTCGTCTTCCTCATATTCCTCTATGTCTTCATTCGCTTCTTTTATCTGTTATTCTTTATCTCCTGCCATCGTCGTTTTATTTTTTTTGTTTCTTCTTCTCTCTTCTTGATCTTGCTCTTGTTCTTCTTGTTCTTGTTCTTCTTCGTCTTCTTCTTCTTCTTCTTCTTCTTCTTCTTCTTCTTTTTCTTCTCTCCTCTCCTCTCCTCTCCTCTCCTCTCCTCTCCTCCTCCTCCTCCTCCTGTTCCTTCACCTTTACCAATCCAAAACTTTGTGTGTGTCTGAGGATCCCTGACTTGGCGACTCCTCTTCTGCCACGGAGGAGGAGGAGGAGGAGGAGGAGGAGGAGGAGGAGCGCCGTGTGGGGTCCTGGAGGCCGCCATGCTCGCCTGGTTCTCGCTTGCACTCACCGTGACCAATGGGACGACCACAAAGAACCGTGTGTGAGGCAGACTGGGCCACCTGCCTACCCCCTTACCGCTCCTCTTACCCCGGTCTGTCCCCTTCCCCCGCCGCCACCTTCTCTTCCTCCTCCCCCGTTTTCTCTCTCTATCATCCACCTCCACGCCTATCCTTTCCACTCCACTCCCTTCACACTATCCTCCTCTTTCTTCCTCTTTTAGTCCTCCTTTTTCTTCCATTGTTTTCCATGCTCTTTCACTTCAACTCCTTTCGTCTCATTCTTTTACTTCTCTGCTTCTTTCCCTGCATTCCTGTCCTTATCTGCTCCCTTTTTCCTCCATTCTCATTCACCTCTGCTCTTTTCCACAATCCTTTTCTATCCTCTTCCCTTTTCCTTCTTTTTCTTCCATTCTTCTCCTAATTCTTTCATCTCCCCCCCTGGGGGGGAGGTGTGTGTGTGTGTGTGTGTGTGTGTGTGTGTGTGTGTGTGTGTGTGTGTGTGTGTGTGTGTGTGTATGTTCGCCTATTCATATTCTTATTCGTGTATTAGTATTACCAACCCTCCTCCTCCTCCTCCTCCTCCTCCTGTTATCCTTATATACGTCATTGGTAAGACCTCACCTCGAGTATGCGGTACGATTCTGGTCCCCTAATTACAGAAAAGACATTGAATTATTAAAAAGAATCCCTCGACGCGCTACGAAGATGATTCCACCCTTGAGAGCCCTGCCGTATGAAGAACGACTCAGGCGAATCAACGTCTTTACGCTGGAAAAGAGACGCCTACGGGGGATATGATTCAGGTCTTCAAGTACCTAAAGAACTTCAGTAACGTCGACCACTCCAAGCTCTTTGATCTGCAGACCAACTCAAGAACTAGAAACAACGGCTTGCCCATTCAAGCGAAGCGATGCAACACAGACATTAGTAGGAGTTTCTTCTCTAACCGAGTCATACGCCATTGGAACGACCTCCCTGCTGAGGTAGTAAGTGCAAAAACCATCATCTCCTTCAAAAATCGCATCGACCGTCACTTCGGGACAACAGGAGTAAACTAAAGATACGCACCGAAATGCCTTGAACTGCTCTGCAGGCACCAGCGACTGTCGGGCAGATCACGGCTCTACAGCAGGCAACCTCGTAATGAGCCAATAGGCTTTCTGTTGCCTGTCATTACATGTTTCCTATTTCTTCCATTCTTCCCCATTCTCTCCAGGTCCCGATTTTCTGTCCACCTATGTCTTCATTTTTCGTTGTCCTTTTTCTTTCTCTTCCATTTTTCTCCATTTTCTGTATCTTCCCTTTGCCCTCCATTCCTCTTTCACTTCTCCGCCTCTGCTCTTCTCCACCCTTCTCTTAATTCCTCTACTCCTCTTTCATTCATTCCCCCTCTCCTTCTCCCTCCTTCAAGTCCTTTATCATTCTCCTTCTTTCTCTCACCTGGCCGGACTCCCACACTGTCTAGGAGGAGGAGGAGGAGGAGGAGGAGGAGGAGGAGAAAGTATGAAAAGGATGATATGAGGCAACCAACCCCACACCATCGCTCTCCTCCTCCTTCTCCTCCTCCTCGTCCTCTTGCATGCGTTCATTAAAGGTCTCGTTATTATTCTCCCTATTTTCTCGTCTCTTCGGTCCTGCTTTCCATTTTAAAAGCTTTCCTATTGCATGCTTCGTTTTACTACTTGTTGTTGCTGTTGTTTTCTTCTCCTTTTCTTTCTTCTTCTTCCTGCTCTTGTTCATCTGCTGGCTCTTCTTGTTATGGTTCATGTTTTCTTGTTTCTGTTCTTATTTTTCCTTGTTTTTTTCCCTTCCTCTTTGTTCCTGATTTTTGTTTATTTTCCTGTACCTTTGAAGGGAAGACAAACAACGTAAGAAGGGAGGAGGATAGAGATGCAGACAGGAAAAGGACAAAAAATAATGAGGACACGAGAGATATAAGTTTGTTTCCTTTTTTTGTGCCCTTGAGCTGTCTCCTTTGTTGTAAAAAAAAAAGAGACGAAAATAATAGAAAAATGGTTTAAAAAGTATATCAGATATTCATGAACGTAGAAATAGAGACAATAGCGACATAAATAAGAAAGAAGCTAGCAAACATTTTAAAGAGAAGAGAGGCACAAGGTGAACATGAATCAAAGGAATGAAGGTTAACAAAAAACAAAGTAAAGATAACCACGTCAAGATGCAGGTATTCAGGTGCAAAGATAGACCAGAGCACCTGTAACTAATAAGCTGATCTCAGGTGTGTCGGCCCGCCCCTCACCTCACCTTACCTGTGCTACCTCGATGATTACCTGGTGGCGGCGGCGGCGATGGTGGTGGTGGTGGTGATGAAGGTGTTTTTTGGAGGTAGTTTGGGTGATGATCCTGTCAAGTGAGAGAGAGAGAGAGAGAGAGAGAGAGAGAGAGAGAGAGAGAGAGACAGAGACAGAGAGAGAGAGAGAGAGAGAGCTGGAATGAAGGGCAATGAGAGCTGTGAGTGATTGAATTCGAGATAAGGAACTGAGTCTGATTGCTGTGTGTGTGTGTGTGTGTGTGTGTGTTTCTGTGTGCTTGTTCGAATGCATGCATGTATATATTCAGGTATGTGTGTGCGTATGCATGTATGTATGAATATGTGTATGTATGTATGTATGTATGTATGTATGTTTGGTATGTGGTGTGCAGGAACCATGGAGTTATAAGCAATGTGACAGGGTAAAAGTAGTTGTGGCAGGGACGTTGGGGGTGGGGGGTCATATATGTACGTGTGTATGTGCGTGTGTGTATGTACGTGTGTGTATGTGTATTACCTGAAGACGGCAGGTGCGGCAGGGCTTTGATGCTGTCCAGGTATAGCGAACGGCCGTCCCCAGGTGTTGGCCCTTAATTAAATCAGTGTTGGCGGCAGGGGCGGCATGACAGGGGTGACAAGAAGCTGCCCCTGGGTGTGTGGGGGCGGGGGAGGTGGGGAGGGAAGGGGAGGGGGTATGCCTGGGAACCCGTGCCCCCTCCCCCCCTTACCTGCCCGCCCGCCCGCCCGCCCTCACCTGCATGCTTATGATGACCCTTGGAAAAGCACCTGGAATTTGAGACATCACCTGTGTTGTGTTGTTGTTTTCTGTTGTGTTGTTTTGTTTTGTGTTTTTGTTATATTATTGTTTTGCGTTATGTTCAATGTTGTGTTCTTGTTTTTTTTGTGTTGTACTGTGTTGCGTTAAGTGTTCTTGTGTCGTGCAAGTGTTATTTGTGTTGTCTTTTTTTGGTGTGTAGTTGTGTTGGTGTTGCGTCGTGTCGTGTTATGTTGCGGTGGTGTTCAAGTGTGTTACAGTATTTTGCTTGCTTTGATTGCGTTGTGTTGCTGTTATGTTCTTGTGTGTGTTGAAGCCTTGTGTTTGACTATTGCGTCGTGTTGTTTTCTTCTTCTGTGTTGTGTCGTGTGTTGTGATGGTGATTCTAATATTTTTTTTCTTTATTTGTGTTGCTGTGATGAAAGGAATAAGACTGTGATGAGGGGAGAAGGATGGTGAGGTAGCAGTTGTTGGTGATGGTGATGATAACGGTGATGATGGTGATGATAATGGTGATGGTGTTGATAGTGATGTTCGAGTCATTACCCCAAGAGATATTACATGTCCACATAATTGCAAACACACACACACACACACACACACACACACACACACACACACACACAGGTAACCGGAGTGTACATACCTGGATCACAACTTATCGCTTTGAACAATCAGAATAACAGCCCCTTACCTGACCCCTCCCCCCTTTACCCCTACCCCCTTCACCCCTGCTCCCCCTCTCCCCTTTACCCCTCCCCCCTCCCTTCCCCCTCTCCCCCTTCCTTATCGATGGCCTGATGAAAGTTAAGAATACTGATTAAACGAACTGATTGCCATCCTTAAAACAATGACAGTAATGATGATAACGAGATGATGGAGGAGGAGGAGGAGGAGGAGGAGGAGGAGGAGGAGGAGGAAGAGGATGAGGAGGAGGTGGGTTTGGTTGTGGTTGGTTGCTATTGTTCTTTGTTTTGTTGTTTATGGTTGTTTTCATTATTGTTTTTATTATTATTATTGTTATTATTATTATTATTATTATTATTATTATTATTATTATTATTATTATTATTATTATTATTATTATTATTATTATTATTATTATTTATCGTTGGTATTTGTAATTTATCTTATTTCGCATTTCTTCTTCTTCTTCTTTTTTCTCCTCCATATCCACCTCTTTCTTCTCCTCCACCTCCTCTATTCCTCCTCCTCTTCCTCCTCTTTTCCTCCTCCTCCTCCTCTTCCTCTTTCTCTTTCTCTTCTCTTCCTCCTTCTTTACCCTCTTCACCCTCCTCTTATTCATGCTTCCTCCTCATTTGCTTCCCTTTCACTGCCTTCCTTCTCCTCCTCCTCCTCCTCCTCCTCCTCCTCCTCCTCCTCCCCTCCCCCCCCCGCCGCCGTGTAGTGAGGGCTGGCCGTGCATAATGAAGCCCGAGTCGCCGCTATTACGAGGGTTGGTCACAGCTTCGTAATGGGAGGCTGCTTATTGTAGGGCTTAATTACATGCCGAGGGGGGGGGGGGGGGGGGGGGGGGAGGAGGAGGAGGAAAAATGTTGAAGGAAGAGCACGGTCAGACTTGGTTGAAAATGAGGTGGATTAGGATTAGAAAGAGGAGGCGGAGGAAGAGGAAGAGGTGGAGGTGGATGGGGAAGAAGGTGGAGTAGAATTAGAAGAAGAAGAAGAAAAGATAAAGAAAGAGAAGAAGAAAGAAAGAAAGAAGAAGAAAAATAACAAAGAAGACGAGGACTACAAAGAAGAAGGAGAAGAAGAAGAAGAAAAAGAAGAAGAAGAAAAAGAAGAAGACGAAGAAGAAAAAGAAAAAGCAAAGAAAAAGAAGAAAAAAAGAAGAATGAAAAAAGAAAAATAAGAAGTAGAAGAGGAGCAGCAGCAATAACAACAACAACAACAACAACAACAACAACAACAACAACAACAACAACAACAACAACAACAACAACAACGACAGCAACAACAACAACATCACCAACAACAAGAACAACGAAGTGAAAAGATAAAAAAAAGAACCTTACCTGGAAGATGACAAAAGAAATAAAACCTCAAAAAAAGAGGAAGAGGAAGAGGAAGAAGAAGCCCTCAACAGGTGGCACGCAGGTGGTAATTAACGCGGAACACACCTGAGTCATTAACGCTGCCTCCACTCGCACCTCTACCATCACCATCATCATCATTATTATTACCAGTCAACACCATCATCACTGTCACCATTATCTCATTTTTACCTGTTATTTTCTTCGTTACGTCTCCATCTTCTTCACTTTCATCATCATCATTTGTATGTGTGTCTCTCTACCTGCCTCTCCGACCACTTGTTTGTCTATTTGTGTCCTCCGCCTACCTGTGTGTGTGTGTGTGTGTGTGTGTGTGTGTCTGTTTGTCTGTCTGTCTGTTTGTCTGTGTGTGTGTGTGTGTGTGTGTGTGTGTGTGTGTGTGTGTGTGTGTGTGTGTGTGTGTGTGTGTGTGTGTGTGTGTTTGTATCTTCACCAGTGTGCCTATTTTTCTACCTACTCTATTAATATATCTACTTTTCTATCTCCTTTTGTCTGTCTTTCTGTATCTATGAGTCCCTGTCTATCTATATACCTGTTCAATTACCTGTCTGTCTCTCCGTCTGTTTTTCTGTATCTCTATGAGTCCCTATCTATCTATCTACCTGTCCAATTACCTGTCTGTCTCTCCGTCTGTCTTTCTGTATCTATGAGTCTCTATCTATCTATATACCTGTTCAATTACCTGTCTGTCTCTCCGTCTGTCTTTCTATATCTCTATGAGTCCCTATCTATCTATCTACCTGTTCAATTACCTGTCTGTCTCTCCGTCTGTCTTGGCTCAACGTAATTAAGGTTAAAAAAAACAACTTAATGGAATGTTATATTAACCTGATGAAGACGAATGACGGTGACTTTGAGTGATACTGTGGCGACGGCGCGGGGATGAGGGCGATAATGACCCAGCGAGGACCACTTATTACCTGCTGTGACGGGCTTGGATTATACTGGACGGGGCTGGAGTGTCGCGGAGTCCAGGTGAAAATTAGGGAGAAGAGGGATGTCGAGTTAAGTTCAAGGGATAATTAAGGTAAAAAAAGTGAAGTGTCCTTAAGTTCAGGGTGCATTAGGGTGAAAAGGGATGACGTGTTAAGTTCAAGGGATAATTAAGGTGAAAAGGGTGATGTGTCCTTAAGTTCAGGGTGCATTAGGGTGAAAAGGGATGAAAATTTAGAGTGAAAAAAAATTAAATGTTCCTAAGTTTAAGGTGAATTAGTGTGAAGATTAGCGACAGGGAGAGTAAGGCAGGGTGGCGGTAGTGAAGGGTGATGTGTATAGGGTGATGTAGAGGTTGAATAGGGTAAAGAGAGGTGGCAGGTAGGGTGAGATAGGGTGACGGTAGTGAAGTGTATTGTAAAGATTTGAAAAGCTGAATAAAGGTGACAGGTAGGGTGAAGCAAGGTGACAGGTAGGGTGAAGCAAGGTGACAGGTAGGGTGAAGCAAGGTGACAGGTAGGGTGAAGCAAGGTGACAGGTAGGGTGAGACTTGGGGCCGTATTCTTATATGTTTCGGAGCCCAAGCACACATATTTGACAAGGCTTTCGTGTGCATTATGGGCATTTCTAGGGGTAGTTTAATGACTCTGATGGTAGTTTGATCCTTCTTCTATACTATGAAGGTGAAAACGACTCATGAAAACTCGATTCCTCTTCTTTTTAGCCTTTGGAAATAGTTGATGTCAGAGGCGGAGTCGTCTAAGAATGCCAACCTTGGTGTTTTGTGTATAGGGTGAGGTAAAAGTTGACTAGGGTGAAGAGAGGCAACAGGGAGGAAGATATGAGAGTCAGGGTGAGGTTGGGTTACGGTACGGAAGGGTGATGTGTATAAGGATGTGGATGCTGCGGAGGTTAATTAGGGTGAAAGAAAAGGTGAGACGTGAGGAAAAGGTGAGAATTAACCATTTAAAGAACAGTGATTAGAAAAATAAGAAAAAAAGAAGGAAGTGGAAGAAGACGAAGAAAAAGATGAATAGGGATGAAAAAAGAAAATACAAAAATAACAAGAACTTCAAAAAGGATGAAAACGATGCTGATGAAATCATAGAAGAAAATAATCGTGAGGAACTAAATAAAACAAAATAATAATAAAAAAATAGTCACACCAAGAAAAAACAAAGAAAAGAGGAAAATAACACATCGATCAACACACACACACACACACACACACACACACACACACACACACGTACAGAGCGGCGCAAAAAGTCCCGCCTCGCAATGTTCAAACCTCGGACAGGCGGAGGAGGAGAAGAAAAATACCCGCCACGCTAAAAGAGATTAATGCACCACCCTGTAGATAGCGGACAGGTGCCCCCCCCTCCTCCTCTTCCTCTTCTCTTCGTCGCACCTAATGTAATAATGGAAGAGGTTTTACTGGCATGAAAAAACGAAGGTGATTTGTATACTACGCGACCGCCCTGACTCTTGGGAGGAGGAGGAGGAAGAGGAGGAGGCGGAGGAAGAGGAGGAGGCGGAGAAAGAGGAGGAGGAGGAGGAGGAGGAGGAGGAGGAGGAGGAGGAGATTAGTGTGAAGCTGGATAACGGAAGAGAATGAAGAGGATGAAATAGGAAGAGGAAGAAGAAGAAGAGGAGGAGGAGGAGGAGGAGTTTAGTGTGAAGCTGGATAACGGAAGAGAATGAAGAGGGTGAAATAGGAAGAAGAGGGGGAGGACGAGGAGGAGGAGGAGGAGGAGGAGGAGGAGGAGGAGGAGGAGGAAGAGGAGGAGGATATGGGGGTTAAATAATTTGGGGTAGTTGTGTGTGTGTGTGTGTGTGTGTGTGTGTGTGTGTGTGTGTGTGTGTGTGTGTGTGTGTGTGTGTACTAATCTCTTCATTCATAACATTTAAACAGCTTTTCTTATATAGCAATTTTAATATCATAATGCATTCTCTCTCTCTCTCTCTCTCTCTCTCTCTCTCTCTCTCATCAGGGGAGAGAGAACTTGGCCCACTCTTCCTCTAAACCTCTCCTCCTATCCCTCTTCCCCTCCCCCCCCCCTCTCTTTCTCTCCATATGGCCACCCACAGTCAGGAGGAGGAGGGAGGAGGAGGAGGAGGAGGAGGAGGAGGAGGAGGCTGGCATATATTTTTAAGGCTAATTTTAGATTGAAATTATAATAGTAAGAGGAAAAGAAGAAAAACTAAAACACACACACACACACACACACACACACACACACACACACACACACACACACACACACACATCCAACACTTCCTCTCCCTCCCTCTCCCTAACCCCCCATAAAATGCATATCTCCCCCCCTTTCGTCCCCTCCCCTCCCTGCACAGCATATTTCCTCCCTTCTTTTCTCCCTTTTCCCCTCGTCTGAAGAAGCGCACATTTATCAACACACTCATATACGTAAATAATGCAGTTCCCGTCTTAATAATATAGGTAAAATAACTCCAGGATCTTTAAAATTTTTACTATTTTTCTCTTTTTTTTGTTCGGTCGGATTTTTTTTTTTTTTTTGGCTGGTTTACACATTCCTTTTTTTTTTATGAACTTTCTTGCATTGTCACCTTCCTCCTTTCATTCAATCTTCCTCTCCTCTTTCAATTTTCCTCCTACATTTTTTTCTACGTTGATTGGCATAGCTCTTCCTTCTTTTCCCATCAAGCTCTTCTTCTTCGGGACATTCAGTGGGGTCTCCGCGTTTACCTTCTCTTCGCTTTTTTCTCTTCCTTTCACCTTGCTCCTCCACTTTAAGTATCGTTTCTCCTACCTTGATCAGTCTTCTCCCCTTCCTATTCAGCTCTTTTCCCGAGATAATAGCGGAGTCTTCCCACCTTCCCTCCATTCGTTCTTCCTTCCTTCCTTCTTCCTTTCTATTCTATATTCAGCAGTGCCATGTTTCCCTCTTATAATTCGCTTCCTTGTCCGTCTGTTCCCCCTTGGTTCTCTGTCTCTCGTGCTCATAAGAACTTGATAACACTCCCGGATGTTGTCAAGTCATCATGAGGCGGTACTCGGCTCACAACACAACATCGTCACCCATGCGCCGTTTACCTCCCATTAACCGACACAACCAGGGAGTTCAGGGAGGCGTAAGGGAAGGCAGACCAGACCCCAGGTGACATGTAGGCAATTAACAGGTGTACAGGACGAGGAAAAGGGAGATAAGAGAGTGGTTCCAGATGTCCTAAGTGACGGATGAGAAATGGGTGTGGGAACTTGCCTACCATCACCCCCATTGCCCCTACCACCCCTCGCGCCACCCCCACCACCCCTCACACCACCCCCACCACCACCTCACTTCCCCTCCCCATCCCATCCTGTGCCGAGCTTGTCCAGTCCTTTTGTTGCGGGGGAAAGGAGTGATTGAACGTGTAGGAATGAGGAAGGAGTCCGCCGGAATTGTCACTCTAAATGGTGAGGAATCTGTTGTCGTCTGGAGAGGACCACGTAGGAGTGAGAACGTTTGGGAATTTAGGGAATGAAGACGTCAGGTTTGTGTACATGGGGAATTGATATGTATGGATTATGGGATTAGGGAACAAAGATTTGATTTTTGAGGATTGAAAACATATGGAAGATTATTTTACAGCAATGGCAGCAGAGCAAGGGCAACAAAAACAAACAAACAAAACAGTGCAAGGGCGTAAAAAAAAAAACAATAATGAAAAAAAAAGCCCGCTGCTTATTGCTCCTAAATAGAGTAGAGTGGCCAGTGGGAGATGTGTTTTGATACTATCCTGTTGAAAGAGTTCAGTCGTAGGCAGGACGCAATACTGACGAAATATTGTTGTTACAGAGTCTAACTGCGAAAGTGATGAAAAAATGAAGATGCTGCTAAACTTTTGCATAAGGAATAGGGATTTGATATGGCGAATGGAGCGGTAGGATGCGTGAAGGACCAAATAATGAGGATATGTGAGTTGAAGTGAATGAGAAGGTAAAGGGTAGAGATGAAAAATGGCTAATGAAGTTAACCCGGTAGCTGCGGGGGTCATGTTTCTTAGGTTAGGTTAGGTTAGCTTAGGTTAAGTTAGGTTAGGTTAGGTTAAAGGCCCCTCTAAGAAAATAATGAGAAAGAATCATCATTCATGCAAACCATTTCATAATATATATCAACGCATACGTGATCAGTTTATGCATCATCTATCTTGGGAGGTTTATATCATGGCAGAAATTTGGCCCATCGCTGGTACACGGTAAAGCCACAAATTTGGATGCGCGGGGACTAAAAAGTGGAATGAGGATTGAGGCAATGAGGATGAAATGTATGAAGGAGATGAGAAAAAGATGGCGAATAGACTTTAAAGAATGAGGACGTATGAAAATTAAGTAAGAATGAATTGTACGAGGAAGAAGATGATAAAAAAATTGATAGGGGAGTGGTGTTAAAAGAATGAGAATGGAAGGGGATTAAATAGATGAGGAAGGAGTATATGGAATTGATGGGGGGATTGGGGAGTAAAGTAGGGGAGTTATTCAGGACAACGGGAAGGAGGTGTCGATGTAGTTAACAGAAGGGCAATCAACATTTTAGCTACCCCAGTTAAATTATTTTTCCTTAAGTTACCCTTTTGAGCGTTCCGTTTTCCCTCGTGTCCAGCGCGTGAAAGTTAGCAGAGGAAATATAGAGTAGGATGCCAATGACTCTCTCTCTCTCTCTCTCTCTCTCTCTCTCTCTCTCTCTCTCTCTCTCTCTCTCTCTCTCTCTCTCTCTCTCTCTCTCTCTCTCTCTCTCTCTCTCTCTCTCTCTCTCTCTCTCTCTCTCTCTCTCTCTCTCTCTCTCTCTCTCGCTCTCTCTCTCTCTCTCTCTCTCTCTCTCTCTCTCTCTCACACACACACACACACACACACACACACACACTCGGAACATATCATTAAGGTATTGGCTTCAAACTTTTCTTCATAAGACAACTTAATGAAGAAGCTCAGTGGAACAGAAGAACAGTACCAGCAATACTGATAAGAACGATAGGCAGAAGGAAGGAAATTAAAATGTTGCAAGTCACGGTAAATGAAGACATCTTATGGCTAACAGGAGTCAGTAAACATGGAGCAGGAGGAAAAGTAAGAGAAAGAATAATAAAAGTGCAAGGGAAAAGAGTGAAGAATGGTTGACGACAGACTAAGACACTTCCTTGACAGACTAAGACACTTCCTTGACAGACTAAGACACTTCCTTGACAGACTAAGACACTTCCTTGACAGACTAAGACACTTCCTTGACAGACTAAGACACTTCCTTGACAGACTAAGACACTTCCTTGACAGACTAAGACACTTCCTCGACAGACTAAGACACTTCCTTGACAGACTAAGACACTTCCTTGACAGACTAAGACACTTCCTCGACAGACTAAGACACTTCCTCGACAGACTAAGACACTTCCTTGACAGACTAAGACACTTCCTTGACAGACTAAGACACTTCCTTGACAGACTAAGACACTTCCTCGACATCATGACAATGACCAGACACACAACACGGCTGGAACTGGAACACTGGAACACACGAGGCAGCAGCGCACTGCACAACCCGAGAAAAGCAATGGAAAAAAAGAATTAATATAGATAAGTTGCTTTACTGTAAGATAGTCACAATAACAGTAATGAAAGGATATCGTAATAGAAGGAACACACGAAGCAGCAGCGCACTGCACAACCCGAGAAAAGCAATGGAAAAAATGAATTAATATAGATAAGTTGCTTTACTGTAAGATAGTCACAAAAACAGTAATGAAAGGATATCGTAATAGAAGGAACACACGAAGCAGCAGCGCACTGCACAACCCGAGAAAAGCAATGGAAAAAATGAATTAATATAGATAAGTTGCTTTACTGTAAGATAGTCACAAAAACAGTAATGAAAGGATATCGTAATAGAAGGAACACATAACGAATACTCCGATACAGGAAAAGTACTGGGTCTGACTTTGGGAAGAGATGGACCTGGGAAACATAATGAATGAGTCAGTAAGAAAGGAAAAAGAGAGAACTGATAGAATGATGAAGGTTCAAAAGCCTTCCTGACGCCTCACTCCTGCCTGCCATCCCGGCGTCCCTTCTTAGTGAAACGACGCCGCCTTCTTCTTGTTTTGTCGGTACCGCTTCCTCTTCCTGGCCTTCTTCTCCTTGGGCGAGGTGTTGTCTATTGCGATCGTCTTATATCTGAAGGGAAATAGGAGGTGCCACATGTAGGCCGTCGAGCCTACTTCAGTCTCCTTGTTTCTTTTCTGTTTATTTTTGTGAAACGATTTTGATTTAGATTTCGGTGTTGAAAAGGAACCTTCAGAGGAGGAGGAGGAGGAGGAGTGGTAGGAGGAGGACGCGTACGAGGAGGAGGAAGCCGAAGAAGAAGAGGCCGAGTAGGAAGGCTTCCTCCCCGGAGCCTTGGCCTGGCTGGCCGTGGTCCTTATCCGCGCGTCGTATCGGGCCCGTGAGTCGGGGTCGGAGAGCGTCTCCATCACCTGCTGCAGCTGCTGGAATTTTGTGTTAGCGTTCGCGTCATTCGGGTTCTTGTCAGGGTGAATTTTGAGGGCGAGGCGGTGGTAGGCTTTCTTGATCTCCTGCAGGGTGGCCTCGGGCGTCACGCCCAGGAGCTCGTAGTGGGTTTTGTTTGCCATTGGTCCAGGTGGTGGATACACGTGTATAGGGGTTCGGCTTAACACGTCACCTCGGTTTCGGACACGCCGTTTTGGGCAGCTTGGAGTTGACATTGCATGGTCCCGAGTCTAGAGCTGAATGGCATACCTTTAAGGGCGCAAATCACTGCGTGGTTAAGGCTTTTATAGTCCTTTACACCAAACTAACCAGGAAGCCCCCCACACTGTTACCTTGGGGGACGGGGGAGGGGGGGGGCTCTAGGCTAAACCAGCGCAAGATAACTATAGGGAGAAAAAAAGCTCCGAAGTGTGCGAAGCCGTCGACATAACCACTATTTACAGGAGGGTGCACAAGGATATATGCAGACCACAGGAGGCCAGTCGGCGTACACACGGCACCTCCCGGGAATGGATGATTCGCCAAACTCCCTTCCCAGCCATAAATGTGTCTAACCTCTACGGAAATCCTTCAATGGTGTCTGCCCATTTTGTGCCATTCACCTGCCACCTGTTCGTGAAAAAAAACTTTCCCATTTCCTTCCTCAACCTTAATTCATCTAACTTGTATCCGTTGATGTTTGTTCTTTTATTTGTGTTTTTTTTATACGTGTTTCATCAGGAATTCCCTTGCCAATCCCTTTAACCTATTCAGAAACCTCATTTGCATCTCCTCGAAGTCTTTCCTTCACCCTTTCATATTCTTTGTTTCCCTTCTTTACCTTCCCCTCTTCTTTCTCTAGTTACCTTTGCTCATTACCCTCATCATCACCTTCCTCTCCCTTCTACTTCTCATTCCTTTCTTTATCCCTGTCCTGTGCCTCCCTCTCTTCCCTTTCCTTCCCTTTCTCTTCAATCCTTTCTTACGCCTTTCTATATTTCAACTTTCCCCTTCCACACATTCTCTCACTCTTCCCTCTCCCATCCTTGTTCTTTTTTTTATTATTTTTTTTCTTTTTTTTCCGTTCTTCCAAATCTTTATCATTTCCTTATGCTGGTAACCTTTCTCTCTTTTATTTGCATTTATTCTTCACTTTCCCGTCTATCCTCCTTCCACTTATTCCCTATCTTCTCGTCCTTCATCGTCTTTGCCTCTCTTCTTTCCAGTCTCCTATTCCTTTCCTGCACATCCCAATCTAGTGTTCCTTTCCATACCTTACCTTACCTTACCTTACCTAACATTACCTTCCCTTAGCTTACCTTACCTGAGCTAACCTTACCCTAACTAACATCCCTTATCTTGCCTTACCTTACACACCTTACCTTACCTTACCTAATTCTCCTTCCCTTCATTTATCTCAAGTAATTCCTCTCCCATCGTGTTCCATTCCTTTCCTTCCCTTTCCTTCCTTTTCCCCTCATCCCTTCCCCACCC
Source organism: Eriocheir sinensis (assembly GCF_024679095.1). Taxonomy (NCBI): domain Eukaryota; kingdom Metazoa; phylum Arthropoda; class Malacostraca; order Decapoda; family Varunidae; genus Eriocheir; species Eriocheir sinensis. The sequence goes on along the minus strand of NC_066541.1, from coordinate 4,679,405 downwards.
CGCCACCTTCCCATCTTCCCACACTTTCTCCTTCACCACCCTTTCCTCCTCGCCCCTCTCCATCCCTCTCACAAGTCACAGCCTCTCCCCCCCTCTCCTCTCTCTCCCCTCCCCTCTCTCCCCCCCTCTCACCCCCCCCCGACAGCTTATGAGTCAAGGAAGCTCCCGCCATAAAACTCACAGCTGGGTTGACAAGACACACAAAACAATCGTCCCTGATAAGCTTTTGTTTGCACTTGTACTTAACGACCGTGTGTCTCACCCCACCCCCCACCCCCCGTCCCTCCCACCCCCCTCACCCGTCCCCCTGTCTCCCCCTTGTCTCCTTCCTCCCCCTCTCCTATTCCCCGTCTCCTCTTCCCCCTTCCTGTGTCTCTTGTGTCACCCTGTCCCTCTCTCCACCCTTAATACCACTCCCTTTCTCTTCTACATCCCTTCCTCCTTCTTCTGTCTCCTTTTAACCCTTTCTCCTGTTCCCCTATTCCTCCCAACACCATTTCCTCCCTCTGCTTTCTCTTTCCCTTCTTCTCTGTCTCCTTTCTCTTTTCAACTTCTCTTTTTCCTCCTGTTCTTTAGCTGATAATCCGTCCTTCTCTTCTATTTCCTTACTCCCAGGTATCTTTCGTTTATACTTTTCCCTTTTCTCTCCTCTCTTTCTCTCCTTCCCCTTATTCGCTTCTTTAGCTTGTAACCCATTCTTCTCTTTTATCTCCTCACCGTTTGGTGTCTTTTATGTCTTCTTCCCTCTCCTCTCCCTTCCTTCCATTTTCTTCCCTTCTCTTTTCAATTAACTTGCTTCCTTTTTTTTCTTTTCTTTCCTTCTGGGCTTTTTTCGACTCTCCTTTTCCTGTTTTTCCTCTTTCTCTTCTTTATTTCTCTCTCTCTCTCTCTCTCTCTCTCTCTCTCTCTCTCTCTCTCTCTCTCTCTCTCTCTCTCTCTCTCTCTCTCTCTCTCTCTCTCTCTCTCTCTCTCTCTCTCTCTCTCTCTCTTTCTTCTTTGTTTGTTTTTTCGACTCTCCCTTTCCTGTTTTTCCTTTTTCTCTTCTTCTTTGTTCCCTTTCTCGTCATATCTTCTAATCTTTTCTATCTTCTTCCTTTCCTCTTTCTTCATTCCTCCCTCTCCCCCATCCCGATTCGTTATTCTCTTCTGTTCTCTTTTACATTTCCTTCTTCAGTTAAATCTATGGTTCTATCTATCTATCTATCTATCTATCTATTTCCTGTTCTATTTCTGTTTCCTTTTCTATTTCCTTTTTTATTTCTATTTCTTTTTTATTTCCTTTTCTTTATCTACCTATTCCTTTATTTCTATTTCCTTTTTATTTCCTTTTCTATTTCCATTTCTTTATCTATCTATTTCCTTTTCTTCTATCTATCTATCTATTTCCTTTTATGCCATTCTTCTTGTCCTCTTCCAATCACTTCCTCTCACTTGCTTGCTCCTCTTTTTTTTTTTTGTTGTTATTCCCTCTCTTTCTTTTCTCTTGATTTCCTTCTTGCTCTGTCTCATCGTCCTCGTCTTTCCCCCTCCTCTTGCCTCTTCCTCCCCTTCATTACATCTTCTTTATTTTCTTCCCTTCGTTCTCCCTTCTCTTCCTCCTCTGACTACCCTCATCTTCTTCCTCCTCCTCTCAATCCTCTGTTCCTCCTCTGACTCTTCATCTTCCCCTCCCCCTCTTCCTCTTCATCCTCCTCTTCTTGATATTCTCTTGCTTATGCCACTCGTCCTTCTCAATCCCTTCCTCTTCTCCTCCTCTGACTCCCTCCCCCCCTCCTTTCACCTCCCTCTTCCTTCTCTCCTCTCCTCCAGTGCACCGCTTCTATGCATTATATCATAGTCCTCCACTGAGACGTGACGCAGTTGTAACAGAAAACGGGACGCGAGTGATGTCTTTAAGGTTACTGGTCCACATTTTCTATGCATATAAAAAACGAAATTTGTTGCAAGAGAAATCTGTCGACGGGGGGACAGATGTGGGTGTTTGTGTTTGTGTTTGTGTGTTTGTTTGTTGGTTTGGGTTCACTGAGTTGCTTGTGTGGGTGAGTTTTATGATCTGTGTGGGGGAAGGGGGGGGGCTTGTGTGTGTGTGTGTGTGTGTGTGTGTGTGTGTGTGTTTCCATGTTTACTTTTCCCTTGTTTGCCTCGTGTGTGTGTGTGTGTGTGTGTGTGTGTGTGTGTGTGTGTGTGTGTTAATCTCTCAAGTGTTTTTTTATTTACTTTCTATGTTTACTTTCTCTGTTTGCCAACTCGGTGCCGTTGTTTATGAGAGAGAGAGAGAGAGAGAGAGAGAGAGAGAGAGAGAGAGAGAGAGAGAGAGAGAGAGAGAGAGAGAGAGAGAGAGAGAGAGAGAGAGAGAGAGAGAGAGAGACTGATAGAAAGAAAGGCAGACCGACAGAGAGCGAGACAGACAGACAAACAAGCAAACCAGAGACGGACAGACAAACAGATACAAACACGCACGAAAAGAGATATGTGACTGTACTAAGAAGTCTTGTGAAATGGTAAAATAAGGAGAGTGTGAGTGAGTGAGTGGGTGTGTGTCAGTGAGTGAGTGAGTGTGTGAGTGAGTGTGTGTGTGTCAGTGAGTGAGTGAGTGTGTGATGAGTGAGTGCGTGTGTGTGTGTCAGTGAGTGAGTGAGTGAGTGAATGTATCAGTGAGTGAGTGAGTGAGTGTGCGAATGTATCAGTGAGTGAGTGAGTGAGTGTGTGAGTGTGTGTGTTAGTGAGTGGGTGAAAAAGAGAGTGAGTGAGTGAGATGATAACGAAAGTGAAGAAAGGAAAAGAGAGGATAAAAGAAAGACGAAAAAGTGAAGGAGAAAGCATCGAAAGTGAATGAGTGAAAAGAGAGGAAAAAATAAAAATATAATTGAAGGCGTCGAAAATTGAAGGAAGGAAAAGAAAGGCAAGACAAAAAGAGGCGAAGAAGAGTAAATGAAGTGACGAAGGAAGAGACATCATATGAAAGAAAGGGGAGAGGAAAAGAAAAATGGAGATAAAAAAGGAAAGGATGAAGGAAGAAGAGCAGACAATAAGGAAACGAAAGGAAAAAAGAAAAAGAATAGAAAGTAGTAGACAACGAAAGTGAATTCAGAAACGGAGAAAGCGAAGGAGATGAAAGGAAGGAACGAAGAAGGAGACATCGAACGTTAAAGAATGAAAAGGAGAGGAAAACAAAAGAAAAACAAATAAGAAAAAGAAAAAGTGAAGAAAACACCATAAGTAAAAGAAGCTGTAAAAAAAAGAAGAAGAAATGAAACGAGGAAAAAAGTATACAAGTGAAAAGCGAGAAAACATCAAAATTTAAAAAAGGAAAAGAAAAAAACAAAAGTAAAGAGAGGAGTAAAGGGAACTAATGAAGAGGAAAAGGGACGAAAAAAAGGGGACAAATAAGGAGTAAATGAGACAGAAGAAAAGGGGAAAGAAAAAGAGACAGAGGAAAAGAGGAGAAAGAAAAGGGAAAGAAGGAGGAGTAAAAGGGACGAAAAAAAGGAGACAAAGGAGGAGTGAAAATGACGAAGAAAAGGAGATGAAGGAAGAGTGAAAAGGAGGAAAATAGGGAGACGAAGGAGAGTTGAAAGGGACGAAGGAGAGCAAAGGAGACGGCGCAGCAGGAGGAGGAGGCGCTGGTCGGCGTGTCATGGGTCAGAGGGCCGTCCGGGGCAACAGGATCGAGTGTCGCCCATGCAGAGGATAATTGTGGCGCTCAAAGAACCGCTTGAGACCGAGATGGAGACAGTATTTCAGCCCCGAAGTGGCCACCTGTGGACGGAGGAGGAGGAGGAGGAGGAGGAGGAGGAGGGTGGGTTTGTAAAGGAGCAAGAAAGGAAAAGAAAGAAAAGAGAGTAAGAGTATGAAATGAATAGAGAAGCGGAAGAGGATGAACTGGAGGATAGGGGAGAGGAAGAAGGAGGAGGAGGAGTTGATGGAGGAGGAGGAGGGTGGGTTTCTATAGGAGCAAGAAAGGAGGAAAAAAGAAAAGAGATTTACATAGATTTACATAGAAAATCAGACCACACAGACCCCATGGTCCAGACTAGGTGGTCTGTCCTTAAACCTAAGTGATTTTACATTAATCAGATGGCTCTAAAACGTTGCTTTTCTACTCTAGTTAATATTAAGTTCAAGGAAGTGACGGTCGAGCTTGTTTTTGAAGGAGTCAATCGTGTTACACTGGACCACTGACGGTGGGAGCTTATTCCATTCTCGCACTACAACGTTGGTGAAGAAAAATTTTGTGCAGTCTGAATTTACTTGTCTACATTTGAGCTTTGTGCCATTGTTCCTCGTTCGCAAAGTGTCATTGATCATAAACAATTTTGATCTGTCTACATTCGTGAAACCATTAAGTATTTTAAAACATTCGATCAGTTTTCCTCGGAGGCGACGTTTCTCAAGAGAGAACATGTTAAGGGTGGAAAGCCTTTCTTCGTAGGATTTGTTGCGCAAGGAAGGGATCATTTTTGTTGCTCGACGCTGAACACCTTCTAGTTTAGCAATGTCCTTTGCATGGTGGGGAGACCAAAACTGTACCGCATATTCCAAGTGGGGTCTGACTAAACTATTGTAGAGCGGAAGTATTACATCTTTATTTTTGAATAAAAAGTTTCTTTTAATGAAGCCCAACATTCTGTTCGCTTTATTTGCTGCATCGATGCATTGATGTGAGAATTTGAGGTTTGATGCGATTTTAATCCCCAGGTCCTTAACGCATTGAACACTTGTGAGTTTAACGCCGCGTATTTCGTAATCGAACTTCTTATTTTTTGTTCCAACTTGAAGGACCTGGCACTTGTCTACGTGAAAGGGCATCTCCCATTTATCCGACCAAGCTGAAATTTTGTGCAAATCCTCTTGGAGGCTTTGCCTGTCTTCGTCAGTGAGAACCGAGTTACCAATCTTTGTGTCGTCTGCAAATTTACTAATGCGATTATTGAGTCCAACATCCACGTCGTTGATGTAAATAATGAAGAGCACTGGGCCAAGAACCGAGCCCTGAGGGACGCCACTAGTGACAGGCGCCCACTCTGAGTTAAATCCGTCAATCACTACTCTTTGTTGTCTGTTGCTCAACCAATTCGCGATCCATTGGTTTACTTGACCGTCAATGCCTATTTGCTTTAATTTATAAAGTAATTTATGATGTGGGACTTTATCAAACGCTTTCTGGAAATCAAGATAGACTACGTCCACTGATTTGGTTACGTCATAAATTGAGAAGAGATCATTATAAAAGGTCAGTAGGCTTGACAGTCAGGATCTTTTGCTACGGAAGCCATGTTGTGAATCCCCAATTAATGAGTGGCTTTCGAGGTAACTCACAATTTTGTCTCTAATTATGCTCTCGAGTAGCTTACCTACAATTGAAGTTAGACTAATGGGTCGGTAGTTACCTGGTATTTTTTTGTCTCCTTTCTTAAAAATCGGTGTCACGTTAGCCTTTTTCCAATCTGAAGGGACGATGCCTTGTCGCAAGGACATATTGAATACGGTAGTGAGGGAGGAGACTATTTCGCTCTTTGTTTCTTTAAGCAGTATAGGATATACTTTGTCGGGTCCGGGACTTTTATTTGTTTTAAGTGAATGGAGAGCTTTAAGGACTTCGTCGGTTGTTATTTCAAAATTAGGCAATGCATGCTCGAGATTTACAATAGTACTGGTGTTGTTGGTAGCGAGAGGAAGACTGTTAGTATTAAACACCGAGGAGACGTAATTGTTTTAGAGGTTTGCAATGTGTTGGCTGTCAGTCACTAGTGCACCGTCGCTGTTTGTTAAAGGTCCAATACCACTTTTGATCGCCTTTCTGTTGTTTATGTAACTGAAGAAAGATTTCGGATTATTTTTACAGTTGGCTGCAATATTTTCTTCATATCTACGCTTTGCCTGACCTACTAGTCTTTTTACTCGTCGCCTGGCATCATTATAAAGTCTAATGTTTTCGGGCGTGCTTTGTTCTTTCTTTAACCTGTAAAACAATTTTCTCACATTGACTGATTGTTTAATTTCGCTATTAAACCACGGTGGGCTTTTATTAGTGTTAATTCGCTTCTCGCACAAGGGGACGAATGTGTTCTGAGTGAGTAAGTGATTTTTAAAGCTTAGCCAGGCTTCATCTACGTTGCCGTCATCTGATAGTTGTATTTCTGTTAGTTTTTGTCGGATTTCTACGAAGTTAGCTCTTTTGAAATTGGGCACCTTTACTTTATTTTCAGTCGCTGATGATTGAGCTCTAATGTCGACGCGCACTAATTTATGATCGCAAGAGCCGAGGTGTTCTCCTACCGTGACACTACTGACTAGGTTATCTTGGGTCGTTATAACAAGGTCGAGTATATTATTTTGTCGAGTTGGCTCAGAAACCATTTGGCTTAGATAATTTTCTTCTAGAAATTCGAGTAAGAGTATGAAATGAAAAGAGAAGCAGAAGAGGATGAACTGGAGGATAGGGGAGAGGAAGAAGGAGGAGGAGGAGTTGGTGGAGGAGGAGGAGGAAGAGGAGGAGGGTGGGTTTGTATAGGAGCGAGAAAGGAAGAGTATGAAATGAATAGAGAAGCGGAAGAGGATGAACTGGAGGATAGGTGAGAGGAAGAAGGAGGAGGAGTTGAAGAAAGAGAGGGAGGAGAAGGATGGATGGATGGATGGACGGAAGAGAAAGAAAAGAGAGTAAGAGGAAGAAGTGAATAGAGAAGGGCAAGAAGATGAGCAGGAGGAAAGGGGAGAGGAAGAAAGAGGAGGAAGAGAAGGAGGAGGATTTAGGATAATAGATGGGTTTGTAAAGGAGAAGGGAAAGTAAAAGGAGAAAAGAGAGCAAGAAGAGGAAGATAATGGAGAAAAGTAAGAACAGGAAGTAGAGGAGGAAGGAGAAGGAAAGAAAGAGAAAGAAAAGAAAGGGCAGGACAAGGAGGAGGAGAAGGAAAAAGAGTAAAAAGAGAATGAGGTTAAGGAGGAGGAAGAAGAGGTGGAGGAAGAAAATGACGTGTTGGGTTTACAAAAAGAGAGGAGTAGGGAAAGAAAAAGAGAGGAGTAGGGAAAGAAAAAGAGAGGAGTAGGAAAAGAGAAAAAGAGAGGAGTAGGAAAAGAGAAAAAGAGAGGAGTGGGAAAAGAAAAGAGAGGAGGAAAAGAAAAAGAGAGGAGGAGGAAGAAAAAAGAGAGGAGTTGGAAAAGGAAAAGAGAGGAGTAGGAAAAGAAAAAGAGAGGAGTAGGAAAAGAAAAAGAGAGGAGTAGGGAAAGAAAAAGAGAGGAGTAGGAAAAGAGAAAAAGAGAGGAGTAGGAAAAGAGAAAAAGAGAGGAGTGGGAAAAGAAAAAGAGAGGAGTAGGAAAAGAAAAAGAGAGGAGGAGGAAAAGAAAAAAGAGAGGAGTTGGAAAAGGAAAAGAGAGGAGTAGGAAAAGAAAAAGAGAGGAGTAGGAAAAGAAAAAGAGAGGAGTAGGGAAAGAAAAAGAGAGGAGTAGGAAAAGAAAAAAGAGAGGAGGAAAAGAAAAGAGAGGAGGAAAAGAAAAAGAGAGGAGTGGGAAAAGAAAAAGAGAGGAGTGGGAAAAGAAAAAGAGAGGAGTGGGAAAAGAAAAAGAGAGGAGTGGGAAAAGAAAAAGAGAGGAGTAGGAAAAGAAAAGAGAGGAGTAGGAAAAGAAAAAGAGAGGAGTGGGAAAAGAAAAAGAGAGGAGTGGGAAAAGAAAAAGAGGAGTGGGAAAAGAAAAAGAGAGGAGTAGGAAAAGAAAATATAGGAGTATGAAAATAAAAAGAGAGGAGTAGGAAAAGAAAAGAGAGGCGTATTAAAAGAAAAAGAGAGGAGTGGGGAAAGAAAAAGAGAGGAGTAGGAAAAGAAAAGAGAGGAGTAGGAAAAGAAAAAGAGAGGAGTAGGAAAAGAAAAGAGAGGAGTAGGAAAAGAAAAAGAGAGGAGTAGGAAAAGAAAAAGAGAGGAGTAGGAAAAGAGAAAAAGAGAGGAGTAGGAAAAGAGAAAAAGAGAGGAGTAGGAAAAGAGAAAAAGAGAGGAGTGGGGAAAGAAAAAGAGAGGAGTAGGAAAAGAAAAGAGAGGAGTAGGAAAAGAAAAAGAGAGGAGTAGGAAAAGAGAAAAAGAGAGGAGTAGGAAAAGAAAAAAGAGAGTAGTTGGAAAAGAAAAAGAGAGGAGGAGGAAAAGAAAAAAGAGAAGAGTTGGAAAAGGAAAAGAGAGGAGTAGGAAAAGAAAAAGAGAGGAGGAGGAAAAGAAAAAAGAGAAGAGTTGGAAAAGGAAAAGAGAGGAGTAGGAAAAGAAAAAGAGAGGAGGAGGAAAATCGAAAAA
>NC_066541.1:4628635-4668635 GCF_024679095.1 Eriocheir sinensis | reverse complement strand
GAAATACATGGAAAGTGAGGGGAAAGGTTGGAGGTGAGGGGAAGAGTGAGAGGTGAGGGGAAAGACACTGAAAGGGAGGGGAAAGGTTGGTGGTGAGGGGAAGAGTAAGAGGTGATTGGAAAGACATGGAAAGTGAGGGGAAAGGTTGGAGGTAAGGGGAAAGACATGGAAAGTGAGGGGAAAGGTTGGAGGTGAGGGGAAGAGTAAGAGGTGAGGGGAAAGACATGGAAAGTGAGGAGATGAAGGAGGGAAGGGTGGGGGGTTAGGGGTGAGAGGAAGGGTGGAGGGTGAGGGGAGGGGAGTGTGGCGTTCACCTGCTTCATCTCAGCGTCTGGTCCCCTCACTTTCCCTCGTCTGGCTCTCGTTACGGCGTGTGTATTGGCGGCCCGTGATTGGCCGTATGTATGTGTGTGTGTGTGTGTGTGTGTGTGTGTGTGTGTGTGTGTAATTCACCCACGGCCTGATCACTAGCAGGACTCGTCATCGCCAGCATGTAACCTCCCGATTAAAGCAAGGATAATCGTCGATCTCTAGGTACTGCCGGGACCTCCACACACCACACACCCCATCCTCCTTGCTCAATGGGGGATAGTAACCACTCCTTGTCAGCGGAAAAATCCCGGTCTGAGCGGGGCTCGAACCTCCGCTTGCCAGGCCGCGAAGCCATGCGGCGCAGAGCGTTACCACTGAGCTACCGGAGCGGTGTGTGTGTGTGTGTGTGTGTGTGTGTGTGTGTGTGTGTGTGTGTGTTGATATCAATGTCTGTTTCTGTTTGGTCTCGTGTCAGATGAGAAGTGCTTATTTGTCTGTGTGTCTGTTTGTCTGTCTGTCTGTTCGCCTTTATTCTGTCCAATGTTTCTGTATCTGTCTGCTGTCTTTTTCTGTCTTCAGCATATGTTAGCAGGGCAAGATTTTGCGTCTTTTTCCTCAGTATTTTATTTTATTTTATTCCCTCTTCTTCGTTATAGCAGACTTTGTGCGTGTTGTTTGTCCTTACGTGTGTGTGTGTGTGTGTGTGTGTGTGTGTGTGTGTGTGTGTGTGTGTGTGTGTGTGTGTGTGTGTGTTTGTATGTGTATGAGTGTGAGTATGAGTATGAGTATGAGTGTGTGTGTGTGTGTGTGTGTGTGTGTGTGTGTGTGTCCGGAAAATAAAAGTAAGTGTGTGATAATATTTGAAAGAACAAGACAATAGGAAAAAAAACCGGAAAAGAGATAAAGTAAAAAAAAAAAAAAATACGGTAAAAATAGAAAACAACGTGATGAACAGAAAACGAGCAAAGAAATAAGAATAAAACTGTTGAGAGGGAAGAAACCTGAGCAGCGAGACATTAATATCCTTCTCCTTTATTATGATTTATTGTCCTTATCGCCCCACCATCATCACCGCCATCACCACCGCCACCACTATCATCCCCGTCACCACCACCACCACCACCGTCATCAACGCCAACCTTACACTCGACTACTGCGTGTTTTATCTTACAATTTTTAATACTGTGGGATCATCATTATTATTATTATTATTTTTATTATTATTATTATTATTATTATTATTATTATTATTATTATTATTATTATTATTATTATTATTATTATTATTATTGCTGTTGTTTTTGTTGTTGTTTTTATAATGGTGTTGGTGACGTGATGGTGGTAGTTGTAGAGAGTGTAGCAGTAGTAGTAGTAGTAGTAGTAGTAGTAGTAGTAGTAGTAGTAGTAGCAATAGTAGTAGTAGTAGTAGTAGTAGTAGTAGTAGTAGTTGTAGTAGTAGTAGGTTAGAAGGTTTACTGACTGGGAGAAAAAAAGATAAGGAAAAGAGAGAGAGAGAGAGAGAGAGAGAGAGAGAGAGAGAGAGAGAGAGAGAGAGAGAGAGAGAGAGAGAGAGAGAGAGAGAGAGAGAGAGAGAGAGAGAGAGAGAGAGACGGGGGGGGGGGATCAGTCAGGGGTTGGGGGTGTAGTGCCTGGGGGACTCCCGGGGTTTCCTGCGGCGCGTTACCTGGGCTGTAAATCACGGCCAGGTGTGACAGGTGCGGTCAACACATCGGCTCACACGTGCGCGTCAACGCCTGGAGTGGCGTCAAAATATTTTGCGGTGAGCGTACACAAGGAGCCGTGTTTTGCGCAGTGTTTTTTGTTTCTTTTTTTTTATTGTGTGTTTCGTTAACCGTTTTTTTATTTTGATTTTTTTTGGGGGGGGAGTGAATTTCTGGATTTTTTGTTTATTTATGTTTCGCTTCTTGTTTCTTTTGTTTCTTTTGATTTTTTATTTCATTTCCATTCTGCACACACAAAAAAGCTAAGTGTTTCATCAAAGTTTGCATCCGTAAATTTACTTTGAAATTTCGTACGTATAGTCTATCACATATCTGAAAAAAAAATGTTGTCTCGTCGCTCATAGTGTTGTTTCTGTACGAGACAACCCTGCATAGAGGAGGCCAAGGGGACGCTCACGTAGCTCATGGATTTGGCAAGTCGATCGATCCTGCCGGAAGGGACTTGAGATGGACAGGGTAGCTGCGTAGGAGCTTGCTCGGGGGCGCCGTCGGGAGTGGAAGCGGCGAGTGAGGAAAGCTTCGCACCCTCGGGGGTATGCTCCCCATTAGTTAATCAGTTATCTTAAAAAAAATATTTACTTAAATCCATTTCTAATATTATTCCACTAACATCATCTAAATATATTTTCTTATATTTGCTTCATGTTTCATCAATCCTCCACATTTCAAAGATCAATCCACATTTCATTCTAACATTTGTCTGCATTCGAGACATTTCTCTAAGAACATTTAACGCCAAGAGACTGCACATATTCTCTGTAACATGTGTTGCCTCCTCAACGCGCCCTGAGTATACTACTTAAGTGTCGGAGATGATTTCTTTTTTGTTTGTTTGTTTGTTTGTTGCATTTACAGTTGTGAGTATTTATAGCTGTGAGGACACTCTGACGATTTTATCCTTTCTTTTTTTGGTGGTGTGTAGCTTACGTGAGTGGGAGGAGGAGGAAGAGGAAGAGTAGCATAGATCGAGGAGAGAAGAGAAGAGAAGAGAAGAGAAGAGAAGAGAAGAGAGAAGAGGACGAAGAAGATAAAGAAGAGCAAGAAGAGAAAGAAAAAGAAATCAGAGCATTACTATGGATAAGGAATAAAAAAACGGAGGAATAAATGAAGAAAGGAGAGGAAAGAAAAGCGGAAACGAAAGGGTTAGATGACCTGATAAAGGGAAGAGAGGAGGAGAGAAGAGGAGAGAGAAGAAAGAGAAGAAGAATAAAAAAGAAAGGGAGGGCTGGAAGAGGGAAGGAGAGAGGGAGACACTAAAGAAGAGAAGGGGAGAGAAAACTGAAGGAATAAAAGATAAGAAGAGAGAGAGAGAGAGAGAGAGAGAGAGAGAGAGAGAGAGAGAGAGAGAGAGAGAGAGAGAGAGAGAGAGAGAGAGAGAGAGAGTGAGAGAGAGAGAGAGAGAGAGAGAGAGAGAGAGAGAGAGAGAGAGAGAGAGAGAGAGAGAGAGAGAGAGAGAGAGAGAGAGAGAGAGAGCGTTTGTGTATAGTGTTACCAAAGGAATATTTATGAGAACTCGATAAGATCTGAGCAAAGTGAGTTGCGGGAAGGCCAAATATTTTGCTAACGTGCGCGGAGTTTATCGTGGTATTATTTTAGTCGTCCATGAAGGGTTTTGGTGCACCGCTCATTCGGAAAAACTTAAGTGTTGGGCGGGAATGGTGGGGGGGGGGGAGTGTGTGTGTGTGTGTGTGTGTGTGTGTGTGTGTGTGTGGCAATGAGTGGCTTATGTCAGTGATATTATTTCTCTCTTTTTTTTTTTTTTTGTTTCACTTCCTCTATCGATTTATTTTTCCGTCTTTCTGTTAACATTATTAGCTATTTTTATTAACATCATCATCATCATCATCATCATCGTTATTATTCCTACTGCAGTTTTTATGTAGTTTTGATAACCATCCTATATAAACAAATATACAAGGGGAAACTATACATAGATTCCACGTTGAAGGGAAGACGAATGTTTGAAGTAAAATTAAAAGTAAAATGATTCCGTTTATGCTCTTCTGTTTTCATCTTCGTCCTTCAGAAGCAGGTCAGTTTTATTAGTGTTATTGTATTTCTTTTATTAGTGTTTTATCTTCAAGTCTCTCGCCTGTCAGTGGTTCCAAGGAAAAGAGAGAGAGAGAGAGAGAGAGAGAGAGAGAGAGAGAGAGAGAGAGAGAGAGAGAGAGAGAGAGAGAGAGAGAGAGAGAGAGAGAGAGAGAGAGAGAGAGAGAGAGAGAGAGAGAGTGTAACAGGAGCCTCAGAGTTTGTTTGTTTTTTTCTTGATTTGTTTGTGTTCTGCTCTTAATAACTGATCGGCAGGTCATGCAGCTTGTGTGTGTGTGTGTGTGTGTGTGTGTGTGTGTGTGTAAACGGGTGTACATATATTAAGTAATTTGATAACAGAAAACCACATCAACAACAACAACAACAACAACAAAAATAATAATATGACACGAAAACCTAATTCAGGAAGTGGGTTTAAATTCCCTTCGCGCCAGAAAGTCGAGATTCATCCAGCAATCATTCAGAAGATCTACGATAACATTCTGCGACAACTTTTCCTTTCGCTCAAGGACAGGCGAAGGTGTTAATGACTTCAACACCTGCGGCCGCGACACCCTCCTCACCTGCCCTAAGAAGGTGTTGAGGACAAACTGGGAAAAAATGTTAATGGATTCTTCATATTATAATGTCAAGTGCATATGGTACAAGAACAACAACAGAAGAAGAACGACAACAACAACAACAACAACTGCTACTACTTCTACTACTACTACTACTACTACTACTGCTGCTACTACGCCCCCAAAAGTGGTAAAGTGAAGTATAAAACAAAGAACGTAACAATAAACTTGAACAACAAAATGAAAAGGACGAAGAAACACAAACAGCAAACCCCACAAAGAAAATAAATATAATAAGCAGCTCAAGAATAAAGAAATTTGAATAGAAAGTGCATTAAAGGAGCGTTGCAATCGATCTGTGTCATCTGTTTTGATTATGTAAGTTCACCTGACCTTACCTGGCCGTGGAGGTGTGACCAGGCTGCCGGGCACGCCTGACGGGGGCATCCATTTCCGTGAGGGTCTGTTGTGGAGTCTGTTGGTGTAGCTCAGGGCCAAATTCTCTGACACCCTCGGCTCTTTTTTTTTCTTTTTTTTTTTACGTCGTGGCCTTGCAACAAATATTTCCAAACACCGTAAAGGCGATTAGTTTGGTTCTGTTCTTCACATTCATGGTGTAGCAGCCTTCTCAAAATATCACTAGGTCATAACACTACCCATGGGAATACTCACAATAACCTCTACGAAAGCCTTGTTAAATGAAAGCCTCAAAATGATTGATAATATGACCCTAAGAGTAAAAAGATTATTAAGTAGATCCTCAAAATTTCAATGAGTGCAACTGTTTTCCTCCCCTTCTCAGTGCGCGTCGACGGGAGGTGGCGGCGGAGTGCGGGGTGGCGAAGCGGCTGCCGGAGGTGCCCCTGAATACTATACGCGGGGCAGGAGGAAAGACCGTCACCCTGCCCAGCCCCTGAGTCCACGTGGCCCAGGTAAGCGTTTGTCAAATGTTCTTCACGGTAAAGGAGGCAGAGAAAAAGCTGAACATCAAATATATAAAGGAAAAATAAAACAGGCCATAAGGCGCCGCTCCTGGAAAATAAATAGAAGAAAGTTTACATTATTATTAATACTAATACTACTAAAAGAAATGATTGAATTTAGCTCCTGAAGTGCCGTGTGCGGTGAAGAGTGAGACGAGAAGGAAGTATTTAAAAAGGTCACTGAGTCTGCAACACCCGTGCAAAAAATATCTCGATCCTTGTTATTTTTTATCAGCGTGTGACGAAGAATGAGATGAGAAAGAAGACTCTCAAAGGTCCCCGAGTCTCAAGCCCACGTGAAATATTACGTAAATATTCGCTGCAGGACAATGCTATAAATATTCTATTGGATTTTTGAGTTTGAGTGATGCACAATAATTTAGAAATGTGACGATCTTAAGAGCATGATTCATAGCCAGTCTTATTAATGGACTTGGAAATATTACCGAGTATTTTAATGTAAACTTCTCATCGCAAGGATTAATAACAAAACAACAATAAGACTTAAGAGTTGGAAGACAGAATATAATATCGATGTAAAGCTACGAAAATATTTTAATAGTCTTTGTATTGCATTGTTTTTTGGGGGACAAACTATTTTATTCTCATTTTCTAAGTCATAACACTGTCTTAGAATCTATAATACACCGAATATGTCCTTCTAAGGTGTGTGTGTGTGTGTGTGTGTGTGTGTGTGTGTGTGTGTGTGTGTGTGTGCCAAGGCGTGGTCATCCCTCACCCCTTCCGGCCAGGTGTGGGCGCCAGGTGTGAGGTGAACTGTGCCTTTTTGTCTCCTTCAGTCAGTGTTTTCCTCCTCCCTCCGTAACTCAAGATAGGCTTAAGGGGGGAGAGAGAGAGAGAGAGAGAGAGAGAGAGAGAGAGAGAGAGAGAGAGGGAGAGGGAGAGGTAAGTGCCAGGTAAGTGTTTGGGAAGACAGGTAAAAAGAGTTCCTCATTTAGCGGCAGATGGGAACATTAATTAGGAACTTTTTTTTGAGATAATGAACGTGTAGGTGATGAATGTGTGTGTGTGTGTGTGTGTGTGTGTGTGTGTGTGTGTGTGTGTGTGTGTGTGTGTGTGTGCGAAACCACGGTATAGGTGTTTGGAAGCTACACACACACACACACACACACACACACACACACACACACACACACACACACACACACACACACTCACTCCCCTCTCCCCCCCTTCCCCCACAAGATAAAATTGGAAGAAGTCATCAGGAAACGGAAAAAGACGTTAAGTTAGGCAATAAAGGAAGGGAAAGGAAGGGGAAGGAAGGGGACGAGGAGAGCATACTAAAAAAGACGGAAGGGGAAAACAAAAAAAAATAAAAAGGAAAGTGACGAATGACCCAGCTGAAGTCACCCCTCACGCCCTCACTCAGGTGGGCTAATGAGTGTGAACCCCTTGAGGCTGCAGGTGACGCACGCGAATTACTGCTAATACTGTAAAAGTAGACCGGGCATAAAATAGCGTTAATTAGCGTGAGGGGCGGCCAGGTGTGCGTCTCGTTACCTGTGAGCACCTGGAGGAAAGCGAGAGGGGTGGGAGGGGGGGCGGGAGGCGTGAGGGGAGGAATGAGGGAAGTTGCGTAGATCAGTTAAATTTGGGTGGTGGGGCGGGGAGGGGCGGGCCGGCGGGTGAGTGAGAAGGGTGGAGGCTGGGGAGGGTCGGGTGGTGGTGGCGGTGGTGGTGGTGGTGGTTGAGGCTTCCCGCTGGCCCGGCACATTCACTCTCGTCCCGGCTACCGATTAGAACTCCCGCGCTAGTCCCTGCAGCATCCCCCTCCTGTAGCGTCCCCTCCCGCCTCCACGCCGCCGGGAGACGCTCACCCTCGCCACACACCCTCACAATACACAGAGACGAGGAGGACAGAAGGAGCGCTACGTCAGGACCGAGACGTAACCAAACTTTCAGTCTGACAGTTAAGTAGGAGTTAAGTTTTTAGTATCGAAGAACCCAAGACACCTTCAGCGTAACCTACAACTACAGAAGAAGGAAGAACACTGCGTCAGGAGCGAGACACAACCAAACTTTCAACTTGACAGTGAAGTGGAAGTGAAGGTTTTAGTACTGAAGAACCCAAGACACCTTCAGAACAGCCTGCAACTACTGGAGAAGGAAGAACACTTCGACAGGAGGAAGAAAGAACCATCCCCAATCCTGTCAGTGAAGTGGATGTGAAGTTTTAGCCCTGAAGAATCCAAAACACCAATTAGAACAACCAAAAACTACTGAAGAAGGAGGAACACCACTTCAGAAGCGAGAAAGGTCATCCTCCAGCCTGTCAGTTAAGTGGAAGTGAAGTTTGAAGTGGGGAAAATGTGCGTGGAAGCGACGGAGGACAGTGAGTGGCTGGCGACGCGGCGGGAACCCTCACGTGTCGCCCAATGAGCTGCTGGTGCTGGCGGGGCAGGTGTGAGCGTGGCGGGGCGAGGAGGATGGCGACGAGGCCCTTGAGGGATCGCGGCGCCCTTCGTCCTGAGCGAGTGACAGTGAGAGTGAGTGCCAGAGGGAGGGAGCGGCAAGTGGCGGCCCTCTGAGGTGCCACTGTGTTGATACCGAGGCCGAGTGCTGCTGTGCCACGTGTGTTTGTCCTCACAGTGCTGGGTGGTTACTTGTCGTGCTACCGTGCTGCGGCTGATGTATTACTTTGCACTACTACCACTCTGCCGCGCAATAATAAAGTGCCACTGTGCCACGCGATAATTAAGTGCCGCTGCTCTGTGTGTGGGCAACTTGAGACAGCAAGACAGCGCGCGGTTAAGCAGTAATTAGTGGACGCAACACTCAATTATGCAACATTATAAGAGGAGCATGTTGGACTACTGTTGCTGGACAAATGTTTCCGTGGAGTGTTACTGTTACTTTCTAGCACCCCAAGTGTTGGTAACCTTGTGAGGGACTACTGTTACTGCACTACTGTTTCCGTGGAGTGTTACTGTTACTTTCTAGCACCCCAAGTGTTAGTAACCTTGTGAGGGACTACTGTTACTGCACTACTGTTTCCGTGGAGTGTTACTGTTACTTTCTAGCACCCCAAGTGTTAGTAACCTTGTGAGGGACTACTGTTACTGCACTACTGTTTCCGTGGAGTGTTAATGTTACTTTCTACCATCTCAAGAGTTAGTGTGACCTTATGGAACTACTGTTTACTACGCTAATGTTTCACCGCGTTAGTGGTGTTACTTTCGACCCTTGCAAGTGAATGAGTACTGTTGTTGGACTTATATTTCATCGTGTTGATGGTGCTACTCGATACCCTTGAAAGTGTAAATAGCCTTGAGGACAATATAAGGTGCTCTACTGTTCCTTTTTTTGCGTCGCCCCCTCCGTCACGTGCTACTGTTCGTGGGTACTTTTACGTCCTTCTGAGCGGTTGTCGTGTCCTTGCTACGCTACTGTTCTCTCAAGGCATCTCTACTCCTGTCAAGGGTGCTCCTGTGTCCCCTCAAGCTGCGCCGTCCTTCCTCACGCGTTACCTGGTCAAAGAGGTGCTTCAGGTGACAGGCAGCTACCTGGACCTTAGTGATCACTTGGATGTGTTGCTCGTGAGGCTGCACTGGTGTGTAAATGTTGGATAAAAGATTGTGACCTAAAGGAGTGGAGGAAGTGCTGCTAAAGGGCTGAGGGGAGTGAAGAGGGGAACGAAGTTGGTGAAGAGAAAGAAGAATGGGAAGATAATAGTGTGAAGAGAAGGAATACTGTGAAGGGGAATGAAGAGTGTGTAGAGAAGGAAAAGTGTGAAGAAGATAAAACTGAAAACAATAAGAACAAAACATGCACGAAGACAAAGTAATAAAATATAAAACACTTGAAATGACATGAATAAAACACGGAGAGAAAAAATAAACATTCGAAGCGTAAAAATATATCTTGAAAACATAAATTAAAACACCTACAACACTCCAAAAGAAAAAAAGAAAACAAAATATATAAAACACGAAAAGAAAAAAACTAAAACACTCGAAAAGATAAAAGAAGAAAACGCTCGAAAAGAAAACAAATACAAAACGTACTGAAAAAGAAAACCCCCAAACATTCGACACGAGAAAGCCAACACACTCGCATTCAGAAAAACAAACAAACGCAGCAGCCCGCACTCGGAAACATCACGTCCTGCTCTGCTCTGGTTATCTCTCCGTCTGGCGCGGTTTCTGGAGCGTGTGTGCTTCGTGCGATAAGTGATTCAGCGCTTCGAGACACTGATTCGGAGATACGGGAGACGGTGTACGTGTGTGTGTGTGTGTGTGTGTGTGTGAACGCGGCCCCCTGTGTGTGTGTGTGTGTGTGTGTGTGTGTGTGTGTGTGTGTGTGTGTAAAACGAGAACATAAACGGTAAAAACGACCATTAAAACAGCCAAGAGAACCATGAAGTAGAAAGTCGGTGTAAACAAACGTAACTAAACCACCACCACCGCCTCCACCACCACCACCACTTCGAGAGAGACAGGGATATACAGTACTATGGCCCCGTCTTCCCTGCTGCTGTGCCTCCTGTTCTGTGCCTCGCTGTGTCACCTCGCGCACGCCCTCTGGTGGTGAGTATTCCCTCCCTCACTTCCCCGCCATGCTCACGCCTTTCACCTGTCTCACTAATGGCCGTGTTGCACCTCACCTGACCCGCCGCCCTGCCCACCTGGAATGTTTGGAGATGTGTGTGTGTGTGTGTTTGTGTGTTTTTTGTTTGTCTTTTTCTCCTATCTCTCTATCTAGCGTTCTATCTCTCCGAATGTTTCCAGTTTGTTCCCATTCTTCTTCTCTTTCGTTTTCCTCTTTTATTTCTTGTCTCCTTCCTCTTCTTCCTTTTCTTCTCATTGTTCTGGTTCTTATTTTTATTTTTATTGTTGTTGTTTAATGTTTTGTTGTTGTTGTTGTTGTTTTTGTTGTTGCTCTTTTTCGTCTTCTTCTTTTTCTTTCTTTCTTCTTCTTCTTTCTTTCTTCTTCTTCTTCTTCTTCTTCTTCTTAAAATCGGTGTTCTCAGAATTTCCCCTTGCTTTCCTTCTTTCCCCTCTCTCCTCCTCCTCCTCCTCCTCCTCCTCCTCCTCCTCCTCCTCCTCCTCCAAATCATTCTCTTTCTAAACAACCCCAACTGTCACCTCTCTCTTCACCCTTCTACACAACCTCCTCCTCCTCCTCCTCCTCCTCCTCTTCCTCCTCCTCCTCCCCCCCTCTGAGGCGCGGCGCGGGTATAGTGTTTCTTCTTGTCTGTCGTCTGTGTGTGTCTGTCTGTGGAGGGTAACCCGAGGACCAGGGGGGGGAGGGGGATGGCGAGGAACACACACACACACACACACACACACACACACACACACACACACACACACACACACACACTCCGGGTCCAGTTTGTTTTGCGGCGAAGGCTGTTAATGTTAGTGTATGCTAATTGTTTTATTTATATGTGTGACTTCATGTGTGTTTAGTGTATTTGGGTGGGAAGGAGGAGGAGGAGGAAGAGGGGGAGTAGGAGGGGGAGGAGGGAGGGTAAGTAGGCAATCGTGGGTGGTGTTAAAAGTGTGTGTGTGTGTGTGTGTGTGTGTGTGTGTGTGTGTGTGTGTGTGTGTGTGTGTGTGTGTGTGTGTGTGTGTTCCTGGGTACTTTCAGATGTTGTTTTGGCATATATTGAGTACTATAAGGAACCGACGGACACACACACACACACACACACACACACACACACACACACACACACACACACACACACACACACACACACACACGCATAAACAAACATCGACAAGTCATCACGAGGAAAATAAAACTTCATACTTCCTCATTTTTCCTCCTCCTCCTCTTCCTTCTCCTCCTCCACATATGAATCTTCAGGACCAGGTTGCTACTGACTTGAAGAAAAAAAAGCAACAAAAAGCGCAACCGAGCATCCCAGAAACCGCAAGAAACCGCAATATTAGCCGAAGAGGAGGAGGGAAGGAGATAGGTTACTGTTTTCGTCTATGTTATCGTTAAGGAAGAAAGAAGAGGAGGAGGAGGAGGAGTAGGAGGAGGAGGAGGAGAAGGAGTAGGAGAAGGAGGAGGAGGAGGAGGAGGAGGAGGAGTAGAAGGAGGAGTAGGAGGAAGGGTAGGAAAAGGATGAAGGCTGGAAGATGTATTAGGGCAGGTTAGGAGGAGGAGAAGGAGGTGGAGGTGGATGAAGGAGAGGAGGAAGAAAACTGAAAAAAAAAATGGGGAGAAAATGAAAAAAAATAAAGTGGGGAGGATAAGTAGGAGAATAATAATAATAAGAAGAAAGAATGTTATGAATGGGATATAATGTTTTAGAATGAATATAAAGAAGAAAATATATAAAAAGGGACATTGTAAGGAGTTTTAAAGGTGGGGGGGAGAAACGGTTAGGAGATGGCATGTATAGAAGAAAGGGAAAAAAGAAGAGGAGGAGGAGGAGGAGGAGGAGGAGGAGGAGGAGTTATAAAGGATAGAATAGGAGAGAGTTTAGTATAGACACTCTTAGAAACTTTATACTGGAGAAGAAATATTGTGATGCTTCTCTCTCTCTCTCTCTCTCTCTCTCTCTCTCTTATTTATATATTAGATTTTTATGTAATGAAAGATGATGACTAATGACCCAGAGAGATGAGATAGTGTGTGTGTGTGTGTGTGTGTGTGTGTGTGTGTGTGTGTGTGTGTGTGTGTGTGTGTGTGTGTGTGTTATTTAAATATCATTAATTAGGACGAGTATAAAATAATTAATTGATCGAATATTCATAAGGCAACATGAGACTGAAACTTAAAGAAAAAAAAGAGGAAATTCTAAATATAAATCATTACACTCATCGCTTAAAGGAAAGAGAAATGTTGTGCATGAGAGAAAAGAAAGAAAAAAAATATTAGAATGAAGTTAGATTAAATAAACGAAACGAAAGTAGGAGAGCGCTTGAGAGAGAGAGAGAGAGAGAGAGAGAGAGAGAGAGAGAGAGAGAGAGAGAGAGAGAGAGAGAGAGAGAGAGAGAGAGAGAGAGAGAGAGAGAGAGAGAGAGAGAGAGAGAGAGAGAGAGAGAGAGAGAGAGAGAGTATATAACCACCAGTATATAACCAGTCTAGCTGTTGGTATATAGCGAGGATATCTGTTGGCTGCTGCTGCCGCGGATAGACAGCGTGTGGTAGGGCAGGATGGAACAGAAGGCTCCTCCCCCGCCCATCTCTTCTTGCAGGAAAAATTAGAAGTCAACCACTATGTCCATTTTAGAAACAGAACTAGGAAACTTTTCAGGAAACACACACACACACAAAAAAAAAACATGAGAAGAAGACTACCATAGACTAACACTACAGCCAGCGATACCTAGTGGATCAAATTCATATATATTTTGAGCCGGTGTTCCCGTGTTACCTGAAAGATGCCGTGTTACCTGTTCCCGTGTTACCTGAAAGATGCCGTGTTCCCTGTTACCGTGTTACCTGAAAGATGCCGTGTTACCTGTTACCGTGTTACCTGAAAGATGCCGTGTTACCTGTTTCTATGTTACCTGAAAGATGCCGTGTTACCTGTTTCTATGTTACCTGAAAGATGCCGCGTTACCTGTTCCCGTGTTACCTGAAAGATGCCGTGTTCCCTGTTACCGTGTTACTTGAAAGATGTGGAGAGACTGAGTGAGGGAGTCTGGTCCAGTGGTAGACAATTCAAATATTTAAATAGCCTGTTAGCGCTTTTGTGTTACATCTGTGTCCCATTAATTAATTCCGCTACTGTGTTACTATTGAGTGATTTATTATGAATAGACTTTCTAGATTTATATTATCGAATCTATTTAATGCTTTAGAGACTTTTAGGGACTTCAATCAAATCCCTCCTAGTCCTTCGCTTAATGACGGAGATCTTTGTCCAAGCGAGTTAGTCTTTCTTCATACGATAAGTTACATAGCGCTGGGAAAACCGAGTAGCGGGCTTTGTTTTTCAATATTGTTTCCTTTTTTTGTGTGCCCTTGAGCTGTCTCCTTTGCTGTAAAAAATATTAAAAATCGCTCGCCACTGTAAGGCTGACAATAAGCCCATTCATTGGTTCATTACGAGGTTACCCGCTGTAATGATTTAAAATATGCATATCAAAGCTCTTCGGTACGTGCGTTCACTTCACTCCTGACCCAACAAAATAGGAGGAGGAGGAGGAGGAGGAGGAGGAGGAGGAAGAAGGTAGGAATAGGGCAGCCTGGTAAGGGATAAGGCGAACCTGTTTAGTCATCGAAGAGAAAGAGGAAGGAGTAGAGGAGGAGGAGGAGGAGAAGGATATTGTACCCATCACTTTGGATTTTCTGGCTCAGGTTTCCTTCTTACGGCAGGAAAGGGATCTGAGGGGCGTGGCGGGAAGGGTGGGAGGCGAGGAGGGAAGGGGAGAGGGGAGAGAGTACGGGGGAGTGAAGGGGAGGAGAAAAGAGGAGAGGATAGAAATGGAAGTGGAATGCAAATGAAAGATGGGGATATAAGTTTGAAGGAAGGGAAGTGAAGGAAGAGGAAGAAAAGGAATGTGGGAGAGGGAAGGATGAAAGAGAGAAGGGAAGAGGATGAGGTGAAGGAAAATTAAATAGATGGAAAGAAGAGTGAAAGAGAAGTAGGTGAAGAATGGAAAAGTGAAAAATGGAGGATGAATAATTTTTTGTGAGAGAAGGGACGACAGGAACGGGAACAGGAGGGAAAGGAATGGAGGAAAAAGAATGTGAAAGACTGAGGAACGAAGAAAGGGGAGAGAATGTGAAAAAAATGGAAGATGAATTGTAAGAGAAGAAAAGACGAGTGTGGAAGAAGGAAGGAAAGGAGGAGAAGAGGAGGAGGAAAAGAAGAATGAAAGATTGAGGAATGAAGAAAAGAAAGAGGATGTAAAAAAAAATGGAAGATGAATTGTAAGAGAAGAAGAGACGAGTGTGGAAGAAGGAAGGAAAGGAGGAGAAGAGGAGGAGGAAAAGAAGAATGAAAGATTGAGGAACGAAGAAAGGGGAGAGAATGTGAATAAAAATGGAAGAAGAATTGTAAGAGAAGAAGAGAGAGGGGGGTGGAAGAAGGAAGGAAAGGAGGAGAAGAGGAGGAGGAAAAGGAGAATGGAAGGAAATGTGAAAGATTAAGGGAGGGAGGAAGATTGAGAATATAGAATAAAGAAAGAAAGGAGGGATGTGTGAAAGATGAATTAAAAAGAGTAGGGAAAAAAGGAAGAAAAGGAGTGAAGGAGGAAGGAAAGGATGGATGGTGAGAGAAGGGACGACAGGAACGGGAACAGGAAGGAAAGGAAAGGACGAAAAAGAATGTGAAAGATTGAGGGAGGAAGGAAGACTGAGAATATAAAATAGAGGAAGACAGGAGGGATGTGTAAAAGATTAATTAAAGAGAGGAGAGAAGAAGAGGAAGAAAAAGGAGTGAAGGAGGAATAAAAAGATGTAAAATTTGAAAGATGTAGGAAGAATGATGAGATAAATGGGTATCGGAACACCTCTCCTCCCGAAACTGACCTATATTTCCGCCACTCCTCTAACTCTTTATAGGAGCAGTGAGTAGCGGGCTTTTTTTTCACATTTGTTACCTTTTTTATGCCCTTGAACTAACTCTGCTGTAAAAAAAAAAGCTGGTATGGTCTTTTTTATTCCTATTTTTGTTTGTTATCCTCCCATCAATGCCTTTTCCTGCCTTCTCATCTCCACTCCCGACAAAACTTCAACTTCTCTCTTTAATTCATCTTTCACACATCCTTCCTTTCTTTCTTTATTTTACAACAAAGGAGACAGCTCAAGGCCACTAAAAAAGGAAACAATAATAAAAAAAAGCCTGATACTCCTTCCCATCAATTCCTTTTCCTGGTTTCTCATCTCCACTCCTGACGAACCTTAAACTTCTCTCTTTAATTCATCTTTCACACATCCCTCCTTTTCTTCTTCATTTTACAACAAAGGAGACAGCTCAAGGGCACACAAAAAAAGGAGACAATAATAAAAAAAAGCCTGCTACTCCTTCCCATCAATTCCTTTTCCTGCTTCTCATCTTCACTCCTGACGAACCTTCGACTTCTCTACTCCGTTCCCTTCCTCCCCTCCGCGTCATTCCCTCGCTAAATCTTTCTCGCTTTTTTCTCGCCTCTCCCCAGACGCGTCGGGTTACATCGCGGCTCGGGTTTCATTCCATTCATTGCCGTGTGTCTGTGTGTTTGTTTTAGCACATATCCTCTTTACGGGTGTTGCCATGTTGCTTATATTCGCGTTTATGTCTCACTTCCAAGGCTGTGTGTTGAGGGAGACAGGCAGACAGACAGACAGGCATATCAAGAGACAGGCAGACAGACAGATAGACAGGCATAACAAGAGACAGGCAGACATATAGACAGACAGACAGGCATAACAAGAGACAGGCAGACAGATAGACAGACAGACAGGCACAACAAGAGACAGGCAGACAGACAGACATACAGAGGTGTAGATACAGACACAGACAGAGAGATAGATAGACAGATATATAGAAGCAGAGACAAATAGCCAGACAGATAGACAGACGGACAAACAGACACGGACAGACAAACAGACAGACACAGACAGACAGAAAAATGATATACAGACAGTTAGACAAAGAGACAGCGTGACAGACAGAGAAAAAGACACAGATTCACAAACCCATTCTCTCTCTCTCTCTCTCTTCCCTATCTTTTTCCCCTTATCTTTATTTACATTGTTACTTCTTCCCATTCTCTTTCTCTTATTCCCTTTCTTACTCTTTTTTTTTTCACGTCTGAGTTATTTTTTTCTTCGATTCTCTTCTTTATTTCCTTCCTTCCTTCCTTCCTTCGTTCCTCACGTTCATCCTCTTCCTAAAGTATTCGTTCTTCCATCCTCTTGATATCGTTCTTCACCCGTTCACTTTTTCTTTATAACTTAACTAATTTACTTTGTTTTCATTTCCTTTATTTCCCTTCGACCTCCATTTTCCCTTTCTCCTCTTTCTCCATTTCAAATTTATTCACCTTTCTCCTCATTTATTTTATTACGTTCCTTCTTTTCCACTTTTCTCTCATTTTTCTTTATTTTTCATACCCTAATTTACTGTTTAATCCCTTTCTCTTCTTTTTTTCATTTTTTTTCATTCCCTCTGTATCTCAATTTCTTCTCTTTTTCTAACTAATTTCCTGTTTAACCACTTTCTCTTCTTTTATTTCCTAGATTTACCTTTTCCTCCTCTTTTCCAAATTGACTTACTTCCCTCTCTCTTCTCTTATTTCCCTCTGACCTTTATTTTCCTTTTCTCTCCTCGTTTCTGGACTCACTCCCATATCTTTTCCTATATTTACCTTCGTTCCTCAGTTCCTCTTTCCTTCCTCTTTCCTTACTTTCCCATTCTCTACCTGTATTTATTTCCATTCTTCTTTCTTCCTTTTTAACTTCATCATTCTTCCCTCCCTCCTATTTTTTCCCCATTAGCTTCACTTTCCTTTTCTATTCCTTCCTACTTCTTTCCCCTTCTCAATTTCGATCTTCCTTCCCTTTCTTTTATCTCCCTTTACTCCCCTTTCTCTTTCGTCTCCCCTCCGATCCTCCCTACCTGTATTTTTTCCCATTCGCTTCAATAAACTTTCCTTTTCTATTCCTTCTTACTTCTTTTCCCTTCTTAATTTCAATCTTCCTTCCCTTTTTATTATCTCCCTTTACTCCCCTTTCTCTTTCGTATCTCCTCCGATCCTCTCTACTTGTATTTTCCTTCTTTCCTCTTTTCCCTTCTTAACTTCAGTATTCTTCCCCTTACTATTCTCTCCCTTGTCCTTCCTTTCCTCCTTTGTCTCCCCTCTTATCCCATCTTCAATCTGTATTTGCCTATTTTTTCCTTCTTTTCTCTTTTCCCTTCTTAACTTCAGTATTCTTTCCCTTACTATTCTCTCCCTTGTCCTTCCTTTCCTCCTTTGTCTCCCCTCATACCCCATCTTCAATCTGTATTTGCCTTTTTCTTCCTTCTTCCCTCCTATTTTTATCTTCAGTACTTTTCCTCTTCATTTTCTCTCCCATTACTTCCCCTCCTCCTTCCTTCTTTTTTATTTTTTTTCTTAGATTCAACCTTCCTCCTCTTTCCCATTATTTCCTATTCCTCTCCCTCCCCTTTTTCCTTTTCATTTTCCCTCACATTACTTTCCCTCCTCCGTCCAGCTGTTTTTCCTTTTTTTTCTTCTTATATTCAACCTTCCTCCCCATTCCCATTGTCTCCTATTCCTCTCCCTCCCCTTCGTCTCCCCTCTGATCAACAAGCCGTCCATTTCCTCCCCGCGGTGAAGACTGTTCCTTTAGAGTTTAGACCCACGATTCCTCCCCACTCAAGCATGTCAAAACAGTACCCTTCAACCCTCTCCTCCCCTTCTTCCTCCCCTCTTCTCCCCATCTTCCTCCCCTCTCCTCCCCACCTTCCTCCCCTCTTCTCCCCATCTTCCTCCCCTCTTCTCCCCATCTTCCTCCCCTCTTCTCCCCATCGTCCTCCCCATCTTCCTCCCCTCTTCTCCCCATCTTCTTTCCTTCTTCTGTACCCTCTCATTCATTCCCTTGTTTCCCCATCATCAGTGAGAGAGAGAGAGAGAGAGAGAGAGAGAGAGAGAGAGAGAGAGAGAGAGAGAGAGAGAGAGAGAGAGAGAGAGAGAGAGAGAGAGAGAGAGAGAGAGAGAGAGATCATGCGGATTCAAATTGATGGAAGGAGACATTTAGAGTGTGACGTCAGGAGGAGGAGGAGGAGGGAGGAGATTGAGTGATGGAATGAATGAAGTAGGAGAGGAGGAGAAAGAAGAGGAAGAGGAGGGAGGATAAATGGGTGAAGGGTAAATCAGGGGTGAAGAATGGGGAGGAAAAGAAGGTAAGGGTCGTGATTGGCTAATGGAATGAAGGAGGAGGAGGAGGAGGCGGAGAAGGAGGAGGAGAAGGAGAAGGAGGAAGGAGGAATCTTTAGGGGTGAAGGGAGGGTGAAAATGAATGAAGTGAAGGGGTTAAGGAAGAGAAGGTGAGGAAAGTGAGAGAGAGAGAGAGAGAGAGAGAGAGAGAGAGAGAGAGAGAGAGAGAGAGAGAGAGAGAGAGAGAGAGAGAGAGAGAGAGAGAGAGAGAGAGAGAGAGAGAGAGATAAGGAGGGAGGAATGACAGGGTGAAGGGTGAGTGAAGTAGAGGAGAGGTTAATAGGTGAAGGGTGAAGGGAAGGAATGGGAGAAGGCGAAGGAGAGAGAAGGAGAGGAAGGTGGGAGAGGAGACGGGAAGTAGAAAGAAGAGAGAATGCGAAGGAGAAAACGGGAGAGGGAAGAAGAGAGGAGACGAAGGTGAAGGCAGGGGTAATTAAGAAAGGAATCGGGAAAAAGGAAGAGGGGAAGAGTGAAGGGAAAAGGAGAGGAAGGAGAAAAGAAAGGGCCAAGGAAGGAAAGAAAGGGGAACAAGAAGGAGAAGGGGAATAGGAAAAACGGACCAAGGAACGAAGAAAAGGAGAGTGAAAATGAGGAGGAAGAGAATGAGGGAAATGCAGAGTATGAGAAAAGGGAGAGTTGATAAGGGAAGGGGAAAGGAGGAAGAGAGAGAGGAGGTGAAAGAGAGGGAAGGAAGGAAGGAGGGAAGATTTGATGAGGGAAGGGGAAAGGAGGAAGAGAGAGAGGAGGTGAAAGAGAGGGAAGGAAGGAAGGAGGGAAGATTTGATGAGGGAAGAGAGAGGGAGGTGAAAGAGAGGAAGGAAGGAAGGAGGAAGATTTGATGAGGAAGGGAAAGGAGGAAGAGAGAAGAGGAGGAAAGAGAGGGAAGGAAGGAAGGAAGGAGGAAGAGTTGATGAGGAAGGGGAAGGAGGAAGAGAGAAGAGGAGGTGAAAGAGAGGGAAGGAAGGAAGGAGGGAAGATTTGATGAGGGAAGGGGAAAGGAGGAAGAGAGAAGAGGAGGTGAAAGAGAGGGAAGGAAGGAAGGAGGGAAGAGTTGATGAGGGAAGGGGAAAGGAGGAAGAGAGAAGAGGAGGTGAAAGAGAGGGAAGGAAGGAAGGAGGGAAGAGTTGATGAGGGACGGGGAAAGGAGGAAGAGAGAAGAGGAGGTGAAAGAGAGGGAAGGAAGGAAGGAGGGAAGAGTTGATGAAGGACGGGGAAAGGAGGAAGAGAGAAGAGGAGGTGAAAGAGAGGGAAGGAAGGAAGGAGGGAAGAGTTGATGAGGGAAGGGGAAAGGAGGAAGAGAGAAGAGGAGGTGAAAGAGAGGGAAGGAAGGAAGGAAGGAGGGAAGAGTTGATGAAGGAATGGGAAAGGAGGAAGAGAGAAGAGGAGGTGAAAGAGAGGGAAGGAAGGAAGGAGGGAAGAGTTGATGAGGGAAGGGGAAAGGAGGAATAGAGAGAGGAGGTGAGAGGGAAGGAAGGAAGGAAGGGGAAAGGAGGAAGAGAGAAGAGGAGTGAAAGAGAGGGAAGGAAGGAAGGAAGGAAGGGAGAGAGGACCAAGCAACCAAGCCGGTCAGACACCCAGGCATGCAGACGGGAAGGCAAGATTAAGTGGGAGGAAGTTCAGCCCTAAACGTGAGCTTATTGAGAACTTTGAGTCTTGTCAGCTGTCTGTCGGGCTATATATAGACTCGAGGCGACGGGCGGGTGTGTGGAATAACTCCCGCCCTGCCTGCCCTCCCTGTCATGGCGTGGTGGTGGTGGTGGTGGTGGTGTGTGATTGATGATAATTATGATTGGTGGTGGTGGTGGTGCGAGGGGGGGGGGGACAGATGTGGCTTACGTAAGGATCTAATTAATACGTGACCAGGTAGTAAGATAGGTGAAGGGAAGGAAAGGTATGGGAGGAAATTATTAGAGAGAGAGAGAGAGAGAGAGAGAGAGAGAGAGAGATGGTTATAGTGAATGGGCAGGTATGAATGAGATTAATGAGGACAGGTGGGCCAGGTGAGAGGAGGTGTAAAAATGAGGTAATTAAGTAGTAAAAAGGTAATGACAGATGATTATGAAGTCTCTCTCTCTATCAGTTGGTAAAACTGATTAAACTCTTCAGTAATTGACGTTTGTTTGTTATTTTTTGCATGTATGTTTGATGTGTGTGTGTGTGTGTGTGTGTGTGTGTGTGTGTGTGTGTGTGTGTGTGTGTGTCAGAGTGGAGGAAAGTAGAATATATAAAAAAAGGGAGAGATGGAGGAAGAGGGAAAATGCTTAGGATGGATGGAGGGAAAAAAAGGGGGAGGAAAGGGAGAGAGGGGAAGAAAGGGAGGAGAGATAGCAGGAAACGAGGTAGAGGTGAGGAAAAAGATGAAGATGGAGAGGAGGGAATGACGGATGGAGGAAGGGAGAGAGGGAGGGATGCGGTGATGGAGGAGAGGGAAAGGAGGAAGGAAGGGAAGGGAGGAAGGGAGGAAATCTAGGAATAGTTAACGAGAGAAATAAAAATGGAGAGCATCAGGTGAGGGAGGAAAAGGAGGAGTGACTCAGGTGTCCTCCTCCTCCTCCTCTTCTTCCTCCTCCTCCTCCTCCTCCTCCTCTTCATTTTCTTTATGTTCCCTTTACAATATGTCCCCACGACCTTCACCCTCCCCCCTCCCCCTCCCCTTACCTCAGCCACTAATGGGACAGGTGACTTGTGTAAGGTGCCAGACTCTCCCCCTGTCTTCCCCTACCTCTCCCCTGCCACCCCCTCCCTCCCCAACCTCCCTCCCGTCTCCCCTCTATTTGTCTTCCTTTCCCTACCTTATTGTCTCCCTGCATATCTTGTCTCCCATTTGTCTCTCTTGCCCTCCCCTCTCCTCTCGTTGTCTCCCCCTGCCTCCCCCTGCCTCTCCCTGCCTCTCCCTGCCTCCCCCTGTCTTCCCCTGCCTCCCTCTGTCTTCCCCTGCCTCCCTCTGTCTTTCCCTGCCTCCCTCTGCCTTCCCCTGCCTCCCCCTGCCTTCCCCTGCCTTCCCCTGTTTTTCCCTGCCTCCCCCTGCCTCCCCTTCCAACGTCCCGTCTCTCGTTCCCTTCCCTTGTGTTCCCTTTCCTCCCCTATTATCTTCCTGCCTTTCCCATCTCCCCCCTGCGGCTCTCCTCCCATTTCCTTCACTTGTCCCTTCTCTGTCCTCCACCCCCTCCCCTATCTCCTCTTTCCTCCTATTCCCTTCCCCTATCTCCCCCCTTCTCACCCTTCCTTTCCCTTATCTCTGGTTCCCCCATTCCTCTTTACCCATTTCTCGTTCCTTTCTTTCCATTCAGTCTTTTCATTCAATTTCTCCTCTTTCTCTCTTGCCCACGTTGTTATAAGAATTTCAGATTATAGGAACGTAAGGAGTCTGGTTGGTTGGCCTGTACAAAGCAGCTCCTGTAAACCTAACCCCGCCTACCCTCACTATCCATGAACTTATCTAGCTAGCCCTTGAACTGTCTCCTTTGCTGTAAAAAAAAAAAAAAAAAAAAAAAAATCGTATTAGCACTCACAACATGTCTGCCGAGCCTGTTCCACCCATTCACCACTCCTCTTCCTCCTCGTCCTCCTCCTCCTCATCATCATCATTTTCCTCTTATCCCTTCTGTATCACGTCATTTCCCTTTTCCTCCTCCTCCTCCTCCTCCTCCTTCTCCTCCTCCTCATCATCATCATCATTTTACTCTTCTCCCTTCTTTATCTCGTCATTTCCCTTTTCCTTCTCCACATCCTCGTTCCCCTTTACTTGGCTGTGTCTGTGTTCAATCTCAATTCATCCATTTTCTTTCCCGTGCTGTTTCCTTTCTTTTCCCTTCTTTTTCCTCTCGTTTTCCTTCCTTCCCCCCATACACCCAGCAGTCCCTTTGTTATGTTACTGTTGTTTCCCCGCCATTATCTTTTCCCTTCTTTTTCCTCTCGTTTTCCTTCCTTCCCCCCGTACACCCATCAGTCCCTTTGTTATGCTACTGTTGTTTCCCCGCCATTACTACACTACCACCACCACAACCACCACCACCACTACCAGGCCTCTTCACCTGCACGAAAATTACTGCACGGGAAAGTTGCTCCCCTCACCTTTCCTTTAATTAATTAGGCCAGACAGGTGAGAACAGGCCAGCCATACTCCATCAAGGTGTTCTATTTTAGCCTCCTATTCTTGGCCTCCTATACTCTCCTGGTGTCGTTATGTGTCCTTATACCCTTGTGTATCCTTAAGTGTTTTAAGTTTCCTCCCGAAAGTTATTTATTAAAGGAAGAAAGAAGAAAAGAAAATACGAAAATGGGGTGAGGGAGGAAGGTTAAGGTAAAGTTGGGGCACACACTATAGCCTCTCGTGATCTAAATGCTCATTAAAACAAACTTAAAACATGGAAGATAATAAAAAAATAAAATAATGAATAATACAGGAAAGAATTAAACATATATATAAACGAGGAAAACAACTAAACTCCCTCTTGGCCTAATATAACAGGAGAAAAATAAATAAGTAATTGCATCTTTTGGTGGTGATAAAAATTAGGAAAGTCGGTTCGTTCCATCCAGAAAATCAATGTTTCCTTTGGGCGAGCGGCGGCGGTACACCTTCCTTGAGCAGGCTTTTAGGGGCTGTAAACACGTGCCCGACCTGTCTGCCTGTCGTGGTGTAACATCTTCCCCACCTCCTCCTCCTCCTCCTCCTCTTCCTCCTCTTCTTCTTCTTCTTCTTCTTCTTCTTCTTCTTCTTCTTCTTCCTCCTCCTCCACTTCTTCCTCCTCCTCCTCCTCCTCCTCCTCCTCCTCTTCCTCTTCTTCCTCTTCCTCTTCCTCCTCCTCCTCCTCCTCCTCCTCCTCCTCCTTTTCCTCTTCCTTCTGTATCACGTCATTACCCTTTTCCTTCTTCTCCACACCCCCGCTCCCCTTTACTTTCCCTTTCTCTCCCTCTTTCCCCCTCTTCCTTTTCCCTCCCTTCTTCCTTTTCTCTTTTCTCTTTCCTTATTCTTCCTTTTTCAATCCCTTATTCTCCCTCCCGTTTCTTTCTTTCCTTTCCTTTTTCTTCTTTCTTCACTCTGCCTCACTTTTCCCTTCATCATCGCCTGTATTTCTTCCTTCATCTTCTTCCTGCTTCCCTTACTCATTAACTTTCCTCCTTTATCTCCTTTTTTCTCTCTCCTTTACATCTGTCTCCCATTTTCCCTATCCATATTTTTTACGCCTATTATGTACACGGCAAAATCAATCAGTAAATCAAACAAACAAACAAGGAAAAACACCGACAAGCCCGTTAGTGTGTGTGTGTGTGTGTGTGTGTGTGTGTGTGTGTGTGTGTGTGTGTGTGTGTGTGTGTGTGAGTCAGTTTCATTTGGCATAACTTTGGAGGTTAAGCGGAAGATGTGTGTCACCAGCAAGGAGGAGGAGGAGGAAGGAGGAGGGAGGAGGAGGAGGAGAAGGAGGAGGAGGAGGAGGAGGAGGAGGAGGAGGAGGAAGTTAATGGTAGTAGTAAGAGACGACTTCATGAAAAACGGGAGATATAAAAAGGAAGGGAGGAGGAGGAGGAGGAGGAGGAGTGGGGAGAGGTAAATAAGGAAGAGAAGGATAGGATGTTCATGACAAAGATAAGTGTAGCAGAACGAATGAAAAGGAGGAGGAGCAGTAGGAGTAAGAGGAAAAGTAGGAGGAGGAGGAGGAGGAGGAGGAGGATAGCAGTGTAGTACAAGAAGAGTAATTATTTTTGGGAGAAGAAAATAAAGATAATGAAAGTTAGAAATATGGGAGTGGAAAAGATATATAAATGAGAGAGAGAGAGAGAGAGAGAGAGAGAGAGAGAGAGAGAGAGAGAGAGAGAGAGAGAGAGAGAGAGAGAGAGAGAGAGAGAGAGAGAGAGAGAGAGAGAGAGAGAGAGAGAAAGAGAGATTATGCAAGAAGAAATTCAAGAGCAAATCATATATGTACAAAGAAAAATAATAAGATAATAAAACAAAAACTAAGAATAACAAGGGAAAAAAATTAGAAAGTGAATGAAAGTAAAATTATAAAAGAAAGACAAAAGTTTGGAAAATAAGGAGTATGTATAAATAAAGCAAAAAAACAACAACAAGAGAGGAAGGAGAAATGGACACACACACACACACACACACACACACACACACACACACACACACACACACACACACACACACACACACACACACACACACACACACACACACACACACACACCTGCATATCTCGGTTCCGCGAAAGGACGAGGAAGATGACAAGTTGGAGGAGGAGGAAGTGGAGGAAGAGGAGGAGAAGGAGGAGGAGGTAGAGAGATATGATGAGGAGTCTTCTTGTTGAGGATTAAGTGGCCTAAGTGAGGTAGTTATTATCTGTGTCTTTCTCACACACACACACACACACACACACACACACACACACACACACACACACACACACACACTTGATGCTGCAATGGGCGGAATGTTAAGAGGACGATCAATTAATGGTCTTTGCTGCAGATAATAATGTGTTTGTATGTGCCAGTGTGAGTGACTCTCTCTCTCTCTCTCTCTCTCTCTCTCTCTCTCTCTCAAGGAGTGTGTGTGTGGGGGGGTGGGGGCGGCATAGGGGGCTGGGAACAACAAGCGGATCTGGGGACGTTATTGGGAAAGGTTTGGGTGCTGGGGAGACCATCTGGGGGGAGGGGGAGGGAAGGCAGATGGATGGCTAACAAGGGGGCAGTATTTGTAAGAGTATGCATGTTTTTTTTTTTCATTAAGTCTCTACTCATAATTTTTACGCGTTAACAAGCTACAATTCTCCTTTGCAATAATTAGAAGGGGGCGGGATAAGTTGAAAGTGCCAATTCAAGGAAGTGATAGCCTATTAGACTGATAAGATAGTTGCCATTGAAATTGTCTAGGTAAAGGAAAGTCGTCCCCTTGAAATAAGCTTTTTTTATGGTTATTTTTCTTCTAGTTCGCCAAATGTAAAACCCTTATCGCCCTTACTCATTCCTGCTTCCCAACCAGTCCAGCAAATTTAAGATCCCTCTCGCCCTTCTCACTTATTGTTCCTGCAGCCCAGCATATTTTTAGTCTTAAGCACTCACACTCGCCAGCCAATCAAGCAAATATTAAGTCCCTCCCACTCACACTTCTACTCACACTTCGGTCAGTCCAGTCAATTTAAATGTGCTCAAACTCACACTCATCTTACCCTTCTGCCACTCCAGCATATTGCAATCTCGTCACACTCACACTCACACTTCAATCGGCCCAACGAATGTCATAGCCCCCCCTCCAAAGTTGTCTGAAACGGGTATAAAGACGAGGGTAAAACTACGATGTATCATGGGAGAGAGTTTGGTCGGAGTTGCACGATTAGGGAATGATGGCAAGGCTTGGTGTCATTGGGAGCGATATAGGGGAAAAGAAAAGCAGGTAAAGTAAAAAAAAAATGGGAAAATGAAGAGTGAGTTACGAGTATGTCTGCGGAGAGAGAGAGAGAGAGAGAGAGAGAGAGAGAGAGAGAGAGAGAGAGAGAGAGAGAGAGAGAGAGAGAGAGAGAGAGAAATACGAAAATGAGGGGATCTTTTGGGAGTAAAAATTAGAAGTGAACGAAGGGGAGGGTAAGCAAAAGGGGAGAAGGGGGAAAATAAGGAAACGGTGAGGAGGATAAAGATAGGGGAAAGGTGGGCGTTAGGTTCTATTGCGAATGATTAAGTGGGAAAAAAAAGTAGGGAAAAAAGGATAAGGAGGTGGATTGGGGTAACTGGTAAAAAGTAGAGGAGGGTA
Source organism: Eriocheir sinensis (assembly GCF_024679095.1). NCBI lineage: Eukaryota > Metazoa > Arthropoda > Malacostraca > Decapoda > Varunidae > Eriocheir > Eriocheir sinensis. Next base: position 4,642,379 of record NC_066541.1, on the reverse strand, counting down.
AGAGGAGAAGAGGGGGACAGGTAGAAATATAGGGGGTGGCAGGGGAAGGGAAAGAGGAGGGACACAGTAAATGAAAGAGTGAAATACTAGGCAGGGTAATAAAAGGAGGAGGAGGAGGAGGAGGAGGAGGAGGAAGAGGAGGGTGTGAGGGTTACGATGGTTTTGTCACCTCTTAGCTCACTCTCTCCCCCCCTCCCCCCCCCCTCTCCCCCTCTCACCTTAGCTGCCAGGTAAGGGGGGTGAGGTGAGGCAAGGGGGGGTTGAGGTGAGTCACTCTTGTTTCTGTAGAGGTAATCTGTGTGTGTCAGGTGTGGCAGAGAGAGAGAGAGAGAGAGAGAGAGAGAGAGAGAGAGAGAGAGAGAGAGAGAGAGAGAGAGAGAGAGAGAAGAGAAGAGAAGAGAAGAGAAAGAAAAAAACGTAAAAGAGAAAGAAAGCAAGAAGGAAACGCGTAGAAAGCAACCACAAGAAGACATATTTGAATTGAAAAAAATTGTAAAATGAAAAAATCGTGAGAGCAAAAGAAAGAAAGAAAAATGAAAAAAAATAAGGAAGGAAAAAAATAAAGGAGTAAGGACACGAAAAACATTGAATCAGAGAGTAGGCAACCCAACCCCACACATTAATCCCTCATCTTCTCAGCATCTGGAGGTGAGGAGCAAACACCTGACACGCGCAGGTAAAGAATCACCTCCGCGCCTTATTTTGCGCCGGGAAAAGACCCGCGCCGTGCGTCACCCGTATCTTGAGCGTCTCGAGGCGCGTAACCGTGATGAAGAAGGGAGTAAAGTGTGCTGAGGAATGCGAGACGAAGGGACGTGGTTAAGAATAGGATACAACTGTGAAACTAAGAAAGAATAGCTCCTGTACAGAGAGGCGTGATAGAGGAGAGACTGAAGGGTGGTAAGGAATGCGAAGTGATGTTTGTTAGTTTGAAATAGTATAGAAATTTTAAACAAAGGAAGAATAGCTCCTGTACAGAGAGGCGTGATAGAGGAGAGACTGAAGGGTGGTAAGGAATGCGAAGATTGTTAGTTTAAAATAGTATAGAAATGTGAAACTAAGGAAGAATAACTCGTGATGGAGAAAGAATCGTTAAGGAATTAGAGTGTATTAAAGACGGAAGAGTAGGGTATGACCATTAGGAAACATGATAGAGAAGCGAGTAAAGTGCGTTGAAGAATGATAGGCGAAGATAAATGGTTAAGAATTGTATAAAAAAAAGTGAAACAAAGTAAGAGTGGCTCATTTACACAGGAAGGGAGAAGGGAGAAGAGTGTGTTGAAGACGGAAGAGTGGGTCATAAACATAAGAGATCGTGATGGAGGGGAAAGTAAAGTGTGTTAAGGAATGGTAGGGAAGAGAGACGGTGAAGAAGAATATATAACCGTGACACTGTAGGAGAGTTTGTACCTTAGAGAAAGAAACATTACAGAGAGAGAGAGAGAGAGAGAGAGAGAGAGAGAGAGAGAGAGTGGTGTGTGGTAGAGAAAATAATAGCTAAGAGGATATACCGTGACACTGTAGGAGAGATTGTACTGTAGAGAAAGAAACATTATAGAGGAGAGAGTGGCGTGGTAGAGAAAAGAATGGCTCCGGTGCAGAAAGGAACATTACAGAAAAGGAATGAAAGTGTATAAATGATTAGGAAAAAAGATAGAGAAGAGAGTGAGCGAAAAAAAATAGAGATAGAGATAGAGATAGAGGTGAAAAAAGATAGAGGAGAGAGTGGTGTGTGGTAGAGGAAAGAATAACTCCGGTGCAGAAAGGAACATTACAGAAAAGGGATTAAAGTGTATAAATGATTGGGAAAAAAGATAGAAAAGAGAGTGAGTGAAAAAAGATAGATATAGAGATAGAGAGAGTGAGTGAAAAAAGATAGAGATAGAGAGAGTGAGTGAAAAAAGATAGAGATAGAGAGAGTGAGTGAAAAAAGATAGAGATAGAGATAGAGAGAGTGAGTCAAAAAAGATAGAGATAGAGATAGAAATAGAGAGAGTGAGTGAAAAAAGATAGAGATAGAGATAGAGAGAGTGAGTGAAAAAAGATAGAGATAGAGAGTGAGTGAAAAAAGATAGAGAGAGTGAGTCAAAAAAGATAGAGATAGAGATAGAAATAGAGAGAGTGAGTGAAAAAAGATAGAGATAGAGATAGAGAGAGTGAGTCAAAAAAGATAGAGATAGAGATAGAGAGAGTGAGTGAAAAAAGATAGAGATAGAGAGAGTGAGTCAAAAAAGATAGAGATAGAGATAGAAATAGAGAGAGTGAGTGAAAAAAAGATATAGATAGAGATAGAGTGAGTGAAAAGAGATAGAGATAGAGTGAGTCAAAAAAGATAGAGATAGAGATAGAAAAAGAGAGAGTGAGTGAAAAAAGATAGAGATAGAGATAGAGTGAGTGAAAAGAGATAGAGATAGAGAGAATGAGTGAAAAAAGATAGAGAAGAGAGCGGTGTGTGGTAGAGGAAAGAATAGCTCCGGTGCAGAAAGGAACATTACAGAAAAGGGATTAGTGTATAAATGATTGGGGAAAAAGATAGAGTGTTTGTAATATATGAATATGAAACTAAGAAAGATTAGCTCCTGTACACAAAGAAACGTTATACAGAAGTTACTAAAGAGTGTTCAAAACCGCAAACCAGAGATATACAATTTGAACTAATAAGCGAAACTATAAATGTGAAACTAGATATAAAAATTTCTATACAAGGAGAAGCGTGACACAGAAGGATGAAGAATGCGTTAACATAGGCGAAACGAAGAGACTTATTATTATTATTATTATTATTTTTTTTTTTTTACAGCAGAGGAGTCAGTTCAAGGGCATAAAAAAAGGTAACAAATGTGAAAATAAACCCCGCTACTCACTGCTCCTATAAAGAGTTAAGGGAGTGGCCGAAGGATAGGTCAATTTCGGGAGGAGAGGTGTCCTGATACCCTCCTCTCTTATAGGTGTACATGGTTTGAAATAGTATAAATTTATTCGTGAAACTAAGCAAGAAGAACTGAACACCTGGAAACGTTATCGAGAAGGAGGTGAAGGTGGTTAATTAAGACGAAAAAGAATCCTCCTCCTCCTCCTCCTCCTCCTCCTCCTCGTGGGTGGCCGTGATCTGCATTAAGACTACGTGCTCTATTTCACTTTTTTTTTTTTTTTAGGGTTTCACATAATTTATTCAAAACTGCCTATTAATCTCTCTCTCTCTCTCTCTCTGTATTCATGGTTTCTGTTTCTGTTTTATGAATTATTTTGTCTTTTTTTTTGTCTTCAAGTTTTTTTTTCGCTGTTCTCGTTTTTTGTCTCATTAATTTTTTTGTTGCTCTTTTCCTTTTTTTTTTTTACGGACTCATTTATTGCGCTCGTGATTTCAGTGTTATTTATTTTTGCTCTTTTTATTTCTCTTCCCTTCATGTTCTCGCGATATTGTCTTGTTTAATTGATAACAGTATTCCTGTTCTTGTTTCTTCCTTATTTCTTTTCTTTTCCTTTTTTTTCTTTTGCTTCACACCATTGTCGTCATTCTAGTCATCATCGTCATCATCATCATCTTGCTTTTAATCTTGTTGTTGTTGTTGTTGATTATTTTTTCTTCTTTTACTTCATCATCGTCATCACCACCACCATCATCATCATCATCATCATCATCATCATCATCTTCCTTTTAATCTTTTTGTTGTTGTTGTTGGTGGTGGTGGTGGTGGTGTTGATCTTTTTTTTCTTCTTTTACTTCATCATCACCATCATCACCACCACCATCATCATCATCATCATCATTATCACCATACTCATCATCATCTCAATATCATTACTATTATTACCATCATCGTCCTCCACCTCTCCTTCACCTGCAGGTTACGAGGCCAGGTGTGCCGGTCCTCTACCTGTCCTCGCCCTCACCTGCTCTTAATTAATTTTCCTCGTGACTTAAATGATCTATCCTTGAGGAGTTAATTTACCTTTCCACCTCACCCCTCATCTCTCTCTCTCTCTCTCTCTCTCTCTCTCTCTCTCTCTCTCTCTCTCTCTTCATTTATCTTGCTCTTTTAACGCTCGTCTTTCTTAATCTATTATTGTTGTTGTTCTTTCTTTTTCTTCTTTCTTTTTCTTTTTCTTCTTCTTCTTCTTGTTCTTCTTCTTCTTCTTTTTCTTCTTCTTTTCTTTTCTTCTTCTCCATCTTCTTCTTCTTCTTCTTAACTCTCCTCCTACTTTTTATTAACTCTCCTCCTCCTCCTCCTCCTCCTCCTCCTCCTCCTCTTCCATCTGCCTTCGCCCATCTTTCTTCTTAATTACTCTTGTCTCAGTTTTCATTTTATTATACTCGCTTAAATCCCTCTTTCCTCCTCCCTCTCCCTCCCTCTCTCTCTCTCTCTCTCTCTCTCTCTCTCTCTCTCTCTCTCTCTCTCTCTCTCTCTCTCTCTCTCTCTCTCTCTCTCTCTCTCTCTCTCTTTATTTAAACATAGATACAAATGTAATATGTACAGACCCAAAGGTGCACTGTCGAGTGATCCCTATTGAAAGGGCAGAATAAAATCTATATTAAAAATTACATAAATTATAAAAAAAAATATATAAAAAAAGCATACAATACAGTGTCACCGCTCCACCACGAGTGTCAGTGGAATGAGGAGTGAGCCCCTCCAGTGGTGAGCCGACAGTTTTATTTTCTGGGTGTTCATCTCCCGAATGTTTGGGACACTGGCCGTGAACATGTTTCACATCCAGGAGACTCTTCCCGCAAAGGTGCGTTGGTGCTGGCTGGTACGGGAACGCGACACCTTCACTGCGTCACCACGGGATAGCACCGTTCTCGTGTCCCGCGTGGTGACTCTCGGAGGTTGGCGTAGGCCCGCTAGGTGTGGCACTCCTTGCACTTGTGCCTTATGAAACACCACAAGAGCAGCTACGTCCCTGCGGTGTTCCCGGGAGTCGACGGAGCTGAGTGTCTCCGGCCCAGTTGGGGGATCTGCAGCATCCACCAGTCGCAGTGCCCGTCGCTGGATGCCGTCGAGTCTCCCGCTGTGAGAAGCAGCACACGACATCCCCGAGAGGGCAGCATACTCTAAGTAAGGCCGTATCTGGGCCTTGTAGAGCAACAGCCTCCCTTTTCTGTCGAGGAAGCTGGCCACCCTTCGCAGGCAGGAGACACACACACACACACACACACACACACACACACACACACACACACACACACACACACACACACACACACACACACACACACACACACACACACACACACACACACACACACACACACTCTCTCTCTCTCTCTCTCTCTCTCTCTCTCTCATACTGGAATGTTCAAAAGAAAATTATAATTCAAACATTTACACCCAAAATTCTTAAGGAAATATTTTGGGAACTAGGAGGAGGAGGAGGAGGAACTGAGATATAAACACAAACACACGGGTGGTAGAAATTTAGGCTGCTAACGAGAGAGAGAGAGAGAGAGAGAGAGAGAGAGAGAGAGAGAGAGAGAGAGAGAGAGAGAGAGAGAGAGAGAGAGAGAGAGAGAGAGAGATTGGGTGGGATAGGGAAATGGAAGGAAGCTAAGGAGTCAGATAAGAAAACGAAAGGGTGATAAGATATATAGAAAGAGAGGAGAGGAAGAGGCAACTAAGAAATGAATGAAAGGGGAAAAATAATCAACAATGGGAAAGTGAATTTGGAAAAGGCGAGAGGAAAGAAACGAAAAAGAGAAAGGAAAAAAAGGGAAAAAAATGTGAAAGCGGAGGTGAGGAAAAGAGGGGAGCGAAAGGGAGGAAGGGGCATATAGGAAAGGAAAAGAAAGGAGAGAAGAGGAAGAATTGTTAGCATGGGAAAGAGGAAAGGAGAAGAGGAGATAAGAAAAAGATAATGATAAGGAAGGAAAGGAATAACTAGGAAATAATAGAGAGATATGATAAGGAGTTGAGGAAGGAGGGGAAAAGAGAGTAAAGAAAGGGAAAGAAAAGGGAGACTTACGACAGAATTAGCGAAGTGGGTGAAGGGATGATGATAGAGATGAGAGGAAGGGAAAAAGAAAAAAAGAAAAAAGAAGGGGAGGAATCAAGGGAGGTAGTGAGGGAAAAAGAGGGTACATGAATGAGAGGGGAAGATGATGTATAGGAGACGAGAGGAGAAGGGAAGGGACGAGGGGAGAAATAGGAAAAGAAAGGGTGACTGAAGAGGGGAAGATGATGTAGAGACGGGGAAAGAAGGAGAAGGGACGAGGGAAAAAAATAGAAAAATGAAGATGATTGAATAGGCGAAGAAGAGGTTTGGAGAAAGAGGAGGAACAATGAAGAACAACAACGAAGAACACCGAAAAAGGGAAGATAGAAAAAAAAGAGGGGAAGATGAGGTTTTGAGAAATGAAAATATAGAGAGAGAGAGAGAGAGAGAGAGAGAGAGAGAGAGAGAGAGAGAGAGAGAGAGAGAGAGAGAGAGAGAGAGAGAGAGAGAGAGAGAGAGCAGACAGCATGGCCCCACAACCTCTTATACGTGTTTTGATTGGTCTCGTTATCTCTCCTCTGTTCTGTCTCACTCTCTCTTCCTCCTCCTCCTCCTCCTCCTCCTCCTCCTCCTCCTTCTCCTGTTTCCTTCTTCCTCCTTAGCCACTGACAGACGACCGAGGGAAGAAAGCAGGAAAAGAAGGAAGAGAGAGAGAGAGAGAGAGAGAGAGAGAGAGAGTTATGAAAGCCTAGTAACAGAGAAGGAAATGATAGATAGGTGAATACACACACACACACACACACACACACACACACACACACACACACACACACACACACACACACACATACACACACACACACACACACACACACACACCACTAGGCGAATCATGAATAGCAGGAATAAGAAAAAAAAGGAAGAGAAGCGGATCAGAAGTTAGAAACGAATGAGGAAAAGGAAGCGAAAGAAAGAAGAAAATGAGACAAACACCAAATTACAGAAACTCACGAACAGCAAAATAAAGTATAAAGTGAGACAAAGAAACGAATTACAAGAAGATGAAGATAAAGAAGAGGCAGAACAACAAAAACAAAAACAAGAACGAGAAGAGCAACACATAGATCAGAGATTATTAAAGTAGGTGGAGGAGGAGGAGGAGGAGGAGGAGGAGACAGAATTAGATAAACAAGAGAGTGGGAGGAAAAATTGACAACGGGAGGAAGGGAAGAGACGCGATGCTGTCCCCGCGCGGCGCATAAATACCACTGATTTGTTAAGGGATGCTGAGGCCCTCCATCCCTCCCTCCCTCTCCCCTCTTCCTCTCCCCTCTCCTTCCCTCCCTGCCTCTCCGTCCTCCCTTCATATCACCTCTTCATCCCTCCCTCTATCTCCCTCTCCGTTTTCCCTTGCTCTCCCCTCTTTCTCCCGTTCTCCTTCCTCCCTCTTCATTCTCTCTCTCTCTCTCTCCTCCCTGAGTCACACCCCAGACGCCACCTGCCTCGCCGCACACCTGTTTCCCGCCACACCTGTCACACTCATATCTATCTTTACGCATTCCTCTTCCCTCTTTCCCCTCCTCCTCCTCCTCCTCCCCCTCCTTTCTTCTTCGTCCTCCGCGTAATTTTCTATCTATCTTTACGTATTTATATTTCCTCTTGCCTTATGTCCTCCTCCTCTTCCTCCTCCTCCTCCTCCTCCTCCTCCTCCTCCTCCTCCTCCTCCTCCTCCTCGCACACCTGCCCATCACACCTGCCCCCTCAAAAACCTCTCCCCTCTAAGCGCGTGCGAACACACACACACACACACACACACACACACACACACACACACACACACACACACACACACACACACACCTGCGCTCAACAAATCACAGCCTCCCTGACAGGTATCCATCTGATGGCAATTAATCTGTTTTCCCCCTGACTCACCTGTTGCCCTCACCTGTCTGTCTGTATGTATGTATATATGTATGAATTTATATTTTTATTTTTACGTTTTGCCTATGGCGTCGGTAGGCTTTCTTCGTGGGGCCTGATGATTGGCCCCCGCTCGTTATGGCGCAGGCAAGTGTTTATAATGGCGCCATCTCGTATGGTTCATGCTGCCCCCCGGACCTCATCTTTGATCTTCTTTCTTAGAGAGAATCTGAATTTCGTGTTAATAGGTGGTCATCAGGACAGCATGTCGGTAGTCTTAGGCCACTCGGCGGTGGCTGAAAAGTCCCAGCTTGTGGCGGCGGGCGCCCTTCTGAATGCAACGGCGTCATGCTAACCACTCAGCTACCGCCACCAGTTTGTCTGTGTGTCTGTCCTCTCTCTCTCTCTCTCTCTCTCTCTCTCTCTCTCTCTCTCTCTCTCTCTCTCTCTCTCTCTCTCTCTCTCTCTCTCTCTCTCTCTCTCTCTCTCTCTCTCTCTCTCTCTCTCTCTCTCTCTCTCTCACTCTCTCTCTCTCTCTCTCTCTCTCCTCTCTCTCTCTCCTCTCTCTCTCTCTCTCTCTCTCTCTCTCTCTCTCTCTCTCTCTCTCTCTCTCTCTCTCTCTCTCTCTCTCTCTCAGTCCAGAAGCAAACACATCTGACAGAGCCGTAAACAATTTTCATAATAAGTCACGCGCGCGCGGACACACACACACACACACACACACACACACACACAAGGGAATGCAAATTAGGATAGGCTGAATTTTCTCTTTTTTCCCTCCCTCCCTCCCATCCTTCCTCCCTCCTTCCCTTTGTTTTCTCCGGAACGTTGTGAGAATACCAAGAAATATTTAGAAGAAGGGAAATGAGCCAAAAAGAAGCGTAAAAAGGGAATCACGAGTTATGGAATGCTTAACACACACACACACACACACACACACACACACACACACACACACACACACACACACACACTATTAATCATCTACGCAAGAGGAGAGACTGTGGAGGAGAAAGGAAAAATAAAGAAAAGCTGAAAAGAGGAATTAAAGAAAGAAAAAGTTCAGGAAGCGGAAGAAGAGGAGAAAGAGAATGTCATGGAGAATTTATATAAAGGAAAAGGAAGAGGAAAAGAGGAGAGGAAGAAGAAGAAAAGCAGGAGGAAGAGAGAAAAACAGAATAGGAGAAGGAAGAAAATTATCCGTCTAGAGGAGGAAGAAGGAAACGAGAATAAGGAAGACGAAAAATAGGTGAATGAAGAGAAGAGAAAAAGGGGAAAGAGAAGGAGGAAAGAAAGAGGAGAGAAAGAAGAAGAATATCAGGATGAAGGAAAAACAAAAGAATAGGAGAAGGAAGAAAATTATCCGTTTAGTGGAGGAAGAAGGAAACGAGAATAAGGAGAATAAGAGAAAAAGGGGAAAGTGAAGGAGGAGGTTAATCCGTTTATAAAAGAAAGAAGAAAAGGAAAACTGCGCAAAAAATGGAGTATAAACATAAAAAAAGGGGAGGAGGAAGAAGAACAGGAGGAAGAGGAAGAGGATAATCAATTTAAAATGTTCTTTGTATGCATTCCTCTTCTTAATGGCCTAAAAATAGCGCCGTGTTTATTTACAGAGCTCTAAAATAGGGCCTCGGCGCGCACCTTCCGCCTCACCTTGCGCCCTGATTATAGGCGCCTGTGTAGCGTTTTTGCCGGCGTGTACGTGTTGCGAGGCGTGTGCGGTTTTTTTTTTTTTTTTCATTGTATTGTAAACGTACACGAGAGAGAGAGAGAGAGAGAGAGAGAGAGAGAGAGAGAGAGAGAGAGAGAGAGAGAGAGAGAGAGAGAGAGAGGTGGTGGTAGTTGTAGAGAGTGACGGTAGTAGTAGTAGTAGTAGTAGTAGTAGTAGTAGTATGTTAGAAGGTTAAGTGACTGGGAGAAAAAAGATAAGGAAGAGAGAGAGAGACCTACTCCACAAGCATCCCAGACCTTTTTTTTTTAGTTATCCCTTCGCACTAGAGGTCAAGGAGAAGGGAGGAGAAAGGAGGGGGGAGGGAGAGTAGGGGTGTGGAATGGGGTGACAAGATAAGCTGGGGTGATAGTAAAGAGGAGTTTGAGAGGGAACGGATGGGGAGGGGAAAGTGGAACGAGGATTATGGAAGGGGAAGGAAAGGGGTTAGGTGGGGGCACAGATGGAAGGGTTGGCGCCATGGAAGGAGGTGAAGGATGGCAGGGTTTCTGACAGGGCAAGGAAGGGGGCGAGGCAAGTGCAAATCTGGAAGGGTTGGCACGATGGCAAAGATGTGAGGGAAGGACGAGAAAGGGTGAGGGGTGTAGGGATGGCGGCAGGGTGTATGTGAAGGGGGTGAAGGGTAGCGAGATAGTGGCAGGGAAGGGAGGCAGTGAGGGAGGGAATGAAGAGGTCAGCGTGGCGGCAGAGGTCAGTGCTTGCGGGTGCTGAGGAGAGGAGTTAAGGTCGCGGCAGGGGTAGGGGTAGGGGGGCAGGGGGGCAGCAGGGGTGGCGCCAGGCAGGGTCCTCGCGCTAGTAGAGGTTTATTCAAGGATAACAAGACGGAGAAGGTAAATATTTATAATGTGTGTCGCTGCCGCCACCCCCCTCTGTGCCACCCCAGCTCCCCCTGCCCCCCTCCCTCACCCCCTGCCCCCCTCCCTCACCCCCTGCCCCTCTCCCTCACCCCCTGCTCCCATCGCTTACCCCTTGCCCCCATCTCCTACCCCCTGCCCCCCTCTCTTACCCCCTGCCCCCTCTTCTTAACCCCTCCCCCTGCCTGTCATCACACCTCCCAAGGGAGTCTATCTATACAGTTAAAGATACAAACATACATACAACTACACATGCCCACATACATAGTACAAGCATGCATACATACATACATAGTAGACTACATACATGCATACATACATACGTACATACATACATATATATAAACACATACATACATATATACATACTCATACATACTTCCATACATAAACGCAGACAGACACAGATACAGACATACAGACAGACAAAAGACAGGCGGATACATAAGATCTGTTTTGATACTTCTTGACACACATTGTTACTATTTCAACCTCCATCAGTCCATTTTATCATTTGCTATAGTTTACTCTTTACTTATTTTCTTTCTCTGTTTAGTTTTTTTTCTCTTTAATTTATACCCCTTCAAAGAATATATTTTATTATTTTTGTTTTGTTTTATTCTTCATCTATTTTTCTCTTAACATTTATTATAATTTTGTTTGATCCTTTCTAGCTTTTCTCCCTCCATAACAGCATCCTTACACTTATTCATATGTTTTGTCTTTTTAATCTTATGTTTTCTTCCTCGTTATAACAACATTCTTTTTACACTTTTTCTAATGTTTTTTCACACTTTTCTTTTCCTTTTCTTCCACCTTATAACAAAATTCTTATTACACTTTGTCACTTGAGTTTTCATTATGTTTTTTCTCCTTATTTAGTAACATTTTTATTATTCATATTCTGTTTTACATTTTAAACTTTTCTCCCTTTTCAACAACATTGTCAATACTTATAAAAGCTTCCTTCATAAGTAACATATTTCGTGCAATGTGAACCTAATCGATTTTTTTTTGTCTCGTATACGTTGTCACTTTCTTAGCTCAGTAATCCTTTAGTCATTATTCTTGTTATACTTCGTCCAATTCCGTGGAGTGGTGGTCAGCGTGTCCGGCTACCACTGCGGGCCAGAGTTCGAATCCCGTCTCATTCATTCGGCGTGCAGCTCACCCAGCTGTTCATCCTCTGTAGAGTGGAATTTTCACACGAAAGTGAAACACACACACACCCACGCACACACACGCACACGCACACGCACACGCACACACACATACACACATACAAATGGAGATACATAAAAGGCTTACCTACATATATACATACATTCAAACATACATACATACATACATACATACATACATACATACACGCACTTTGGGAAGCCTATTGCGTATCATAGTCAGTATACACACACACACACACACACACACACACACACACACACACACACACACACACATTTAGTTATACGCAAATGTTATTATAGACACCTACGCAAACTCATAAAGCGAGAGAGAGAGAGAGAGAGAGAGAGAGAGAGAGAGAGAGAGAGAGAGAGAGAGAGAGAGAGAGAGAGAATAAATATTTATGACGGAAGATGCGTGACAAGACGATGTCGTGTGTCTTGTGAGCGGTGAGAGAAGGAGGAGGAAGAGGAGAGGGAGGAGGAGGGGGAGGGGGAGAAAGAGTAATGACGCCCGGAAATATGAATATTCTCTCTCTCTCTCTCTCTCTCTCTCTCTCTCTCTCTCTCTCTCTCTCTCACACGTGTATAAAACGTTGACGAGCACGTGAATCTGTGTGTGTGTGTGTGTGTGTGTGTGTGTGTGTGTGCAACGTGGTGCACCTAAACAATGAATTGGTGACACGGTTAACACACACACACACACACACACACACACACACACACACACACACACAGGCCAGTCATAAAACAGGTACAAACAAACACACACCGCCAGGGAGGTGAATCAACGCCCTGTCCGCGACCCCTGTTTGTTAAAGGTGGCAGGGGAAGGGGAAGGGAAGAGGAGGGGGAATGGGAAGGGGAGAGGAAGGAAGAAAGGGGGAGGGGAGAGGAAGGGGGATGAGAAATGATGGGAAAGGGGAAAGAGAAATGGAAAGGAAGGAGAGAAGAGAAGGGGAGAAGAAGAGAGGAATGGGAGACTAAGGAGGGAAATGAAGGGGAGAGGAAGGAGGGAAGGGAAGGGGAGAGATAATGGGAAAGGGAATGGGAGAGGAAGAGGGAAGAGAAGGAGAGAGGAAGTAACTAAGGGGAGGAAGGGGAGAGGAAAGGGGAAGAGAAGGAAAGAAGAAAAGAAAGAAAAGGGCGAAGAAAAGGAATATACCGTCAATCTGAAGGGACAACAGCAAGGGGCAAAACAGAGGCAAAAATTGAAGGCAAATATGAGTTTAAGATAAAGTTACTCAGACAAAACAAGAAAATTATAATATAAATTTGGTTCAAAATTGAAAAAAATAATAAAGATCAAAAGCCGAAGCAAAAAGTTATAGTTTAAAAACGTTCGTAAGTCAAGCAGGTACTGCAGTGCGACTCAGCTATGAAGTGACTGGGCGGGGCCCGCTCTGGGAGTTCCGTGGCCTTAGCGCTGCCAGATCTTAATTTACGTATTCATAATATTTGATACTGTTGCGGTAAAACCTAGACCGCTACGAGGAAGCCAAGGATTTCTGCGTGTATGTTTCCGAGGCAGCAAACGAAGGTGAGAACTCCGCCGTGTTTAGTCCGCGGAGCTCTCAGCCTCGTTTGCTGCCTCGGAAACATTCAAACAGAAATGCTTGGTTTCTTCGTAGCGATCTAGACTTTACCGCAACAATACACATTTTCAAATAATACGTTGATGACACATGAGGGAGAGAGTGAAGTAGGACATGTAGGATCAGACTGGTAGCTGTAATTAGTTAATGAGAGTAAGGTAGTGACACGTCAGGCAGGGTAAGGGGAGAGGTAGAGGAGGTAGGGGAAACACAAAAAGGCAGAGAGGGAGAGAAGGACAAGAAGAATAGAGTATAAATGAAAAAGGAGATTGCAGAGTGGACAATAATATTGGGAAAATCGGAAGATTAAAAAGAATGGAGGAAAAATTCAGGGAACAACAAGGCAGAAGATGACCTGGAGGGTGAGGAGACAAGGAAAAAGAGAAAAATAGAGAAAAGGTATAAGAACACGGAAGAAAAAGAGGGCAGGGAACAAGAGAAAGGATAGGGAGGACAGAGAAGGAGAGAAAGGGGTGAAGAGACAGAAAGAACTAAAAGCACAAGGAAGGAGAGGAAAAAAAAGAG
>NC_066541.1:4543635-4623635 GCF_024679095.1 Eriocheir sinensis | reverse complement strand
GCGATGATTTGCATTGTGAACTCGCTGAGGAGAGAGAACTTTTTCCCTTACCTGGGTGTTATCAATAGTCTTTTTCAATGCTATTAGCTTCTCTGTAACTTGTATCTTCTTTAAAATAATTTGGGATCAGCAAACAAACTAGTTCATTGAAGGGTTACTTTTAGATATTCTGTAAAATTCTTGTTAGTGTCCTGACCCAGACCTTGATCAGCAACAAAACTCCTCCGTTGATCTGTTTTGATGTGATATTGATGGACCCACGATCTTCTCTTTTTCCTGCTTTTGTCCCTTACCAAAATTACGCCATATTCATCTGACATTGTTGACACTAAAACCATTCGCTGCGGTGTGATAACCAAGGTGACCGATCGTACGCGACCATTGCGCGCGATCGGATTCATGCAATTGGTTGTGCAGATGTGCGAGTTGCCTTGATCAGATGTTTTTTTTTTTTCAGCTTTCCACTCAAGTTTATCGCCCCGGCTCTTTTCTCTCCTCTTCGTCTGTTTTATTTATTATTTTTTGTCTCCCTGCGGAGAGTTACGTGCTGTAGATGGAGCCGCTCCTTGACCTTTTAGCGTCACCCGATCTCGTCTTTCCCTTCACCAGAAATTACTAGAAACTCGGCCTCGCCAAGAACCTTTGTCTCTCTCCCTGTATCTTGCTCTCCAGAACTTTATCTAAACTAAAACACTTCACAAAATTTTTACAGCATATTTTCGTGAGCAATTCACAGCATCTTTTTTTTATTGTCTTTTTCCTCACCAAAATGTTAAGTGAAGTGCCTCTTGAAATTTTTACGGCACCTTATTTTTGAGCCGTTCACATCATCCCTTCATGTTTCTCCTTCACCATTAATGTTTTACGGCGTCTTTCTTTTTTCAGTATCTATTTCCTCCTGCCTACGACTTAAACACTTTCAAGAGGGGAGGGAGTATCAACACACCTCTCAAAACGATTCTGACTCTGTGTTTCGAAATTCTCTCACTACACTTTGCTTGAGATTTTTGGTTTCCTTAATACTTTGCCCTTGAGCTGATACTTTTCTGTAAAAATTATGTAAATCTTTCACGGCATCCCTCCTCGTCTCTCTGGCCAGGAATTCCGTACGGCATCTTTTTTTTTTTTTTTTTTTTTTTTCCTTCCACACCACCCATTCTTGTCTCCTTCTTCGGGAACTATTTTGAGTTTTTCATACCATCTCTTCCAGTCTCCCTAGCCATTATTTTTTTACGGCAACAATTCTGACCCATCCACAGCATCTCTTCCTGTCTCTCTCTCGCCATTATTTTTCTACGGCAACAATTCTGACCCATCCACAGCATCTCTTCCTGTCTCTCTCTCGCCATTATTTTTCTACGGCAACAATTCTGACCCATCCACAGCATCTCTTCCTGTCTCTCTCTCGCCATTATTTTTCTACGGCAACAATTCTGACCCATCCACAGCATCTCTTCCTGTCTCCCTCGCCATTATTTTTCTACGGCAACAATTCTGACCCATCCACAGCATCTCTTCCTGTCTCTCTCTCGCCATTATTTTTCTACGGCAACAATTCTGACCCATCCACAGCATCTCTTCCTGTCTCTCCCTTCCCATGATTCTTTTACGGGAACCATTTTTAAGTCTTTCACACCACCTCGTCTCGACTCATCTTCGTTATGATTTTCTGCTGTCTCTATTTACTCCTGCCCACGACTTAAACACTCTAAAAAGGGGAGTGAGTATCAAGACGCCTCTCCAAACGATTCTAACCCTCTGTGTTTTCGAACTCAATCACTATAGACACTTTACAGGAGCAGCGCCAGTGGGCTTTTTTGTTTCCTTTATTGTTTGCCTTTGAGCTCCCTCCTTTACTGTAAAATAAATAAAATAAAAGTCTTTCACAACATCCCTTCCTATCTCCCCCGCTCCAGACACACCCGAGACCGCCTTCCTCAACGCCGTGGTCTCCGCCGGGGTGACGCACGAGATCACGGCTGCCTGCTCACGCGGCGACCTCCTTCAGTGCTCCTGCAGCAGACGCTCCCTCGGGGCGGCCTCGCTGGGTGGGTACTGCTGCGTGTGTGTGTGTGTGTGTGTGTGTGTGTGTGTGTGTGTTAACCTTTCCTTCGTTTCCTTTTCCATTTTATTACTGCCTTTCTTCTTTCACTGTCTTTACCTCCTCTCAGGGATGGAGTGAATACTAGAGTTGTGTATTCGAATAGGAATACGAATACCTCAAATTTTAACGAATTCGAATACACTGAAATGGTTTTAATTCGAATACAAATACAAATACTTTTGAAAGTATTCATGAATACATTCATGAAAACTTTTCATTGAAAAATACCTTTTTCACGTAACTGGGTAAAGCTCTGTTCTAAAGTTATGCTACAGTAAAATGAACTCATGAACCTGTACTGTACACGACAGTTACACGTCCGCCCAGGAGGCTGGAGTTGTAAGGAACAACGACTGTTATTTCTGACAGTAAATTCTGAAATATTCGTTAGATTATTCGCAGAATTCGAATATTTTATCCTTGTATTCGAATACGAATGACAATACTTTGATTTATATCAATAATTATTCGATTACGATTACACCCAAATACGGTATTCGAATACGAATACCGAATACGAATACTCCTTCCCTGCCTCCTTCCGCATCTTCTTTCCTGATTTCTCCCTCATCCTCTTCCATCCTCCTTCCTTCTTTCCTTCATTCTTTCCTTCCTTTCTTCTTGCAGTTGTCTACTTGTGGTTAAGGAGTAAAAATTATTTCCACACAGCACTTATAAATAAACTTTCCAGCAGCACACAATCCCACTACACAACACTAAACAACAACAACAACAACAACAACAACAACAACAACAACAACAACAACAACAACAACAAGAGCAAACATTACAAGACAAACTCTGGAACAATCTTCCTTCATCTGTATTTCCTCCTGCCTACGACTTGAACTCTTTCAAGAGAAGGGTATCAGGACACCTCTCCTCCCGAAATTGACTTCTCTTTCGGTAACTCCTCTCCAATCTTTTTAGGGGCAGTAAGTAGCGGGCTTTTTTTAATTATTGTTTATTTTTAAGCCCTTGATCTGTCTCCTTTGCTGTAAAAGAAAAAAACTGACCCTCCCCTCCCTCTTCACCCATTTCCAGGGCGGATGAATCGAAAACCAAAAAAAAACCGGCGGAACAGGATCGAGAAGCAATGGTACTCCGGGCGGAAGAAAAGAGGAAGACGGAAGGAAAAAGGAAAACGAGAACGATACAGCGAGAGAAGATGGGAGGAGAGACGCGAATACCAGGAGAAAACAAACCCTCCCCTTTCCTCCCTGTCTGGTGTGACTGGGGAGGAAGGAGGAGGGGATGGGGAGGTAAAGCATGGGGAGGGAGGAATACCCGGGGTGCCCGACGGGGAGTGGCACTGGAGTGGATGTGACGACAACGTGGGCTTCGGGTACCGCATCGCTCGAGACTTCATGGACTCGCGTTACTTGCTGGGGCGGGAGAGCCAGGACATCAGGAGTATTGTGATGCTCTGGAACAACGAGGCGGGACGAAGGGTGAGTGGTGGTGGTTGTGGTAGCAGCAGATGTCGTTGTGGGAGTCGTTGTTTAAGGAGTTGTTTAAGCCGAGCCGGCCAAGTCAATCTGTCGACGAGGACTGGCGTGTCTATGTGTTGTGGTAGTAACAGATGTTGTGGATATAGTAATAGTGGTAGTAGATGTATGTAGTTACGGCTGATGTGATGTCAGTAGTTGTAGTTGTGGTAAGTGTAGACATTGATGTTTTTGTTTTTTTCATCTACTCGCCACGCACATTCTTAGGTTAGGCTCTGGGCCACGACAACCCAGCGACTTTTAGGCCCCCTTGACACTGTGCCGAATTAGCATCCGGCGATCGTTTCTAGACCTCTTTCCGACCATGTGCGACCCTTTCACATCAACATTTCACACCCAAGACCTCGTGTACCCTGAGTCGCTGGGTTGTCGTGGCCCAGAGTCGGCATCTTCTTCCCCTCTTTACCACCCTCACCTCTCTCATTCTCTCACCTCTTACCTCATTTCACTTTTTTTTTCATCCACCCAGCCGCATGCCCTCTTCCTTCATCCACCGTCTCACCTGTTTCCTTCACCTTACCACACGCATTCCACATCCACCCACCTTAACACTGTTCATCCATACAACCACACGCAGTCCTCCTTCATCCAACTTGACATCCCTCTTCAGCCACCACCACACCCACCTCCTCCTTTGCCCAAACTACTGTACATCCTTCTCCCCCAGTAACCCCAACAGCTTCCTCCTTCACCCAACTGTGCATCCTTTTCCAATCACCCTCGCGCCCCTCATCCTTCTTAACCCTTTCGCATGCTTCCTCCTCATCCACCCAACTTCTCAACCTCCAGCTACCTTTGCAACTTAGTCCTTCACCCACCTTCACTTCCTCCTCCTCCTCCTCCAGCCATCTTCACACCCTCCTCCCTCCCCCAGGCCGTAAGGAACAACCCGGTACCGCATTGCAAGTGTCACGGCCTGTCCGGCTCCTGCACCCACAGAACCTGCTGGCGACGACTCCCCACCTTCAGGAGCGTCGGGCGTCACCTCAAGGACAAGTTCAGCGCTGCGACCAAGGTACTGAAGGGTGGGAAGGACACACACACACACACACACACACACACACACACACACACACACGCCCATATTAAATTTTTGTCAACGTATTGAGGTCTCATTACGCCTAATTTCCAAGGGCCCACAGAGCAGATTAACTGGATTTTCACGGGTGTTTTTTTTTTCCCGCTCAAGATACAGAAGTCGGGTAAAACTATCACTAGACTCATAAAACATTCTTAAATGCATCGGGCTTCCCTTTACGACTATTTTATAAAGCCACAGAGAAGGTTAACCGGGTTTGTATGAGAATTATTTTCCCGTTCAAGGTGAGTAGCGGGCTTTTTTTTCTTTTTTGTTTTCTTTTTCTTAAGCCCTTGATCTGTCTCCTTTGCTGTAAAAAAAAAGTGCAGAAGTCGGGTAAAACTGTCACTAGGATCATAAAACAGTCCATGGAAATCCCAGGAACTTCTACAAGAGTCATTTCAAACAGGCGTATTGAGGTGGCGACACACACACACACACACACACACACACACACACACACACACACACACACACACACACACACCAAAAAAAAAAAAAGTCCCCAGTGTAAGATAGCGGCTAGGACAAAGATAGCGAGAGGTCCCCTTATCTGAGGTCCCGTTTAGGCCGCGGGACGGATTCTTGTTTACTCTCAGCCTTAGTGTAAACAGATGAAGTTTCTGCATAATTAAGGTTGACAAACAGAAGATCCAAACAACCCGTAAAAAAAGGAAGGCTCGTGTGGCAAATAGATGTCTTAGTGTTAATGGGTTTGTTGATTTATTGTATATACAATGGAAAGAATAGTCGATAATGACCTAGCTGTTAAGTGTGTCAAGTGTTTGTAATATTAGTAACAACTGGAGTAGTCTTAGAAGTACCAGCAGCAGTAGTAGTAGTAGTAGTAGTACTAGTGGTAGTAGTAGAAATAGTAGTAGAATCTACGTATGTCAAGTTAATAGCTATAAAAGTAATGGTAGTAGCATTAATGGTAGCAATGATTGTAGTTGTATTATTATTATTATTAGTAGTAGTAGTAGTAGTAGTGGTAAAAATAGTAGTAGTAGTAGTAGTAGTAGTAGTACTCAGCCTCAACAAACAAGAATTTGTCGACGCCATTGCTCTGAGATATGGCTGGCCGATTGAGGAACTGCCTGCTCTCTGTGCATGTGGATCACCAAATGATGTCACCCACACCATGACATGTAAAAAAGGAGGCTTCGTCTGTATTCGACACGATGAAGTGAGGGCTCTGACAGCCAGCATGCTTGGGGAGGTATGCCAAGACGTCACTACCGAGCCGGCACTGCTTCCCCTGGACGGCGAACACCTTCGGTACAGGACAGCCAATACCTCACAGGAGGCACGGGTTGATGTAAGTGCCCGCGGATTCTGGGTGCGCGGACAGCGGGCGTTCATGGACATCCGCATATTCGACCCGGTGGCTGCCTGTCACCGTGAGATGCCCCTGCAAGCCGCCCACCACAGGAACGAGCAGGAGAAGACAAGGGCATACGGTGAAAGAATCCAACATGTGGATCAGGGCAGCTTCACCCCCCTCGTCTTCACCACATCCGGCGGGATGGGTCCCAGGGCCCAATGCTTCTACACACGCCTCGCGGAACTAATCTCAGAAAAGAAGCATCAGCCAAGGAGCCACGTTGTCGCCTGGATGAGGTGTCGCCTCTCGTTCTCCCTGCTCAGGTCGGCCATCCTATGTCTCAGGGGCACCAGACACTCTGGCCCAAAAGCCACTAACATCTCCAATATGGACTATGAAGCCACAGTGGTGGAGAGTGACATTAGGGTGGGTCGGGAGTGACTTGAGTAGGGAAGGAAAGGGGGATCTAGACGTAATAGATGATGGGTGATTTAGTGTCAGGTAGTATTAGTGATATGGTTAGATGCCACAGTCATTAGCGAACAGAGTTGGGGCTAATGACCTCCAAGCTATGGAGCCCTCCATGATTATGTGTCGGGAAAATAAACATGGGTGGAGGTATCATTTATGTTGTGTAGAAAAAAAAAGTAGTAGTAGTAGTAGTAGTAGTAGTAGCAGTAGTAGTGGTGGTAGTAGTAGAGTATAAATGTAGAATAAATAATTACAAAAGTAATGGTAGCAGTATTAATGGTAGCAATGGTATAGTATTCCCATATGAAAGTAGCCAGTGGGGTGTCGGCCGAGGCGGGTCAGCCCCGCCCCGCTTGACAACGTTTGAATACAACCTTGTCAAGTGTTATGGTATTTATACAAAATCTTTGTTATTATCCTAAAACGAAACAATCTTAACGCTATATGACCTTATTGGATTATCCAATTATTTAATTAAATTAATTTAAAGGTAATAAATAGCTGACCCACCGGCCAGTTTCAAATGGGAATACTATAGTAGTAGTAGTAGTAGTAGTAGTAGTAGTAGTAGTAGTAGTAGTACTATAGCAAAAATGCTGATTAAACAGTTACAAAAGTAATGGTAGTATTGATAGCAATAGTAGTAGTAGTAGTAGTAGTAGTAGTAGTAGTAGTAGAAATTACAGTAGCATCAATAGTAGACGTACCAATAGTAGCTTCACCCCCACCACTATAACTCCCCCCCCTCTCCCCCCTCCACCACAACAACCGCTACTCCTCATCACCACCGCCGCTAACACTCCTCCCCCGTGCCCGCCAGGTGACCGCCAGCAACGACGGCAAGACGGTGTTCCCCGCCACCAGCAACGTGCGCGCGCCCAGGAAGCAGGACCTCGTCTTCCTCGAGGACTCGCCCAACTTCTGCAGGTCAGCCTGGGTCACGGGGTCACGGGGTCAAAAAGATCATGGTTGTTTTGTTAGCTTTAATAGTGTTTTTCACTTTTCATTGAAGTCGTTAATTAGTTTAGTTAGTAAACTGTGTACAAGAAAAGTTTTGATGATACTGATAATAATGATAATGATGATAAGTTATGCCACATTATGTTCTTGCTTTGATTGCAGTTTAGATTTTTTTAAATGTTATCAACCAATTTATCATCGTGTGTGTAAATCATGAAGGTCAGAATACATATAATTATCTCATTTTTTTCCGGTCCACATTCATCACTCTGTAGATTGGGGGCGTGCTTGTGTGTGTGTGTGTGTGTGTGTTTTTTTATTCCTCTTCACAGTAAACAAATTCGTTCAGGCTCAGTGTATGTGTGTGTGTGTGTGTGTGTGTGTGTGTTCGGTCATTCACACACACACACACACACACACACACACACACACCGGCGACGCGCCTGTATTATTCTTATATGACAAATCTCCTTCATCCATCATCATTAGTTTGTGTGTATTTGCATAGATAAGTACAAGTCATTTGCTGTTTTTTCTAAGTATTTACACGCATACATTAGCGCGACGACTTAATGTGCTTGGATGTGTTGAAAGCTTGCACACACACACACACACACACACACACACACACACACACCTCCTGAGATTTCTTGTTTGCGTCAAGAATCAGATAAAAATGCAAATTCGGATCATAAAAATATGTTAAAGTAGCACGTTCGGTTTCGTCTCTGTGTGTGTGTGTGTGTGTGTGTGTGTGTGTGTGTGTGTGTGTGTGTGTGTGTGTGTGTGTTCTATCTGTCTGTCTTTCCATCCGTCTATCTATCTGACTCTATATATCTATCTTTCTATGTATCTATCTCGTCACCTTTCCCTTCCTTATCACTTTTTCCGTAACCTGACTCACCTTTTACTCTTCTCATCCCTTCTCCTTCCCCTGTCACCCCAGCCCCTTCTCTCCCCTTCACCCCCCCCTCACATATGTCTCTCCCCTCCCCCCCAGCCCCAACAAGAGGACGGGCTCGCTGGGTACCAAGGGAAGGGTCTGCAACACCACCTCCTATGACCTCAACGGCTGCGAGCTCCTGTGTTGTGGCCGAGGATTCACGCAGGAGGAAAGATGGGTGGGGATGAGTTAAATTTACCCTTACAATATAACTTATACCATTACACTATACCCTCACGCTATGTATCCACTCTATACCCCATACAGGAGGATTCACGCATTAAGAGTTGTGTTGAGATGAGTTAACTATGTCCGCACAGTATATCCTTACACGGTTCCCTCAAACTACACCCTCGCTCTATACCCTTACAGTATATCCCGTGCAGGCGACTCTGATAAAAGACACAACAATCACTTTATCCCGGCAGCTTCGTCCGTTGGTGTCTTTGTGCTATGTTATGAGCGCATGTTTTCGTGATATGTTTTTCCACCACGAAGGGATGAACGCTTTGTGGTATATATATTTTTTCCATTTAATGTGTTTTGATTGATATATGGCTGCCAGAAACTGCTGTGAAATGCTCTTTGTTTCATCAACTTCTTATTGATTGACAAGTACCGAAACTATAATTAGATGTTCTCGTGACGCTTCTGGAAATACTGTATGTTTGCGTTCTTAATCCTCGCGTTCAATATCACACACTAATACAACATTCCTTCTCTTTATATAACTTTCATTTTAGCCCTCAAATTCCTACAATATCCCATACTAACACTAAACACAACATTCAATCTATTCATATAACTTCAATTTCCTTCTATACTTCTTTCAATATCTCCTAAACTTACACTAATACAACATTCCTTCTCTTTATATAACTTTCATTTTAGCCCTCAGATTTATTCAATATCCCATACTAACACTAAACACAACATTCAATCTATTCATATAACCTCAATTTCCTTCAACACTTCCTTCAATATCTCCTAAACTTACACTAACACCACATTCTCGCTCCTCATTCTTACCCGCTTCCTCCCTCAGTTTCTCCTGTATCACCTAACCTATTCTCTTTCTCATTATATTGTTCAAATTAGACTGACAGCTACCAAAAAAAGGCTTTAAAATATTCTTCCTTCCTCATCAACACGTTTTATTTAATGATTGTCAGCCAGAAGGTCATGAAATTGTCGCTTTTTATCATCACCGCGTCTCCTGATAATTGACAACTTCTGATAACCAACGACACAACCACTCCATGTCGTGATGAGCGTGTTCGAGGCTAACACCACATTCTCGCTCCTCATTCTTACCCGCTTCCTCCCTCAGTTTCTCCTGTATCACCTAACCTATTCTCTTTCTCATTATATTGTTCAAATTAGACTGACAGCTACCAAAAAAAGGCTTTAAAATATTCTTCCTTAATCATCAAGACGTTTTATTTAATGATTGTCAGCCAGAAAGTCATGAAATTGTCGCTTTTTATCATCACCGCGTCTCCTGATAATTGACAACTTCTGATAACCCAACGACACAACCACGCACTCCATGTCGTGATGAGCGTGTTCGAGGCAGAGGGACGAAGCTGCTGGCGTGGGATCGTAATCGAATATTGTTTTGTCCGACTCGTTGAAACGGATCATGATGGACAGCAAGACAAGTAGTGCTGAGTCACCATCTGAAGCTGCGTTGGCTGAGTGAGAGGAGATGGAATGTGTTAGGGGGCAAATTTTCCGTGGATCTTCAATCAAACCTCGATTCCCGCTGGCGTGGTTCTCATATTTCCGTGGTTTTCTGACGTGTCCACGATCTTCCAAAGTTACGGTAGATTTCACTGAAGGACGACGGTATTACTCACCATCATCATCAGCAGCAATAACAAGAAACGAATGAGAACCACGCCAGCGGAAATCGTGGTTTGACTGAAGATCCACGAAAATTTGCCCAGTGTAATAGCCCCTTTAGGTGATAATGAAGAACCTGTGGAATGAGTGAAGAGGTATGTGAGAAGAAGGAATGCTGTGTTAGTGATAGTTTAGATGATATTGACGACGGAAGAAGAAAATGGAGAAAAGGAATGATGTGTTAGTATTAAGTTATATTAAAGAAATTGTGGAAGGAAGCGGGACAAAATGGGAAGAAAGAATATTATGTTAGTGTTAAGTAATAATGATGATGTGAGAAGAAAATGGAGAAAAGTATTGTTTTGTTAGCATTAAGTTAAGTGATGACGGAGAAAGTGAGGAAGGACGCGGGAAAAATGGGAAGAAAGAATATTGTGTTTGTGTTAAGTAATATTGATGATGTGAGAAGAAAATGGAGAAAAGTATTGATGTGTTAGCATTAAGTTAGGTGATGCCGGAAAAATTGAGGAAGGAAGCGGGTAAAAATGGAAGCGAGAAAGTTGTGTCAGTGAAAGTTTCGGTGATATTGAAGGAAGTATAGAAGGAAATAGAAATTATATGAAGAGATTGAATATCGTGTTTAGTGTTAGTAAAGTTATATAAAGAGGAGGAATGTTGTGTTAGTGAATGATATTGAAGGAATTTGAGGGCTAACATGGAAGTTATATAATGAGGTGGAATGTTGTGTTAATGTTCGTATTTGATAGTGAAGGAATTTGGGAATGAGTTTGACGTTAGATGAAGAGAAGGAATGTGTTCGTAGGTGATATTAAAATACTTTAGGAAGGAGTGGAAGTTATATTAAGAGAAGCAATGGTGTGTTAATACATATACATAACACTGAAGCGATTGAGGAGAATGGAATATAAAAAAAAAAATACTACGCAAAATATGGAGATGGAATGTTGGATTAATGTGAGTGGGTGAGGAATGAGTGAGGCGAGGAATGGGGAGAGAGAGGATGGATGGATGTAAGAAATAGTGGGTGTAAGGATAAAGGAATGGTGAGGTTGGATGGAATCAATGGCAGATGGTTGGAATGAATGGGCTATCGTATTTTTATTTGCCTCATGTCTTCCCGGCACACCTTGACACACCTCCCGTTCACAGGTGGAGGAGAACTGCCGGTGTCGCTTCAGGTACTGCTGCGAGGTGACCTGTCAGACGTGCCGGGTCAAGCGGATCATCTCCCACTGCAGATAATACAGGTAAAGGTAATGATTGCAAAGATGATGATGATGATGATAATAATAATAATAATAATAATAATAATAGTAATAATAATAATAATAATAATAATAATAATAATAACAATAACGAATGATAGTGTTAACGAATAATGTTGAAAGGAAAGGAGAGGAACGCTTGTGAAGGGAAGAGAAAGGAAGGTAGGGATTGCAAAGTGAAGGAATGCAGGGAAGAGAAAAGGACATAGACAGAGGAAAGAAAGGAGGTGATAATGAAGGAAAAGTAGGACATGTAGATGAGAAGAGAATGCGGGAGTGAAGTGAAGCGATGGAAGGGGAAGTGAGGGGAAGAGAAGTGAACCAAAAGAATGGGAAGTGAGCCTAAGGGAAGGGAAGGGGAAGTGAGGGAAGAGGTGGAGAAAGTTGAGCAAAAGGAAGAGGAAGTGAAAGGTTGGAAGAAGAGAAGTGAAGAAAGGGAATGTGAAGAGAATTGAAGTAAAACAAAGGGAGAAGAAATAGAGAGAGGGAAAGAAAAAGGAAGGAAAGGAAAATGAAGAAAAGGGAGAGGAAGGGAAACAACGGAAAGGGAAGCGAAGCGAAGCAAAAAAAAAAGGAAAGTGAAGAAAGGGAAAGTGAAGAGAATTGAAGTAAAACAAAGGGAGAAGAAATAGAGAGAGGGAAAGAAAAAGGAAGGAAAGGAAAATTAAGAAAAGGGAAAGGAAGGGAAACAACGGAAAGGGAAGCGAAGCGAAGCAAAGAAAAGGAAAGGAAAGTGAAGAGAAGCGAAACAAAGAACTTGGGAATGAAGGAAAGGAAGGGGAAGGATAGAGAAGTGAAGGGAAGCAAAGTGAAGCGAAGGGCAGAGGAGGGAGGAGGTGTTTGGGTGTTGGCTGTATATCCCTGGCACCGTGTTTTTGTGTAATTAGACTCCTTGTTTACCCTGCACAGTGTTCCCGGCGAGGCGAGGCGGCGCGAGGGAACGGAGAAAAAGGAAAGAGAAAAAAGGGCAGCCGAGTCTTTTAAGCAGCCACTGACCGGGGCGAGAGAGGAGTTGCGTGCGTAGATGCATATGTGTGTGTTTGTGTGTGTTGTGGGGGGTGCGGGGGGTGACTGGTTGAGGGTGTGTGGGTGTGTTTGTATGGGTGTATGTTTTTTATATAAGTGTAGGTGGGAGGGAGAATAATAGGTGTAGGTATGGGTGGTTGGGGGTGTGTTTGTATGGGTGTAACGTGTGTGTGTGTGTGTGTGTGTGTGTGTGTGTGTGTGTGTGTGTGTGTGCGGGGGGTGACTGGTTGAGGGTGTGTGGGTGTGTTTGTATGGGTGTGTGTTTTTGTATATATGTGTAGGTGGGAGGGAGAATAATGAGTGTAAGTATGTGTGGTTGTGTGTTTGTATGGGTGTAACGTGTGTTTGTGTGCGTGTGTGTGTGTGTGTGTGTGTGTGTGTGTGTAGGTGGTAAGGGGAATTGTGTGGGTGTGGGTAGGTGTTTGTGTGACTTAGTGTGTTTGTTCGGGTGTTTCTTGGTGTGTGTGTGTGTGTGTGTGTGTGTGTGTGTGTGTGTGTGTGTGTGCGTGTGTGTGTAGGAATAGCGTGGGTGTGGATCGGTGTGGGTGTGTTTGTGTGGAGTTTATTGAGTAAGATGGACGGAAGGAGATTAAGGAGGAGGTATTGAGGGAAGAAGAAGAGGAGGAGGAGGACATGATATTACACAAGGCAGGAGGAGGTAGCTAGAAGGAGGAGGAAAAAATGCGTGTGTGTGTGTGTGTGTGTGTGTGTGTGTGTGTGTGTGTGTGTGTGTGTGTGTGTGTGTGCGTGCTCTGCCTTGGTGTTCCTGTGATAGGGTGTAGCCAGGGCTGGGGGGGGTGAACACTCGCTTCCCAGGATCTCTGCCACAGCTTTAAGTCACTGGTGTGTGTGTCGGGGTGGGGTGAGGCGGGGCACTCAACACACACACGCATGTAAATACACTTAGAATATGAGACTCAGCACACTGGAAGCACACACTCGGTAATACACTCACTTATAAATGTATTAACAGAAAAATACAGTTAATATAAAAAAGTTAACACAGTGAAAAATACACACATAGAAATTCACAGGAAAATACAGTTGACATATAAAAAATAATACAATGAAAAAAATCACATGTATAAATGATGATACACAATATACAGTTAACTCAATGTGCCTAATAGTGTAATGAAATACACATGCTCATATACTCTATAGCACTACTTACATGTTAATACACTTAGTTTATATGTATCACTGCAATGCATTTATACATAAGGTAATACTCATTATATGTATGTGTCATTGTATACTTAATGCTTACTACCATTAATATGCATTAGTGCAAGAAAATATACACACAGCATATACAGTCTGTAGAAAAGGTATCCATCACCCAAAGAGAGCGATACGTTGTGCCACATGGAATGAGGATTTCTAAATACTCACCTTTTTTTCGTTCGTCCTATAACACTGGTAGGCCTTCATGATGGGACCTGCTGGCTAGCCCCACTCTGTAATGGTGCAGGCAAGTGTTTTATAGTGGTGCCATCTTGCTTTGCTCATGCTGACCCCTAAAGCTCATTTTTCATCCTCTTTATAGAGTTTATCTTGAGTCTGGGCTGATACGTGGTCTTCAGGACAGCACGTTGGTAGTCTTAGGCCACTCGCCCTAATATGCACCTCAGCCTTGAACACACACCTGAGTTACATAAATTACACCTGCATTACTTCACAGGGTTGGTACACCTTTCCTTGTGTGTTTGTTTTGTAGGAATATGTTAACAAATTATAAAACTTCAGCATTTTTTAGAGCAGTGTAAAAGAGTAACAGCACAACAGGTATTCATGTTGTAAGAGTGATGGAACGTTAACACAGTGAGGTGGAGAGCACTTTTCTGCAACCTGTACAGTGAAAGCTAATGCTGATGATAACCACGAGTTTGTACAGTGAGTATAACTTTTAGTGTTAACCCAAGGAACACATGATGACGGGAGGTGTGTGTGTTATATATTTGTGTGTTTTGAGATGAATTTTGATAGTCGTAATGATAATAATGATATGGAGGAAAAGTTTATTTATATAATTATTTTCATTATTATTATTATTATTATTATTATTATTATTATTATTATTATTATTATTATTATTATTATTATTATTATTATTATTATTATTATTATTATTATTATTATTATTATTACCATTATTATTATTATTATCATTATCATTATTATTATTAACATTATTATTACTTTTATCATTATTTTTGTATATGTATGTCAATTTTTCTTTTCTTGATTTTCTCTCTGATATATATTTAACCCAATAATTTCAGTGCTACAGAAATTATTTAATATGTTTATTGTTAATTTAGAGGAATTTGCGTCCACATAATTGCTGTACGGTTTTTTTTTCAAACAGGATAGTCAGGAGGTGTAGAAAATATAGTAAGTGTGTGTGTGTGTGTGTGTGTGTGTGTGTGTGTGTGTGTGTGTGTGTGTGTGTGTGTGTGTGTGTGTGTGTGTGTGTGTTTGTGTGTGTGTGTGTGTGTGTGTGTGTGTGTGTGTGTGTGTGTGTGTGTGTGTGTGTGTGTGTGTGTGTGTGTGTGTGTGTGTGTGTGTGTGTGTGTGTGTGTGTGTGTGTGTGTGTGTGTGTTTGTGTGTGTGTGTGTGTAATCCAAAACGCTTAGTCACTATTCATGCCAAGATTCAGTGTGCGTATGTATGTATGTATGTATGTATGTACGTATGTGTGTTTGTATACAATTATAATAGCAATAGTCATAGGGCTGCCTTAGGTGTATGTAATTCTATCGCCAGTTAATGCTAAGTTAAAGAAGTCACATTAATTTATAAGAACAAAAAATACAATAACACAAAAAAATACAGGTTCTTTGATAACCAAAATAACAATTTATCCCATTTACTAACAAACACAAATATATATCTCCGAATTATACCTCAAAGTAATAAAGCCAAAACAAATATATAATGTCAAAAACTAAAGGAACCAGAAAAATGCACAGGAATCGTTAAAGGAAGCCAAAGGGATCACATTAAACTGAGTGTTATTATGAGGGGTTCTGATCCTCCTCTTAATCACTTACTGTTGGGTTGACTCTTGTAACTCCTCTTAAATTTGTTTCCTCTCTTCCTCCTCGTAATCTTGACTGAGGAAGAGAGACAGCATGAACATGATGAAGAGAAAGTAGTAGGAGGCGGAAGAGTAAGAAAAGGATGAGGAGGAGCAGGAAAGGGAAAACGTAGAGACAGGAGAGGAGGAAAAAGAGAAGTAGGAGGATGAAAAGAAGAACGGGAATAGGAGGAGGAAAAGGAAGAGTAAAACAGGGAGGAGAAATAGAAGTAGGAGAAGGAAGAGTAAAAACAAGAGAGAAGCAGGAAGAGTTAGAGGAGAAGGAGGAGAAAGAGAAACAGGAAAGGAAAATAATAAGAAAGTGTAAGAACAGTTGAAACGAGAAGGATTAACTTTAGTAAGGAGAGAGAGAGAGAGAGAGAGAGAGATCAAATTTACCTGTATTAAATTAATCTACTTCTTTCTCGTGCAATTTCCCAAGAAACTGGAATGAAAAGAAAATCAAAGTAGTCGAAGAAAAACGAAGATATAACTGATGGCAAGAACAGGAGAATATAATAATAAGAGAGACATAAACAACAAGATGAAGGAATGAAGAGAAGAAGAAAAAAACAGTGAAAAAGTATCAAGAATAGGGAGAAAAAGAGGAATGAGAGAGAACGAAAGAACAGGAGAAACGAGGAAGAGGAAGAAGAGAGAGACAATAATGGAGGGAGGAGGCGAGACTGTGTAAATTAGCAAAAAAGAAGAAAAATATGTATAAGATAGAACAGAAGGACAGGAAAAGCAAACAGGAGGAGAGAGACGGACAAGAAAAAAGGAAAAAAAGAAGGGAGAAGAGTGTGTAAAAAAATAGATGCAAAAACAGAAGCAGGAAGGAAAAAAGAAGTAAGAGAAAATGCAAAAAAATAATTAAAAAAACAAGTAGGAGGAGGAGGAGGAGAGGCAGAGACCGACAAGAAGAAGAAGAAGAGAGAAAAAAAAAGAAGGCAAGGAGGCGAAGCTGGCTCTATCAAACCCAATCCACGTTCTTACTGGTGTGATCTACCCTTCATCGAACCGCAAGACCCGACCTAATACCTCTTATCCATCACCGCGATTATGGGGGAGAGGCGAGCGGTCTTAAGGAGGCTGAGTGATGCCCCCGGACTCATTATACTCAAACTCAGCGTAGACTCACCCCGCCCGGCCCTCCGCGTCTCACCAACTTCCCCGGCGGCCACGGACATATAAGGGCGGCTCTGGTTAGGTATAAATGGCGGGTAATTAATACATAGGTTTCAACGGGGTAGCATTTCCATGTCAAGGCGAAGCTAGCAATTATGTGGGATTCAATTACTGCTGGAGTTAGTAATGAGGAGGTGGATGGGGGAGAGAGAGAGAGAGAGAGAGAGAGAGAGAGAGAGAGAGAGAGAGAGAGAGAGAGAGAGAGAGAGAGAGAGAGAGAGAGAGAGAGAGAGAGAGAGAGAGAGAGAGAGAGAATGTCTGATATTTTAAACGTTTTCATAAATATTAATGTGTAAAGAAAACGAATAAAAAGAATAAAAAAGTAAAAATAAAAGAATATGAAGTAAAATAGAAAAAAGAAGGGTATTGAGAGAGAGAGAGAGAGAGAGAGAGAGAGAGAGAGAGAGAGAGAGAGAGAGAGAGAGAGAGAGAGAGAGTAATGAAGTGAAGGGCAGGAGGGAAACAAGGGAGGGGAAGGGATGTTGGCCATTAGCTAGCAACATCAACACACGGAAAGTTGTTTACGGGGAAAGTGTTTTAAAAATCCCTTAATGAGTTGTGGACAGGTAGGGCGCGGCGCATCCCACCTGTGTTTATTATCACGCTTTGCCTGCACGCCACGCCACCCTCGGAGTCCCCTGCAACTTGAAAAAAATATAGTGTTTCTGCTTAAGGAAATTTTATCTTAGAGAGTTCTTGGAGAAAAATGAAGAAAAGTAAAACAATGGAGCTTCTGCTTAGCCACAGTTTATGTTAAGGCGTTCTGGGAGAAGAGTGAAGGAAAGTAAAGACAATATATAGAATTTCTGCTTAACTTGAATTTATCTTAAGGAGTTCTTAGAGAAAAGTGAAGTGGATGAAAGTATATTTTCCCTTACAACATGGATGGATAAAAATATAGAGAATTTCTGGTTAACTACATTTCATCTTAAGGAGTTTTGGGAGAAAATCAAAGAAAAGGACCAATATTTTTCCTTGCATTATGGAACGAAAAAATATGAGTTTCTTTCAAACCAAATTTTGTCTAAGAGTTCAAGGAAAGAAAGAGAGCGATACATTTTCTTCTAGCTACGGAAAGTCAGCGGCGCACCAAACGAAAGGTACATGAAAATAATCAAAATGTTGCACGAAATTGAAATGCAACATACTAATAGATACAACATAAGTAGTCAGCTGGTTGAGGAGATTAACCCGTCCGCTGCGATTGGCACGGATTTCGCCTTCACTGGTAGCCTGGTAACATATAGTCCCAGGTCTTTCTCTGCCTCTGTGGTGGATAGCGGCGTGTTTCTCATGTAGTATTGGTATGCTGGATATCCCCTCCCAAGGTGCATGACTTTACATTTTTTCATTTAATTTAGCAGCCACATTTTGTTCCATTCTTGTAGGAAATTCGCAGTCAAGGGGTTAAAAGGAGCGATTTAGATAAAGAACATATACTGGAAAAAACATCCTTGGGCACGTAGCAATAGGATTAGAGTATATAGATTCAAGTCCAGGAGGAACACGGGTAAAAACTGGTTCACGAGTGGGGTGGCGGATGAGTGGAACAAATTAGGCAGATGCGGAGTTGATGCAAACACGATTAAATGGAGGTTAAAATGAATTGATGGAGGGAAGGGCGGTGGAGAACCCGTTTTCAGAAGACATCATGTGCACGCCGTCTGGCCTCGCGTGGTTTCTTTGTGTGTCTCCCTGATAATTAAGAGGCAAAAAGGCACAAAAAGAGGAAATAAAACTGAGTGAAGGAACCTTGCAAGAAAAGCCACAAATATTAAAAGAATAGAAACATATACGAAAAAAACTTATTATATTTAACCAGTAAAGAGAAGGTAGAGTTTAGTAAGCCCCTTAACGAAAGATAAATAAACAGTGCTTACATATTTAATTAGCTGATGGTTCTTACAAATAGTTCAGAGGAATGAAATGAATAGAAAAATACGAGTACTATATATAATTTATCAACAAAGAGAAATGAGTGTTTCGTTACTTAGTGAAAGAGAAATTAACAGTGCTTACATATTTAATTAGTTGATGGTTCTTACAAATAGTTAAGAGAAATGAAATGAACAGAAAAATACTAATTATAATTTATCAACACAGAGAAATGAGTGTTTAGCTCCTCAGTGAAAGAGAAATGAACAGTGCTTACATATTTAATTAGCCGATGTTTCTTACAATTAATTAAGGGAAAAAGAAATATAAAAAACTAATTATATTTCATCAACGAAGAGGAATAAGTGTTTAGTGAGTCCCTTAACGACATATACTGGATCAGAGCGTACAGATATAATTACGTAGTTGGTGCTTTTGATAAATAGTTAAGAGGAAACGAAACATATGTAAGAAAACAACTAATTATATTTTATCAACAAGAGGAACAAGTGCTTAGTAAGTCCCTCAACAAAATATCAACGAACAAACATTATAGATATTTTTTAATTAGAGAAAACCCAGTCATCGGAGGCTTCCCACAATTAGTAAGGGTTTTAATCGCCCCCGCGCACCCGGAGCCATAATTAGCTTATTACACATTCCTCCCGCGCCTAATGACGGAGGAAGCGCTTAAGGAATTTATCTTTAATTATGTTTTTATTGAGTTTTCATTAATTAAGTGGGGGACGTTCCTTTGTGTGTGTGTGTGTGTGTGTGTGTGTGTGTGTGTGTGTGTTTGGGAGGGAGGGATGCGCTTGTGTTTAGAAGAAAACGTATGTATGTATTTTTTTTCGTCTCTCTCTCTCTCTCTCTCTCTCTCTCTCTCTCTCTCTCTCACACACACACACACACACACACACACACACACACACACACACACACACACACACACACACACACACACACACACAGACACACACAAAAAAGAACAAGGCGGGAGAGGCTTCAAAAGACTCGTTTCATCACCAACGGATTAATACAACTTGATCCGACACTCTCTCTCTCTCTCTCTCTCTCTCTCTCTCTCTCTCTCTCTCTCTCAACATTTTTCCCCTAACCACCCCAAGCTATGAGAGAGTGGGGGAGGGGAGGGGGTAGAGAAGGGAAGGGAAGGGAGGAAGAGTGGGAGGGCTGGGGAGGGGAGGAAGGGAAAGGAAAGGATTGAGGGTGAGGTGGGGGGAAGAGGGAGTGTGAGGGGGGAGGTGGAGGGGAAGGAAGGAAGAGGGGAGGAGATAGCAGGGGAGCGGGAGGGGAAGAGGGAGGAAGGGGAGAAGGGGAGGAAAGCATTACAATCAGTCTGGCTTCCCTCTTCTTCTCCTTTCCTCCCTTCATCACCCCCTTTCGGTCCCCTTAGGAAGCCCCTCTCACCCCCTCTCTCTCCCTTCCCCCCTTCAAGCTCCTCCTCTCTCTCCTCCTATGCTCCTCCTCCTCCTCCTCTTCTCCCCTAAGCTGGGTGATGCAACTCTCTCTCTCTCTCTCTCTCTCTCTCTCTCTCTCTCTCACACACACAGAACACACACCATATCCACCCCGTCCATCGTGTGTGTGTGTGTGTGTGTGTGTGTGTGTGTGTGTGTGTTTAAAGTGAAGATTTCAGGAATATACTTTCAAGGTTTTCATGGAAGTGTTTGCCTTTTTTTTTTTCTTTTTTGTTTGTTTTTTGTTTACAGTTCTAAGCTTTTTATTTTTTCTTCTCTTTATTTCTCGTGTGTACGCGAGTGTTTGGTGTCTCTGTCTGTGCGTGTTTGTTTTGGTGTTTGGAAAAGTGACTCGTGGGGGCGATGTGTGTTGTGTTTGAATTACCTTTATTTCCCGTGCGTGCGTGTGTGTGTGTTTGTATGTGTGGTGTGTGTGTGTGTGTGTGTGTGTGTGTGTGTGTGTGTGTGTGTGTGTGTGTAAGGAGGTATGTTTAAAAGGACAAGAAGATTTATTTATAATTTTAATGAGACTTACCTTGAACTAGATAGACTGAAAAAAAAAAACATATGAAAACAATAGTTAAAAAGTATGCGTGTACAAGATATATGAGTATTGAAATGTAGAGTATATGTACAAGAATGAAATCAAATGTAGAAAGATTTATGTGGGTATATCTATTTCTAGTGATAATGAAAGGGAGGAGAAAGAGGAAAAGGTCGACAGATTGCGTACAGGAAAACATGAGAGGAGAGGCAGGACTTGAATGGTATGAACACGTGATGATAAGGGTGAAGAGGAGTGTAGGGGAAAAGTAATGGAAATGGAATGAAGAGTAGAAGATCGAGGAAGCAGTTGATAGATTGTGACATGAGAGACAAGAGTTGAATGGTATGAACACGTGATGATAAGGGTGAAGAGGAGTGTAGGGGAAAAGTAATGGAAATGCAAGTATATGATGGAAAGTAGAACAGAGTGGGAGATCGAGGAAGCGGTTGATAGATTGTGTAAAGGAAGACATGGGAGACAAGACTTGGATGGTATGAACACGTGATGATAAGGGTGAAGAGGAGTGTAGGGGAAAAGTAATGGAGATGGAAGTACAGGGTGGAAGGAAGAGAGGAAGACCAAGGAGGAAGAGATAGATGGATTGTGTAAAGAAAGGAAGACATGAGAGAGAAAACATCAATGAACAAAGGAAGACGAATAATGAAAAGCGAAGTAGAGTATAAGGAAGAGAGGGTGGACAAGGAGGAAGAGGTAGATGGCTTGTGTAAAGGAAGGAAGACATGAGAAACAAAACGTCAATGACCAAAGGAAGACGAATAATGAAAAGCGAAGTAGAGTATTAGGAAGAGAGGGTGGACAAGGAGGAAGAGGTAGATGGATTGTGTAAAGAAAGACATGAGAAACAAAACATCAATGACCAAAGGAAGACGAATAATGAAAAGCGAAGTAGAGTATTAGGAAGAGAGGGTGGACAAGGAGGAAGAAGTAGATGGATTGTGTAAAGAAAGGAAGACATGAGAGAGAAAACATCAATGAACAAAGGAAGACAAATAATGAAAAGCGAAGTAGAGTATAAGGAAGAGAGGGTGGACAAGGAGGAAGAGGTAGATGGATTGTGTGAAGAAAGACATGAGCGACAAAACATCAATAAACAGAGGAATATGTATGAAGACAAGTATAGAGAATAGAAGAACAGGGAAGAAGGAAGAGAAAGTCACCGTGATGGATTGTTTAAAAGAAGAAATATGAGACAAAAACATAAGAAACATCAATAAACAAAAGCTACACAACGGACCACAGAAAAGGAGACTCATACACAAAGACTGCTCCGTGTGATTTAGGATGATAATGTTAAGAGGGAAAAGAGAAAGAGGAGGAAGGTTGTCTCCTCGTATCTCATCTCCATTACAAGTTCTTTTCATACGGGGACGCATATCTGAGTAAGAAACTGATAGACACGGTAAAGAGAGGTGAGTCATATGTTTGGCGTCGTAACAGAAGGGGTGACCAGGGGAAGGGATGACGGAGACGGCTGACGGAGTGGGTGACGGACAGGCGCAGCGGAGGAGGGTGACAAAAGAGGGTGTTAGGAATGGATGATGGAAGAGGATAACATACGAATTGGGTAACAGATCGAAGGCA
Organism: Eriocheir sinensis; assembly: GCF_024679095.1. Taxonomy (NCBI): domain Eukaryota; kingdom Metazoa; phylum Arthropoda; class Malacostraca; order Decapoda; family Varunidae; genus Eriocheir; species Eriocheir sinensis. The sequence continues at coordinate 4,601,318 of NC_066541.1, read as the reverse complement.
GAAAAATGTAAAACGGGGAGGAAAGGGCAGAAGAAATTAGCAAGAAGATGACAGAGAGGAAGTGACAGAAGAGTTTACGAAGAGGTGACAGAACAAAGACGGGGAACTGGAAAGACGGAGAGGAATAATATAGACAGGAAAAAAAATAAGAAGATAAACAAAGAGGAAGCCACGGAAAGAAGTAGAAACAGAAGAACGTAACATGAAAAGTGAATAACAGAACTGAGAGAGAGGAAAGGAATAGCGGAGACGAATGACGTAGAAAATAAATGATTAAGAAAATGACGGAAAACAGTGAAATAGGGACGGAAGAGTATGACGGAAAGAAGACAAAGAAATGAAAAAAAACAGAAGATAAAGAAAAAAAAAAGAGAAATTGACGTGAAAGAATTAGAAGAGAACAGAGAAAGAAGGACAGGAAGAAAGTTACAGAACGAAAGGGAGAGAAATGCGAGAAAAACAGAGGAAAGATAGATAAAATAAATTACTTTGAATATAACAGAGAGGAAATGGATGAAAGGAATAACAGAGAAAGAGGGACAGAAGACTAGCAAAACGAAAGCAAAGAAATGAAAAAATCAGAGAGGAATGACAGTAAAAGAAATGACGGAGAATGCGACAGAGAGGAAGTGACGGGAGGTGACAGAGGGAAGGGGGGGAGGGGGGGCAAGGAAGGGGCTGTATCATGCTTGTTTGTCTGTGGTGTTTGCTTGCCTCGCGAAGGTCTGGCGGCCCTTCCGGAGTGCGAGGAAAGAGAGGGAGAGAGAGAAGGAGGGTTGGAGGGAGGGGAAGCAAGGCGGTCTCTTTACTCTTCTTTGCTCCTCCTCCAGGTTGTGTTCTCTCCTCTGTTTACTCTTGTTTCCTCTTGTTTTCCTCTTGATCCCTCTTGTTTCCTCTTGTTTTCCTCTTGATCCCTCTTGTTTCCTCTTGTTTTCCTCTTGATCCCTCTTGTTTCCTCTTGTTTTCCTCTTGATCCCTCTTGTTTCCTCTTGTTTTCCTCTTGATCCCTCTTGTTTCCTCTTGTTTTCCTCTTGGTCCCTCTTGTTTCCTCTTGTTTTCCTCTTGATCCCTCTTGTTTCCTCTTGTTTTCCTCTTGATCCCTCTTGTTTTCTCTTGTTTTCCTCTTGATCTTTTTTCCTCTTATTTTCCTCTTGGTCCCCCCTGTTTCCTCTTGTTTTCCTCTTGGTCCCTCTTGTTTCCTCTTGTTTTCCTCTTGATCCCTCTTGTTTCCTCTTGTTTTCCTCTTGATCCCTCATGTTTTCTCTTGTTTTCCTCTTGATCTTTTTTCCTCTTATTTTCCTCTTGGTCCCCCCTGTTTCCTCTTGTTTTCCTCTTGATCCTCTTGTTTCCTCTTATTTTCCTCTTGGTCCCCCCTGTTTCCTCTTGTTTTCCTCTTGATCCTCTTGTTTCCTCTTGTTTTCCTCTTGATCCTCTTGTTTCCTCTTGTTTTCCTCTTGATCCTCTTGTTTAATTCGTTTCGTCTTCGATTTGTTCTTCGTGTCACTGGGTCCTGTTGTTCCTTCTCTTTGCTCGGATTGCTTTTGTTCAAGTCTCTTTCCTTTATATATTTCACTGTGTCCTTTTCCTTCTCTGTTCCTCTTCTCTAACTTGGCGTAAACTAGATAGATAATAGATAGATTGATGGATAGAAAGATTGCTGGATAAGTATATAGACAGACTCCTCCCGAAGTTGACCTCTCTTTCGGCCACCTTTTGTGATTCTTTTTTAGGAGCAGCGAGTGGCGGGCTTTTTTATTATTGTTTCCTTTGTTTGTGCCCTTGAGCTGTCTCCTTTGTTATAAAAAAAGGAGGTAAATAGATAGAATGATAGACATTATACAGGTTGACATATAAAAGTAAGATATGTAAATTGATGGAGTGATTAAAGGAAAGAGAGAAAGAAAATTGAAGGCCTCACATTGCTCTCCAGATGATGAAAATTATAAATTATTTTTATCTACTTTTTATATTAATTTCAAAGGGCTTACCCCCCAAGAATCACTATACTGAAATAAAATGAGAGTAAGCTAAAATGAGATATTATTAATTTGTTTTAGTGACGTTCATGTCAATAAGCTACCCAAATAAGTGGAAATATTACGACAATGTTAGAAACGTGATAAAAACGACAAAAATAACTGCTCTATACAAAAACGAGAAAATTAATTATATATTCGCTAAAAAAAAACAGCAAAAATAATTTTATACTTGAAATGAAAATTACAAAATCAATTACTCAATTTGATAAGGACCAAAAATAGTTATTCTACAATATAATAACAATGTCCGTAAAAGAAATATGTAAAAATATGGCGAAACAATGCGTAAAAAAATAAGTAAATATAACATACCATAATAAAATAAACGCTCAAAATACATTGATATAAAAAAAAAGATTAATTCTACAACTTCCTCTCTCATCGATATCTTTCCCACAACTAGATAGATAGATAGATTGATAGATTAAAAAAGATTCATTCTACAACTTCCTGTATCATCGATTTTTTCCCACTACTAGATAGATAGATAGACACAGATAGATAGATAGATAGATAGAAAGATAGACAGATACAATATTTTGGCTATAGAGAGAAGGGGGAAAGGAGGGTTTAAGGTGTTGTTGTATGGGGTGAGGGGGGGGATGTGAGGTCAAGGTGTCACGTCTCCCTTCCACCGTGCCTGCCAATAACCCGGGGAAGGTGTGTGGATGCTCTTGACACCTACTCGACACCTGTATGCCGGGGTAATTAGGCTCACCTCACCTGTTGTTTTGAGAGAGAGAGAGAGAGAGAGAGAGAGAGAGAGAGAGAGAGAGAGAGAGAGAGAGAGAGAGAGAGAAAGAGAGAGAGAGAGAGAAACACTTGAAAAACACTTGAAACACTTGAAACACTTTATTATGCTTACAAGAATATGGTTTTATAATAAGGAGAGAGAGAGAGAGAGAGAGAGAGAGAGACTTGAAACACTTGAAACACTTTATTATGCTTACAAGAATATGGTTTTATAATAAGGAGAGAGAGAGAGAGAGAGAGAGAGAGAGAGAGATTATTACGTAGAAACAGGCACCTCACATCTAAACTCTGCTCCTAAAACCTAGATTGCGAGAAAAAAAATAACAATAGACGTGTAAATTTTAAAAAAGAGAAAGAGAAAAAAGAAAGAAAAAAGAAAACAACAGCCGGGCATTAGCGGGCACTATTTATAACCCCCTACACCTCGGGCTCACTTAAATTAGGTTCGAATCCCCTCTACACAGTTTCCCGGGCGGCTTTTAGCACCTGTGGCCGCGTTTATATCCCCTAATCTTGCGGCCGGAGATCTCATCGGTACAAACAGAGGAAGCCTAGGCCCCGCTGTCAGGAGGGGTGGGGTGGGGGGGGGGCGTCCTAATTGCTTCGCCCCGAAAGGAATGCGATGGAGGAGGAGGAGGAGGAGGGATGGAGGGAAGCGCTTTAGGTTGGTATATAAGACACTTCGCTTCTTATATCAACTATTTCTAAAGATCAAAGAGGGGTCAGTCGGGTTCTAATGAGTGTTTCCTTAGGTTCACGGTACAGAAGAAGGGTCAAACTAACACCAGGGTCATAAAACTATTACTGGAAATGCCCACAACTCCTACGAAAGCCTTGTCAAATATGTGTTCTTGGGCGGCGAAATATCTTATAATACGACCCTAAGTTAGTTTTATGACAGATTATTGTGTTAACCTAGATCTTGTTATTGTATAAGAATGTATGTTTGTTTGCTTGTTTGGTTATCGAGGATGCAGAATATGGGGTGGGTGACTCCTGTTTTGTGTGCTCTGTTTTGTGTTAACGAAGAGAAAAGTGTTGTGGGCTTTTTCTGTATCTTTTTTTTTTCCTTGAGCTGCCTCCTCTGCAGTTGGAAAAAAAAATGTAGGTGGTGATTGCTCCTCCTTACCATATTTTGTTCGTTTTCATAGTTTGTTTTGTTGGTTCTTGAGATACAGAATGTCGATTGTTGCTGCCTTTTCTTCTCTACTTATTTATTTAGTGGTAAATTGAATATAAAACCAACGCCTAGTCACTATTTTTCACATCCCATAAAACTTGTAATGTCGATTGTTGCTGCCTTTTCTTCTCTACTTATTTAGTGGTAAATTTAATATAAAACCATCGCCTAGTTACTATTTTTCACATCCATAAAACTTGTAATGGCCCATATGATGAAGCCTAACAAGAAAATGATAGTTATTGAAGCGTTTACTGACTATAGTACATGAGATATTGCTGACTTTTGCCGAGGTAATATCTTAACTGAATCACAAGTAAACCTATAATTATACACATTTAAGGTAAGTATTATTGTGTATGACTGACAGGGTTTTGTTTTGGTGCAAGCCTAATACGAAATTGTAAAATATAATGCCTTTTTCTGAAGTGAATCTTACGTATGTTGTCAGATATTTACTCCGATATACAAACTTCATTCACGTATGGGTAAGTACTGTGTGTGTCACTTAAAAAAATAATAATATACGTATCAACAGCTGATTTTACCCGCGTGAGACCGAAGCATACGAGCCTACACACACAAAAAAAAAAATAAGCCAACAATTTGAGTAAAAAGTTATGAAAGCAAAATGATAAAAAAACTAATTGCCATAGTTAATAATAGGGTGAAACCACGACTATGAAAAGCTTATTACCCGCGAGAGACTGAAGCATACGAACCTACACACAAAAAGAATAAATATAAAGGAATAAAAACAAAATATATAATAATAAGGTGAAACTAGGACTGTGATGCGATAGAAACTAGGACTGTAATAAGACTGAAATTAGGGAAAACTAGATATCGATATTCCAGTAGGCTCGTCGGGCGGATGTAAACACCAGCCCGCCATGTGCCCGCCTCGTAGTCACTCGGCGTCCTGCGTTGGCCCTATTTCCTGTGTACACATGTGATCCCCGCAGTGATAAGGCGCGCCATAAACACCATTACCACCTGTGACCCGCGGGGGAGATCGAGGACGAGCCGCGCGGAAGGAGGACAGAGAAACAAGGACATGAGGTGAGTGTGTTGTTTTGGCCATCGAGAATTTGACACGGAAACTGATGGACGGTAAATGGTGGCCAGTCTTTCCTCCTTTTCCTGTTCCTCCTCCTCCTCCACTTCCTCTTCTTTTTCTTCTTCCTTTTCCTCTGCTTCTTCTTCTTCTTTTTCTTCTTCTTCTTCTGCTCTTCTTCTTCTTCTTCTTCTTCTTCTTCTTCTTATTATTATTATTATTATTATTATTATTATTATTATTATTAATATTATGGTTAAGATTCGTTTTAGGTCCGTGCCAGTATCTCATTACCTACCTTATGAAACATCAGTATCTCTTCATATATCTTTTCTACAAACCTTCAACAGTCATGGAAACGCTTTGAAAATCCAATTCAAGGACTTTTTGTTTACTCTTGAAAATAGGGGATAATGTTTACGAAAGCCCGTCGCCTCCTCTGCTGGCCGCGGCGACGCTGCAGCGGGTGTTGCGAGAAATACCTCCTCGCTGAAATAAGTCACATACACATGAGGGGGGGGGGGTCGAGGGGGGCGCAGCCCCCCCGTTAGTAGGTCGTAAAGTTCGGTTGGAGTAGTTTAAATATGCTCCCCGACCCTAAGCCCTCTGCGAGCTATTTCGCAGCTACGAATCTTTACCATTATTATTATTATTATTATTATTATTATTATTATTATTATTGTTATTATTATTATTATTATTTTTCCTCTTCTTTTAGCTTTTTCTTCCTCATCTTACTTCTCTTCCTCCTCCTCCTCCTCCTCCTCTTCTTCTTCTTATTCCTCCTCTTCTTCTTCTTCTTCTCCTTCTTCTTATTCCTCCTCTTCTTCTTCTTCTTCTTCTTCTTCTTCTTCTTCTTGTGCTTCCTCTTCCTCTTCTTTTTACTCTTTCTTATATAGATTTTTCTTCCTCATCTTCCTTCTCTTCTTCCTCTTCTTCTTCTTCTTCTTCTTCTTCTTCTTCTTCTATCTCTTCCTCTTCTTCCTCTTTCTTCCAAGGTGAACTAGTGGTCTGCGTGGTCTGCGTGGCCTTACAAGTGGGAAAGTGCAGGACAGGAAAGGCTAGATAGGCTGACCGGCTGACTGGATGGCTGGGTGGTTGGAGGGAGAGAGGAGAGGAGGGGAGGAGATCAGTAAGGGATAGGGTGGAGGGGTGGAGGGGTAGTAGTGAGGCAAGTGGGGGCAGGAAGATTAGTACAGGGTAAGGTGAGGGGGAGGGGTCGTGTTGTTGGTAAGGGGGAGGGGGTGGGGGGTAGAGGGTGGGAGCAGCGCATGTCATTGTGTGTGAATTAGGAGCTCGTGTGGAAATGAAGACGTTGGGTATTGCGTCTTACTTGTTTGTTTGCGTGTGTGTTTTGTTTTGTTGTGTCGACTTGCATGGAACGATTTGGGCTATTGTTGATTTTTTTTGTGTGTGTGTGTGTTTGTGTGTGTGTTTCCGTATTGTGTTGCGATTAGTTTGTGGTTCCTTTCGTGATTTACTTCAGTGTTTTGTATGCTGAATTGTCTGCTTGAATGTTCACTGGACTATTTTTTTCGTTTTAGTGGATGGAGAACGATGAATCTGAGAGGTCTAAATTATATGATCAGTAAAAAAAAATAAAAAAATAGGCTTATGTATAGTTTCAACACTTCAAATAATCTACATTACACCGATAAATTAAGTACACTAGTTATGATAATTTCTGTGATATTTATTAAAGTAAACCTGAATGCTTGTCCCAAATAACATTTCAGTATGTTCTCATTGTTTTTATAATTGTTGTTGCTTATTTGTTTTATTCATTAATGCTATTATGGGGAAGAAAACCAGGAGTCAGCATGATATTTTATTCAGTATGACAGGTAATGCTTGGAGAGAGAGAGAGAGAGAGAGAGAGAGAGAGAGAGAGAGAGAGAGAGAGAGAGAGAGAGAGAGAGAGAGAGAAAGCAGTCAGACGATGAATTAGACAAACATAAGATATATAACTTATTAAAATGACCTAAATAAAGCAAGCAGACTGAGATAAATGGAATATGTACAACTGTTATTCCTTGCCGGGACAGTCTTGGCACCAGCTGAGGCGAGAGGCGGCACTGAGGGACTTCACCTATAGTACAGTAAACGAATAAATTAACAAAGTGAATCAACTAACGAAACAAAATAGTTAAATTAAAGGAAATAAAATGTTACTTGCCACAGTGATTTAATCAAGTTACAAAACGTAAAGAGGAATTCAAAAAAAACAAAAAACAAATCTCGATAAATGCATGTCTTAGTCTTTCAGGAAGACGGAAAGTGACATGATACATGATTTAAGAAAGTCGTTGAGGACACTTATCCCAAGACACTAAATTTCAATCAGTTTAGGAGGAAACTGCCACAGTTTTTAAGTAGAAGTTATAAAAGCTGTGTGCCCTAAAATATAAATCGAAACGATGTGAGAATGAAATATGAAAAAAAGTTGAATTCTTATCCCACTCGAACTTGGCTATAATTATCCTCATTTTTTTTCATATAAATATCCCAACTCATGATTTTACTCTTTAATTTTGTCGCAGAGCTATAATTATCCTCATTTTTTTTCATATAAATATCCCAACTCATGATTTTACTCTTTAATTTTGTCACAGAGCTATACTTATCCTCATTTTTTCTTATAAATATCCCAATTCATGATTTTACTCTTTAATTTTGTCACAGAGCTATACTTATCCTCATTTTTTCTTATAAATATCCCAATTCATGATTTTACTCTTTAATTTTGTCACAGAGCTATACTTATCCTCATTTTTTCTTATAAATATCCCAACTCATGATTTTACTCTTTAATTTTGTCGCAGAGCTATACTTATCCTCATTTTTTCTTATAGATATCCCAATTCATGATTTTACTCTTTAATTTTGTCGCAGAGCTATACTTATCCTCATTTTTTCTTATAAATATCCCAATTCATGATTTTACTCTTTAATTTTGTCGCAGATGTCCTTAACAGCTTAACTTCGGAGTCTGAGTATCAGGTGATCCCTCAGGTGTCGCGTCCCGGGTGGCTAGATCTTTGGTTCAAGAGTCAGCCAGTCAGTCAGTCAATCGATAATATAAACACACACACCACCCAGGCTCACGATAATCTATGAAACTGGACGAACAATAAAACTAAGCACACGTAGTTACCATCGTGCATTGATTCTTAGGCTTCGCTCACTCTTTTATTACGTCCTTCAAAAAAAAAAAGTTCGATAGTTTTTATAAGTGCACAATACCTCACGCCTCCAAGCTTACAATGCAATGGCCGCTGGGAATAATAATAAAAAAACACGACACACTCACGATAGGAGCGTCGCGTCGCGTCTTTCCGTATAAATATTGGATACATCAAATAAGAAGAATGATAAAAAAACTACGTGTCGAGTTGGACTGAGGCGACGCAGTAAAGAAGTGTTCAATAAAAAGCCGTGTATGTGCTGACGGGGGCTCAGTGCGCGACGAGGGGTGGGAGGGGGAATACGTAACACCCCTGTCGATGAGAGTTCTGGGGTCTGTCTCCATCTATCACTGCCCGTTTTGGATCGCCAGTGACAATAAGATGGCCATGTGCTCCCCGGCCGTCCAATTAAACAGGAGGACACGTCAGGGCGCGCCGCTGGTTAGGCCGAGAACGCCGCCCGATTTGGAAGCCTCGTCGCCGCGAAGAACAATTTAATTTAGTATTCCCGGGGCCGGTGAGCGACGCGGCCTGACTAGCGGACGAGCCTCAGCGGGGGAGGGTCAGGGGGTCGCGGCGGGGAGGGCAGGAAGGATAGGCACCTGTCCGGACCACCAACACCACCATCACTACCACCACTCCTACGACCACCACCACCACTACCACCACTACGACCACCACCACCACTACTACCTCCACGACCACCACCACTACTACCTCCACCACCACCACCACTTCTACCTCCACCACCACCATCCTCCTCATCATCACCATTACCATTGTCACTACCGTCACCACCACCATCATCACCACCACCATCATTACCACCACTTCTACCCACCACCTCCACCCTACCACCACCAGTACTACCTCTAATATACCACCATCATCGCCTTACTCATTTACTCATTCGCCCAATAAACAACTAGTCAAGAGAGAGAGAGAGTGAGAGAGTGAGAGTGAGTACTATTTTCACCCACAGATCCGCCTTCCACACACACTTCGCCAGACAGTATACAGACACAGCTGAGTGGTGATAAATCTGGAGTGATGTTTTAATGGGAGTTCTTTAGGTGGAGTGATGTTGCAGTGTGGCGAGATGTTAATAATAGAGTGACCTTGCAGCTAGAGTGATGTTGAGTGGGTTGGTGACGGAGTGGGGTCTGTGCCTCATGATGTAAGCCCTATTCAAGTCTTGGCCGATTGCGACACAGAGGGCTCGTGTTGGCATGTCTTGCTTCTCTTTTGTCTCTGCAGTGTTTATCTTTGTTCATATAGGGTCACTGTTTTTATTTTTTTGTATGGCTTGAGATTTAGGATTGGAATGATGTTTTGACCAAGGTTTAGCTCATCCAGGTCTGACAGAAGGTATTTGCATGGACACGGCAAGACTACAAGGTGCTGGTGTTACTGAAGATAAAGGACACCAGCGAGGGAAAAGGTAGTTATAGGAGACATGTAAGACAGATGGCATGGCTGTGATGTGACGTGTAGACCAAGGTTTAGCTATGCCCTTCTTGACATCATGGGGTTGGTTGGGTTGAAAAATTTTACCCCTCCCCATTCGAATCTGACCCTCTCTTTAGGTTACTGTCTCTGTCCTCCCTAGGCATGAGCAGCGCGAGAAGGCTTTTATATATCTTAATCTTTTTGGCCATTGAGCTCCCTCCTGTGAAAAATATACTCCTTTTCTCTTTTTCTTTCTCTCTTTTTTGTAACCGTAATTAACTGAAGCGTGTGTTGCGTCGCCCTTGCATCTTGTTGCCGCCGACAGGACCGACGCGACCTGTCTGTCACTTTTTTTGTATTTCTAGTCGGAAGATGAAACCTGAAGATGTGCTTAAAAATACCAAACTTATATCATGATTTTCTCCTTACTCCTTGTCACTGAACATTCATTCCATTTCGACTTCCTTCAGCTTTAAAACTGTACAAACCTAAAATAAAATAAAGGTGTGTGTGAGGGAGGGGGGACTCACTGTGAATTAAGAAACATGGACATTGTAGTCTGCAGTGATTATAACAGTGAAAACAAACCCGAGATAAAGAAAGATACAGTGACAGGAAAGTGTAGTCTGCAGTGATTATAACAGTGAAAACAAACCCGAGATAAAGAAAGATACAGTGACAGGAAAGTGTAGTCTGCAGTGATTATAACAGTGAAAACAAACCCGAGATAAAGAAAGATACAGTGACAGGAAAGTGTAGTCTGCAGTGATTATAACAGTGAAAACAAACCCGAGATAAAGAAAGATACAGTGACAGGAAAGTGTAGTCTGCAGTGATTATAACAGTGAAAACAAACCCGAGATAAAGAAAGATACAGTGACAGGAAAGTGTAGTCTGCAGTGATTATAACAGTGAAAACAAACCCGAGATAAAGAAAGATACAGTGACAGGAAAGTGTAGTCTGCAGTGATTATAGCAGTGAAAACAAACCCGAGATAAAGAAAGATACAGTGACAGGAAAGTGTAGTCTGCAGTGATTATAACAGTGCAAACAAACCCGAGATAAAGAAAGATACAGTGACAGGAAAGTGTAGTCTGCAGTGATTATAACAGTGAAAACAAACCCGAGATAAAGAAAGATACAGTGACAGGAAAGTGTAGTCTGCAGTGATTATAGCAGTGAAAACAAACCCGAGATAAAGAAAGATACAGTGACAGGAAAGTGTAGTCTGCAGTGATTATAGCAGTGAAAAGTAACCCGAGATAAAAAAAAAAGATACAATGACGTTAATAACAATGAAGACAAAACAAAACCGTTATAAAAAAAAAACGATATAGTGTCCCCTCAGTCCAGCTTCCGACGCCAAGTTATCGTCTATAAGGCAACGTTGACTAGCAGCGAATAGCAGTATAGTATTACCTTAACGCTATAGGGTATGGGTGTAGGCATGTATGGGGTGTATATATAGAAAAAGAAGGTACTGTATATCCTCTTACGTTAGGCCTCTAGTAGTCATTCACGTGTTGTTGTTTTTTATATTCTAGACGTAACTTATGCTTTCCTTCCTCCGTTTTCTGTCTTACATTTTACATAACTTTATTTATTTTCACTCATTCATTCATTATCGCTTTCATTTATTTTCTCACTTCTTCCTCTTTCTTCATTTACTCATTCTCCCTTTCTCTCATTCGTTGTCACTTCTTCCTCTTTTTATTCATTCACTCATTCTCTTTCTCTCATTCGTTTTCTCACATCTTGCTCTTTCTTCATTCACTCATTCTCTTTCTCTAATTCATTCTCTCACTTCTTCGTCTTTCCTCATTCACGCATTTTCCCTTTCATTCATTCCTTTACTTTTTCACATTCTCTTTTCCTCTCTGTCTTTAGCTCTACCGTGTGTTTGTGTTCGTTTGTTTGTTTGTGTGTCTGTGTGTTCTTAGTGTAAATGAAGATATAATGAGACGGACGGAACAGTACTAAGGAGAGGACTGTCTATTCGTGTTCCCTCCTAGGCCGGGGCGCGAGACAGGACAAGCGCGGGACGGGGAGGAGGGGGTTATGGCAGACAAAATGGCCGGTCTTGCTCGGTGGTTTATGTTACAGCGGGGGATTGGTTTGTTTTGGCACTGATTGTGTGTTTATCGTCAAGGATTAGTGTGTTTATTTATTTTTTGTGTCTGAGCTTTATCCTTTTTTTTTCTTAATGTGTGTTTGGATGTGTTTGCATCTTTGTGTGTCTTGTTTTTCTGTGTGCGTACTTTGTAGGATATTTATTCATTAACACGAAATAATTGAGGAGGCCACTAATTCGTAGTATCCGCACGTTCATTATATCCAAACGTATCAGTAGACACGAGAAAATGTTTCCGGTGAAAACAAAATATATGGGGAATTTTATCAAGGAAAATATTAGTTTTAATTGTTTTGAAAATACATATATTTTATCAAAGATGATAAGTGGCATAAAATAAGAATAATCTATTTTTCTGCTTTCTATTTTTTATGATTCGTTTCACATGATGCTCGTTAAATGGAGTTAAATTAACGGCTTTGAGGTACGAACAGCCTATTTTTGGGTCCACGGAAGAGCTAGTGCACTTGTTAGCGATAGAGGATTCGATCGCGCTCCAGGGTTGTCCTGGAGCGCGATGGAATCCTCTATCGCTAGCAAGTGCACTAGCTCGGAGGGGACCTAAAAAGTGGGTCTGATACTTTCTATTATATTGTGCAAGCTTTTTTGGGTTTGTGTTCCATTGCGTGTATGTTTGCGGGTTTGTGCTCGCGTTTTTCTTTTTCTTACATCATAGTTTTTAGCTAAATGAGACGGTTTTTGCATCATCCTCATTATCAATATTAACAAAATACAAATATTACTAAAATTACGAAGGGCGGCATTTAGTTAGCGGGTCTTTTATTTGTATGCTTAAGACAGGTCACCGCACGTCCTTTACTATACTAGGAAAGTGTACAAAATTATCTGCAGCGGCATTTGGCTAGCGAGTCTTTATATTTTCATGCTTAATTAAAGAGAGGAGACTGAACGGCTATTATACTAAGCAAATGTTCAAAAGTCACCACTGTCGCTATCATTACCCTCGGGATCATCGCTGCTGTGTTCCGTGCGGTCTGGTGTTCGTTTATCATGGCGCTTTCTTATGTGTTTGGTTCTAGTATATTCGTTGGTATGACTTTTCTTAATAACGGGGGAAGTAAACTACTCATGCTATGTAGCCTCTAGTATGCTTCACACACACACACACACACACACACACACAGTACCAATACACATACAAGTAGGTGTATTATAGTCTACGTTACAAAATGGTTCGGTACAAAAAAAATTAAAGAGTAATTCGAGAGATCAGCGCGACGCGGAGAAGCGGCTGCGGCGTGTGTCTGTTCGTGGTCAGCATCCCGGGGAATAGGGGGGGGGGGGGGGGATGCTGAGTTCTGGTTCCGGTGCGGTATGTTTCACTGGTTGCTGTTGTTGTTGTTGTTGTTGTTGTTGTTGTTGTTGTTGTTGTTGTTGCTGTGCTTGTTTCGCTTTGTTATTGTATCGTTTCGTTTGCCTGTTTTGTCCCACCTTCTGTTTTGTTATGTTTTTTTTTCATCTGATATTCCGTTTGTTTTGTTTCCTTCTTCTGTTGTTGTTCCTTTGGCGTTCTGTTTCTGCAATGTTTCGTTCTTCTTGTTTCGTTTCTGTGATGTTTCTCCCTGCTTTGTGTCCTTCCTGTTTCACCTCGTACATTATCGTTTTTGTGATGTTTCCGTCCTTGGGTTGATCTGTTCTTGTTTCATTCCCTTCATCTTTCTTTCCGGTCCTACGATGTTTCCTCTCTGTGATGTTTCCTTCCTGTTTCATTCCGGTCATCTGTCGTTCCGGTCCTACGATGTTTCCTCTCTGTGATGTTTCCTTCCTGTTTCATTCCGGTCATCTGTTGTTCCGGTCCTACGATGTTTCCTCTCTGTGATGTTTCCTTCCTGTTTCATTCCGGTCATCTGTCGTTCCGGTCCTACGATGTTTCCTCTCTGTGATGTTTCCTTCCTGTTTTATCCCGTTCATCTGGCGTTTGGTTTGTGTGATGTTTCGTTTCTTGTTCTGTTCCTTTCCTGTTTCGTTCATTTATATTTCAATTCATCTTTTGTTCCGTTCCTTTATGGTTGCGTTGTTCATATGTTTTTCCGTTGATTTGTTCCATTTCTGTGTTCCGTTGCTGTTTTGTTCTGTTCTCTCTTGTCCCCGTTTTTTGTTGGTTTCATTGCCTTATAGTTTCGTTGCCTCATAGTTTCGTTCCCATATAGTTTCGTTCCTATATAGTTTCGTTCCCATATAGTTTCGTTCCCATATAGTTTCGTTCCCATATGGTTTCGTTCCCATATAGTTTCGTTCCCATATAGTTTCGTTCCTTTACTCCTTCGCCCTTCTTCCCTTGCGAAACAAAAGTGAAACGCTACACTCGGGAACCAGAACAATTCCCACTTTCACCGCTGCAAACTACTTTCTCCTGCTCCTTTTCTTCTCTTCCCCTTACCTTCCCTTTCACTTCATCTCATTTTCTTCCTTTCCTTCATTATTTCTTTTCCTCTTCTTTTCCTTATAATTTACCTTCCCTTTCACTTCATCTCATTTTCTTCCTTTCCTTCATTATTTCTTTTCTTCTTTTCCTTATAATTTACTTGCCCTTCCACTTTCATTTATTTTTTTCCTTTCTTTGTATACTTTCTTTTCCTTCATTCTTTTCTTCTTTCTGAGCGAGGTTCTTTTCACACCGTATCAGTCACACTTTTCTCCTTGCACCGTTCAATTTACACATCTTCCTTTTTTCACCTTCCCTCCGCTCACCTTTCCTTTTAACTCATTAAGAATAGGTTTATATATGGTCCTCATGTCTCACTTTTCCTCCATATTTTCATCCCTCACACCATCGACGTTTCTTCCCTCAACACTTCTCATCATTTCTCTCCTCATTAGATTCATGAAGAACAGGTGAAAGCGGTCCATCTGTTCCTCATTTTATTGTCTTTATATTCCTCTAATTTCTCATTTTCCATCTACTTTTCTCACTGTCCTTTCCACACACTTTTTCCCATGCACCTTCACGCTTGTCTGTCTTGAGAATAAGTGTCTAAGGCTCATGGTCCTCACTTTCCACTGTTCATTCTTCACTTTTCCTCCTTAAACTCATCCTTCACAACATCCCATCGAGACACCTCCATACACCTTCACACACCTGACCGTGGCGAACAGGTGTATATTGTCCTTATCTCCCTCACTTTTTACCCTCCTAACATTCCTTTCATCTCAATTTTTGCTCCAGTTTTCTCCTTCACATTTCCTCTTCACACACCTTCCCTGTACACACCTGCACACACCTGGCCATGACGAACAGGTGTATATTGTCCTTATCTCCCTCACTTTTTACTCTCATTCCTTTCATCTCATTTTTTGCTCCAGTTTTCTCCTTCACATTTCCTCTCCACACACCTTCCCTGTACACACCTCCACACACCTGCCCCCCCTTACGAGCAGGTGTGTATGGTCCTCATGTATTTACACGTCTTGCACCGCACCTCGCAGCACCACTGGAAGGTACACGAGCACCGCTCCTCCACCTCCACCACCTGCGTGTGGTACTCCCGCCCGCAGCACATGAGGTCGCACCCGTCCAGGCCGATGCTCGTCCTGTTGCACTCCCGCCCCCTGGTGCCGATGATGCCTGTGTGGAGGGGAGAAGAGGGTGTTAGGTGCCTGTGTGGAGGGGAGAAGAGGGTGTTAGGTGCCTGTGTGGAGGGGGGAAGAGGGTGTTAGGTGCCTGTGTGGAGGGGAGAAGAGGGTGTTAGGTGCCTGTGTGGAGGGGGGAAGAGGGTGTTAGGTGCCTGTGTGGAGGGGAGAAGAGGGTGTTAGGTGCCTGTGTGGAGGGGAGAAGAGGGTGTTAGGGGCCTGTGTGGAGGGGCGAAGAGGGTGTTAGGTGCCTGTGTGGAGGGGAGAAGAGGGTGTTAGGGGCCTGTGTGGAGGGGGGAAGAGGGTGTTAGGGGCCTGTGTGGAGGGGAGAAGAGGTGTTAGGTGCCTGTGTGGAGGGGGAAGAGGCTGATCGGTGCCTGTGTGGCGGGGGGAAGAGGGTGTTAGGTGCCTGTGTGGAGGGGAGAAGAGGGTGTTAGGTGCCTGTGTGGAGGGGGGAAGAGGGTGTTAGGTGCCTGTGTGGAGGGGGGAAGAGGGTGTTAGGTGCCTGTGTGGAGGGGAGAAGAGGGTGTTAGGTGCCTGTGTGGAGGGGGGAAGAGGGTGTTAGGTGCCTGTGTGGAGGGGGAAGAGGGTGTTAGGTGCCTGTGTGGAGGGGAGAAGAGGGTGTTAGGTGCCTGTGTGGAGGGGGGAAGAGGGTGTTAGGGGCCTGTGTGGAGGGGGGAAGAGGGTGTTAGGTGCCTGTGTGGAGGGGGGAAGAGGGTGTTAGGTGCCTGTGTGGAGGGGAGAAGAGGGTGTTAGGTGCCTGTGTGGAGGGGAGAAGAGGGTGTTAGGTGCCTGTGTGGAGGGGAGAAGAGGGTGTTGGGTGCCTGTGTGGAGGGGGAAGAGGGTGTTAGGTGCCTGTGTGGAGGGGGAAGAGGGTGTTAGGTGCCTGTGTGGAGGGGAAGAGGGGTGTTAGGTGCCTGTGTGGAGGGGAGAAGAGGGTGTTAGGTGCCCGTGTGGAGGGGGGAAGAGGGTGTTAGGTGTCTGTGTGGAGGAGAGAAGAGGGTGTTAGGTGCCTGTGTGGAGGGGGGAAGAGGGTGTTAGGTGCCTGTGTGGAGGGGTGAAGAGGGTGTTAGGTGCCTGTGTGGAGGGGCGCCGAGGGTGTTCGGGGCCTGTGTGGAGGGGGGAAGAGGGTGTTAGGTGCCTGTGTGGAGGGGAGAAGAGGGTGTTAGGTGCCTGTGTGGAGGGGAGAAGAGGGTGTTAGGTGCCTGTGTGGAGGGGGGAAGAGGGTGTTAGGTGCCTGTGTGGAGGGGGGAAGAGGGTGTTAGGTGCCTGTGTGGAGGGGAGAAGAGGGTGTTAGGTGCCTGTGTGGAGGGGGGAAGAGGGTGTTAGGTGCCTGTGTGGAGGGGAGAAGAGGGTGTTAGGTGCCCGTGTGGAGGGGGGAAGAGGGTGTTAGGTGCCTGTGTGGAGGGGGGAAGAGGGTGTTAGGTGCCTGTGTAGAGGGGAGAGAAGAGGGTGTTAGGGTGCCTGTGTGGAGGGGGGAAGAGGGTGTTAGGTGCCTGTGTGGAGGGGGAAGAGGTTAGGTGCCTGTGTGGAGGGGAGAAGAGGGTGTTAGGTGCCTGTGTAGAGGGGGGAAGAGGGTGTTAGGTGCCTGTGTGGAGGGGAGAAGAGGGTGTTAGGTGCCTGTGTGGAGGGGTGAAGAGGGTGTTAGGTGCCTGTGTGGAGGGGAGAAGAGGGTGTTAGGTGCCTGTGTGGAGGGGGGAAGAGGGTGTTAGGTGCCTGTGTGGAGGGGAGAAGAGGGTGTTAGGTGCCTGTGTAGAGGGGAGAGAAGAGAGTGAGTTTAGGAGATAGAACTGTGAGTGTAGATAAGGAAAGAAATTTGTGTTAAGTACGTGTGCAGATGGGGAGAGAAATGTGTGTGTTAGGTGCCTGTGTAGATGGGTGTCTGTGTCTTAAGTGCCTTTGTAGATGGGGAGAGAAGAGGGTGTTAGATGCGTGTTAGAGGAAAAAGATAAAGGTCCAATATTTATTCCTAACACTCTCACCTATTCTCTTCAAATACACCTTCGTTCACCTCCTTCAGTCCACTCACCTAGCTTCCTATTCCTGACATAGAGAACAGATGACTCTTCCACACACATACATCATCATCAGCCATACACACACCTTACCCTCACACCTATTCATGCTAGCTGAAGTCCACCAACACACCTTCGTTCACCTCCTTCAGTTCATTCACCTACTTCCCATTCCTGACATAAAGAACAGATGACTCTTCCACACACATACACACACCTCAGCCTCACACCATCATGCTAGCTTAAGTCCACCAACACACCTTCGTCCACACCTCCTTCAGTCCACTCACCTAACTTCCTATTCCTGACGCAGAAATCGGGCGACTCATCCAGGTAGACGAGGTCCTTCTTGGAGGGCGGCTTGTGGTCGGGGTTGCAGGGGCGGAAGAGGCGGTAGGACTTCCTCTTCCGCCGCTTGTTCTTCCTGCGTCTGTTCGGCCGCCGCGCGTTGGGCGTCCTGGTGTTGGCGAGGCTCCGCATCTGCACGCGAGAGGCGCCGTCAAACCGATCCTGTGGGAGGAGCAGAGGGAGGGATGATAGGATGGCTAGCATGAAGAGAGATAAGGAGGGATGGTTAAAGGGAAAGGTGCAGGATGGAGGGATGGAAGGATGATTAAAAGAAGGATGAGAGAGGCTCAAAAACGGAAGGTTGGAGAGGAAGTTGAAGGACTGATAGGATGGCTAGCATGAAGAGAGATAAGGAGGGATGGTTAAAGGGAAAGGTGAAGGACGGAGGGATGGAAGGATGATTAAAAGAAGGATGAGAGAGGCTTAAAAAGGGAAGGTTGGAGAAGAAGTTGAAGGACAGAAAGATGGTTAGGATGCAAGATAAGAAAGCGAAGGAAAGATGGTTAGAGGGAAAGCTGAAGGATGGAGGTAGGGAAAGATGGTTAGAACGAAGGATATAAGGATTGAAAAGGGATTGTTAGACGTAAAGATGAAGGATAGATGGAAGGAATGAGGATAGACGGAAGGATGGAAAGGTGAAGGATAGAAGGAGGGAAAAGTGGAGGGAAGAGTGGAAGTATGGAGGAGAAGGTGAAGGATGGGTGACGGAAGGAGGAAAGAAGGAAGGGAAGGATGGAGAGATGGATGAAGTATGAAAGAATGGAGGGCAAGGTGAAGGATGGAAGGATACATTGACCCCCTCCACACACACACACACACACACACACACACACACACACACACACACACACACACACACACACACTCATGTTCAACTCTCCCAACACCCCAAAATACACAGAAAGGAAGTAGGAGAGAGAGAGAGAGAGAGAGAGAGAGAGAGAGAGAGAGAGAGAGAGTCGGATCAGGATGCTAGTATTCTCCAAGGTGAACTCAACAGATTGTATGACTGGGCGGATAAATGGCAAATGGAGTTCAATGTAGGGAAGTGCAGTATTCTGAGTGTAGGTAGGAACAACCCCTCACATAACTATTGCTTAAATGACACTCTCATAAGCAGGTCTGGGTGCGAGAGGGATTTAGGGGTCTTAGTGAGCTCTGATCTCCGTCCAAGGGCACAATGCATTCAAGCAAGAAATCGAGCTAATAGGGTACTGGGATTTATTTCAAGGAGCGTAAGCAACAGAAGCCCCGAAGTCTTCCTCAAACTATATTTAGCATTAGTTAGACCTCATCTTGACTATGCGGTTCAGTTCTGGTCACCTTACTATAGAATGGATATCAAAATGTTAGAATCGGTGCAGAGGAGGATGACTAAGATGATGGTTGAGAAACTTGCCATACGAGGAAAGACTCGAACAGTTAAACTTGATTTCTGTATAAAGGCGAAGGGTGCTTGGATACATGATCGTGTTTTAGAAATGGATGATGGTGTTTAATAATTGTGTTATTCATATGTTTTTGTTGGTAAGAGAACCGGTAGGACGAAGTAATGGGTTTAAACTGGATAAATTCAGATTCAACAGGGACATAGGCAAAAATTGGTTTACTAACTGGGTGGTGGATGAGTGGAATAGGCTTAGCAGTCATGTGGTGAGTGCCAATACAATTGTCACATTCAAAATAGACTAGATAAATTCATGGACAGCGATATTAGGTGGGGCTAGATACACGGGAGCTTAGGGTCAAAGGAGAGAGAGAGAATGAAAACCGCCAGTAATTGTGGAAAAAGCGAATAAGAGAGAGATAACAAAAGGCAATCAACAAAAAGACGATCAGATAAAAAAAATAAAAAAACATACAGGTATTCCCCACATCCACACCCAGACATAGGTAACCCCTTCCCCCCTTCCCCCCCACACACAGGTAAACACCCCCACTCACCTTTAGCACGTCGCCCACTCTCCTGAAGTACGGCAGCCTCCACCAGCAGGTCTTGACGGTGCAGGAGCCCGACATACCGTGACACTTACACTCCTTCCTCATGTTGTCCTTCACGTGCTGCGGGGGGAGGAAAAAAGAAAAGAGGGGGAGGAGGAGGAAGGGGGGAAGAAAGGATGGTGGGAATAGAGAGGAGCAAGGAGGGGAAGAGAAGGGGATGGAAGGGTTAAAAGAAAGGGAAGGGATAGAAGGAAGTAGATAGAAAGAAGAGGAAGGGAGATAGGAGGAGCAAATGAAGAGGAACAAGAAGAAAAAGCGAGGATAGTGGAAATAGAAAAGGTACAAGAGTAAAGAGAAGGGGAAGAGAAGGATGGAAGGGGGAGGAGAAATGGAGACAGGTGAAGAAGTAGAGGAAACGAAAATGTAAAAAAAAATAATGGAGATGGAAAAAAGAGGAGCAAGGAGAAGGGAAAGGGAAGGATAGAAGGAAAAGTAAGGAAAGGAGAGGAAAAGAAGGAAAATATCGAAAACGGAAAGACGGGAAGGAGAGAAGAAGAAAAAGAAAACCCCAAAAGAAAAGGAAGGAAGGAGGAGCATGAGAGGGAGAGAGAACAAGGTGAATAGGAAGAGAAGGAGGAGGAGGAGGAGGAGGAGGAGGAGGGAGGAAATAGTAGAAGGGAGAGGAAGAGAAAAGAATGGGAGAAAAATGAAAAATGTTGATTATTTTCGTTCCAGCTGAGCACACACACACACACACACACACACACACACACACACACACACACACACACACACACACACACACACACAACTCCCCCTTCCCCCCACCCATTCTCTCCAAACCAGGTAGGAGGGAGTCGATGGAAGAGGGAGAAAAAAGAAGGAGGAGGAGGGTAAGGAAGAGTGGAATTAAGAGGAGGAGGAGGAGGAGGAGGAGAAGGAGGAGGAGTTCTTAGTCTATAATTAAAACATTAGGTTCGGGCAGACACGTAATTTAGGGTGAAGGGAAGGGTGAGGAGGTGAGGGAGGATGTGGAGGGCGCCCTGACCACCCTTACCTAGCCTACCCACCCTACCCTCCCTAACACTAACCCACTCTACCCCCCCCCCCCCCATTTTCTTCCTTCCTTCCTCTGACCCTCCCTAACCCCTTCCCTCTCTTACCCTAACCCTCCCTAACCCCCTCCCTCTCTTACCCTAACCCTCCCTAACCCCCTCCCTCTCTTACCCTTACCCACCCTAACCCCCTCCCTTCCTTACCCTAACCCTCCCTAACCCCCTCCCTCTCTTACCCTAACCCTCTCTAACCCCCTCCCTCTCTTACCCTAACCCTCCCTACCTATACTCCCTTCCTCATTGACCCTCCCTGCTTACCCTCCCTTCCTTACCTACTTAACTTATTCCCCCTGCTTCACCCTACCTATACTTGCTTACCCTATCACCCTATTGACCCTACTTACCTCACCCTAGTTTACTCTGTCTTAATTTACCTTTCCCATCTTACCTTTCTCACCCTTAATTTGCCTCCCTTTCCTTCTTCCCTATTCACCCTCTTTCCTTACCTACCCAATTAGCTGATTCTCTCACCTGCCCACTCCACCTGCCTCACTCTACCTGCTTGCCCACTCCACCTGCCTCACTCCACCTACCCCACTCTACCTGCTTGCCCACTCCACCTGCCCCACTCTACCTGCTTGCCCACTCCACCTGCCTCACTCCACCTACCCCACTCTACCTGCTTGCCCACTCCACCTACCCCACTCTACCTGCTTGCCCACTCCACCTGCCCCACTCTACCTGTTTGCCCACTCCACCTGCCCCACTCTACCTGCTTGCCCACTCCACCTGCCCCACTCTACCTGCTTGCCCACTCCACCTGCCCCACTCTACCTGCTTGCCCACTCCACCTGCCCCACTCTACCTGCCCCACTCTACCTGTTTGCCCACTGTACCTGCCCCACACCACCTGCTTGCCCACCCACCTGCCCCACCTACCTGCTTGCCCACCCACCCTCCCACTCTACCTGCTTGCCCACTCCACCTGCCCCACTCTACCTGCTTGCCCACTCCACCTGCCCCACTCTACCTGCTTGCCCACTCCACCTGCCCCACTCTACCTGCTTGCCCACTCCACCTAGCCCACTCTACCTGCTTGCCCACTCCACCTGCCCCACTCTACCTGTTTGCCCACTCTCCTTTCCCACTCAATATACCTTCCTGCCCCCCCCCCCCCGAACTCTCAGTCCACTCTCCTAGTTCTCCACTCTCATTCTCTCCCTTCACCACCTCCATCGCTCCCCCACTCTTCCTTCTCTCCTCTCTCCTCCCTCCTCCACCTTTCCACCTCCACCCTCCCACTAATCTCCACTGACCAGCACCATTGCCACCCACTGTGTTTATTCCTCTTCCTCCTCCTCCTCGTCCTCCTCCTCCTCCTCCTCCTCCTCCTCGTCCTCCTCCTCGTATACTACCATTTATTTTCCTACTTCCTTTCCTCCTTATCTCAATCGCAGTTCTTTTCCTTGTTTTCGTTCTTGATTTGATTATATTATTTTTTAGATGATGAAGGTGGTGGTAATAATAATGATGGGAATGATGATGATGACGATGATAATGATGATGATGTTTTGTTTTTGTGTAGTGAAGATTGTTAGTTTGTTCATTTTTAGTCAAGTTCTGTATTTTTTTATATTTTTTTTTATTGGTAATGTCCCGGAATACTTGTCTTGCGTTTACCTCTGCAGTTGATGTTTGTATTTGGGTTTTCATAGACTGATTTTAACTCATGAGAGAGAGAGAGAGAGAGAGAGAGAGAGAGAGATGGAAGAATGAAATAGTATGTAATTGTAACATTTTTCCTCTCCTTCCCATTACTCCCGTCCAATTATATTTTCCTCCCTCTCTTTCTTAACATCTCCTTAACATCTCCTTAACATCTCCTTAACATCTCCTCACTTCTTCCTTTCGTGTGTGTCCCAAGTAGTAATAGTAGTAGATGCGTCAGTAGTAGTAGTAGTAGTAGTAGTAGTAGTAGTAGTGATAGTAGTAGTAGTAGTAGTGGTAGTAGTAGTAGTAGCAGCAGCAGTAGTAGTAGTAGTAGTAGTAGTAGTAGTAGTAGTAGTAGTAGTAGTAGTAGTAGTAGTAGTAGTAGTAGTAGTAGTAGTGAAAGTAGTAGTAGTAGTAGTAGTAGTAGTGAAAGTAGTAGTAGTAGTAGTAGTAGTAACCTCATTTCACGCCATTTCATCCACATTATCTCAAAAGCCACATCCATCTCTCACGCTTCTAATTCCTGTCTATTATTTATTCTCCTCTCCCTCCTCCTCCTCCTCCTCCTCCTCCTCCTCCTCACCCCCTCCTCACCCCCTCCCGCGTAATGAGGGGGTGTTCAGGCCCCGCCCACAGGCCCTCCATCAGGGTGTGGGTGGCTGTGGGTGGGTCACTTCTCACAGCAGCCACCACCTACTACCTCCCTCGCTGTTGTTGTTGTTGTTGTTGTTGTTGTCGTCGTTGTTGTTGGTCTACTCTCTGATGTTCTTTTATTCTTCTTGTTCTTGCTTTTGTTTTGATATTTTTGTTCTTTTTTCTTATTCTTGTGTTTCGTCCTATTCCTCATCCTTTTTTTTCTTAATTTCTTCTTGTTTTCCTTCTCCTCCTCTTTGTCGTGTTCCTGGTCCTCGTCCTCGTCCTCCTCCTCTTCCTCCTCCTCTTCCTCCTCCTCCTCCTCTCATGATTATTTTTTCTGCCTCTTCATATTACTCAACTTTCATCCCCTCCTCCTCCGTCTTAATCTTTTTTTTTCTCCTCCTCCTCCTCCTCCTCCTCAGAACAACATACTGGACTGGCCTCCTTCTTATACACGTGGTCTCCCTCATGTGTGTGTGTGTGTGTGTGTGTGTGTGTGTGTGTGTGTGTGTGTGTGTGTGTGTTTCAGTTCCCAGGCGAGGATATTAAGGGAATGCCTCGCCCCTCCCCCCCCCACCTCCTTGCCACGCCCCTCCTCTCACCTGCCCTCCCCTCCCCCCCTCCCTCCCTCCCGCCCCGTTACTCTCCCCGCCCCGCCCCTTCTGCCCCGCCCCGCCCCTTCCCGTGACCTATATATTGCGCCCCGTTATGCTGATCAGCCAAAAAAATTCGCCCGTTTTTTTCTATTTTCATTCCTTCCATTCTCATTTTTTTCTTTCCCTTCCCTTTTCTTTTCTTTGTTTTTCTTCCCTTATTGCTTTTCTCTTCGGTTATATTTTTACCTTCCTTACTCTTTTTCCTCTTCGTTGTTCCCTTTTCCTTTCCTTTCGTTATTTTCCTTCTCCCATTTTCTTTTGTCTCAGGTATGGTTCCGTTTCCTTTCCGTTTTTTTTTTCCTTTCTCTTCCCTCTCTCTCTGTTTTCTCATATTTTCTTTTCTTTAGTTTTCTTTATTTCCACTTTCTTTTTTTTCTCTATATCTGTTCCCTCTCTGTTTTCTCATATTTTTTCTTTTCTTTCGTTTTCTCTATTTCCATTTTCTTATCTTTTTTCTCTACATTTCTTCCCTCTCTGTTTTCCCATATTTTTCTTTTCTTTCGTTTTCTTTATTTCCATTTTCTTTTCTATTTTCTCTACATTTCTTCCTCTCTGTTTTCCCATATTTTTCCTTTCTTTCGTTTTCTTTATTTCCATTTTTTTATTTTCTTCACATTTCTTTCCTTTCTGTTTCTTGTTTACTCCCTTCTTTTCGTTTCCCTTCCGCTTTCTCCTGTTTTCTCCTTTCCTTTAAGTTTCCTTTTTATTACTTTCCAATTCATCCTTTTTTCCTAACTTTCTCTTCCGCTATATATCGCAAACTCCTCATGTTATTTTTGGTTGCTGTTGTTGTTGTTGTGGTGGTGGTGGTGGTGGTGGTGGTTGTTGTTGTTTTGATTGTTGTTGTTATGATGTTATTTTCCTATTGCTCTGTCCCTGTCCTTTTCCTTTTTCTTTTAATTAATCTTCGTTCCCCTTTCCTTCCCTTTCCGTAGCTATATTTTCTTTCCCTTCTATTTTCTTATCTTTTTTTTCCTTTAATTAATCCTCGTTCCCCTTTCCTTCCCTTTCCGTAGCTATATTTTCTTTCCCTTCTATTTTCTTATCTTTTTTTTTCTTTTAATTAATCTTCGTTCCCCTTTCCTTCCCTTTCCGTAGCTATATTTTTTTTTCCCTTCCATTTTGTTTTCCTTTTCCCTTCCCTTCTCTTCCCGTTCCCCATTTTCCTCTAGTGCTAATTCCCCACTGCCCTGCTTATCCCTCCCTTTCTATGTATATTTTCTTTCCCTCTCATTTTCTTTTTCGTTTCTCCTCGTCTCCTTTCTTTTCCCTTTCAATATTTTTCCTAGTGCTGATTTCCTACTGCCCTGCGCCGCCCATCCCATTTTTTGAGGTGTGGATGGGTGGGGGTGGAGGGGGTTGAGAGTGAGTGGGAGTGGGTAAGTGTGGGCTGGTGTGGGTGGAGGGGGGATGGAGGAGGTTGAGAGTGGGTGGGAGTGGGTAAGTGTAGGTTGAAGGGGGGTGGAGGGGTTTGATAATGGGTGGGAGAGGGCAAGTGTGGGTTGAAGGGGAGTGGAGGGGTTTGATAATGGGTGGGAGTGGGTAAGTGTGGGCGGGTGTGGGCGGCGTGGGCGGGCAGGACACTACAGGCACATAGATAACTCTGCAACACACTAATTAATGCAAAACGACCCCCAGAACCCGGAAGTGATAATGGGATAACCAAATGAACTAATTAGCAACCTAAGTAGACCTCCAGACGATGCACCCCTCTAAACACCCCCTCTACACCCTCACCCATCACCCTTACACCCACACCCCACGCCTCTATACACTCCCACCCGCCCTATCTTCATCCACGCCCATTGTCACATTTCCATAAGCGCTGCAACCTCCTCAACACCCTAAGAGCTCCGTGTAAGGGTGTTGGATCCTCCTCTGAACCGGTTCGCATCGGTCATTACTATTAAGAGTGTAAGCCGACTATCTGAAAGGCGATCTTGACCCTCCAGAGATAGAGTTGGAACCCACGTATAATGGTGTACCTTTCCTACCTTACCCCCCCCCCCCCACCCAGCTCCTTCCTCTGAATATCTCTCTTTCATTTTTCGTTTCTTTCTCTTTCTTTCTTTCTTTCTTTCTCATACCTTTTTTGTCTTGTCTCTTCGTTCTTTTTCTCTCTATTCTATCTCTTCCTTTTCTTCATTTGTCTCTTGTCCTCTGTTATCAGTACGTTTTCTATTGTCTATTTTCTACATGTTTCGTTCCTCTTTTTTTTTCCTCTTTCCCACTTTTCTGTACTCCTCTTCCTCTTCTTTCTCTTCCTTCCTTCCTTCCTTTATTCATTTATCGCCTCCGCTATTTCCGTTTTGCTCTCGTTTTTTCATTCCTATATTTCCTTTCCCTTCAATTTACCTCGTCAGTGTGTGTGTGTGTGTGTGTGTGCGGTAACAGGTGTTTGTGTGTTCGTGGGTGTGTTCCGAGCTGTTACGAACTTTCACACACACACACACACACACACACACACACACACACACACACACACACACACACACACCTGGACACTTGTTTTGTATTACCTGACTTTCGGAAAATGAGTTTACGGCCAATAAATTAATTAAGCCATTTTAGCCCCGGGAATTTTTACGAGGAGGAGGAGGAGGAGGAGGAGGAGGAGGAGGAGGGTAGATAGTGGTAAACGGAGGAGGAAAACGAAGAAAAGGGAATAGAAAATGGGAAATGAATAGGTAAAATAAAAGAAGGAAAATAAGAAAAATTGACAGTAGGAGAAAAGCAAGAGATGAAGGGAAAATCAAATAAAAGGAGGAATAAGAAAATATCGAGAATGAATTAGAAAAAGAGGAAAATAGATAAGAGGAAAAAGCGACAAACGATGACGAGCAGGATAAAGATAAAAAAGAAAGAGAGGCAAAGTTGAATTAAAGAAAAGGAGAATGAAAAAAGAAAATCAGACAAAATGGAAAGGAAAGTGAGGGAACAAGAAGAAAGGAAAGAGAAAATTGTAGAAAAAAAAGAAAAAAGAAAGGAAAGTAGAGGAATAGGACAGAGAGAGAGAGAGAGAGAGAGAGAGAGAGAGAGAGAGAGAGAGAGAGAGAGAGAGAGAGAGAGAAATCTACGGGATGAAGCGGCCAGCCTTTAACATGTGTGTGTGTGTGTGTGTGTGTGTGTGTGTGTGTGTGTGTGTGGGTTAAGTGGATATTATGGACACACACACACACACACACATATTCGCCTACAAACAAACACACAAAAAAAAAGTATACCACCACCACCACCACCACTACCACTACCACCACCACTACCACCACCACCACCACCACCACCACCTTGCAACACCAGAACACAATCAACACCGCCTTGCACCACCACACTAACACCGCCACCGCCATCACCACCACCACCACCACCGCAACACCACCACCACCACTACCACCACCACCACCACCACCGCAACACCATCACCACCACCTTGCACCACCACTATAACACCGCCACCACCACCTCCCCCACACCTGCCACTCTCCACTCACTTATTTTAGCGTCATGAAATGCAATTATGGAGGTAGGAAAGGTAGGGAGGGAGGGGGAGAGGGAGGGGGAGGAGAGAGGGAGAAAAGGATGAAGGAGAGAGGGAGAGGGAGGGAGGAGGGAGGGAAGGAGTAAGCTTGCCACCCACCTCGATTCTTTTACCTTCTCTCTCTCTCTCCTTCCCTTTCTTCTTTTTTCTCTCAGATTTTTTTTTCTCTTTGTTCTGTGTCTTCTTTTAATTTTATTTCTTCTTCCTTATTATTTTTTTGTTCTTGTTCTTTTTTTGTTTTCACTTTTTTTCATAATATTCTTGTTCTTGATCTTCTTCATCTTAATTTCTTCCTCTTTTCTTCTTTTTCTTCTACGTAACCTTTTTCTCATCCACTTGCCGCTGTTTTCTTTTTTCATCTTGTTATTGTTATTATTAGTATTTTTCTTATTATTTTTCTTCCTTCTTTTCCACAAGTTTATTTATTTTTTTCTATATTATCGATTTCCCTTTTTTTCCCACTGATTTCACGCTTCTTGTTTGAGAGAGAGAGAGAGAGAGAGAGAGAGAGAGAGAGAGAGAGAGAGAGAGAGAGAGAGAAGAGAAGAGAAGAGAAGAAGAAAAAGAAGAAGAAAAAGAAGAAAACATCAAACACATCAAAACATTGGTTGAATTCCTGCTCTAGTTACCTCCACTGCTACCGGGCACCTCCTCCTCCTCCTCCTCCTCCTCCTCCTCCTCCTGGCCACTCCCTCGTAATAAACATGACCATCCCCTCACTGCCTCATGTCTCTCAAATTCCTGTGTGCGGGCTAAGACTAACCTCACAGGCACACCCAGACCAGAGCTACGTCAAGGGCTTCAGTTCGGGCCATACTTTAAACACCTCGCCGGCCAAGGCCACGTATTTAACAAGGCTTTCATAAGGGTGTGGGTAGTTGGGTAGTTTTATGACCCTGATGGTAGTTTGACACTTCTTCTGTACCATGAAGATAGCGCCACTATAAACACTTGCCTGCGCCATGACGGGCTGGGGCCAACTACCATTCAGGCCCCTCAAGAAAGTCTACCTGCGCTATAGGCGTAAACGTAAAAAAAAAAAAAAAAAGAATCTAAAGAAACACTCATTATAGTCTGACTGATATAATTTTTGGCCTTTGGAAATAGTTGATGGAAGAACCTAACCTAACCTAACCTAACCTAACCTTACCTATCCTTCCTGCTCTGGCGTCTGAGTGTCTCCTATATAACCTGAACCAAAGGGCTACGTTGAAGGGGTCAGTGTTTCCAGCCAGCGTCGACTTCCCTGCGGTAACGTCTGAACCAAAGGGGCGAAATTGTACGTTAAAACCTTCAATTTCCTGCTGTGGCTTCTGAGTGTCCCTTGTGACCTAAACCAAAGGGGGAAAGGTTACGTTAAGGGCGTCAATGTTTCCACCGATACTTTTCCTTCAGCGTCCCTTCAAGTGTTTGTCTTTTATTATTAGAAAGAAGTTCATTGGCTCCCTACGAAGGCCACTAATAATAAGGCTGTTACGATGGGCCATGATAAACGGTGGTCGGATAAGGTGGGTTAGGGTAGGTGCGGTAGGCTGGGTAGGAGAAAGGTAGGCTGGGTAGGTCAAAGGTAGGCTGGGTAGGACAAAGATATGCTGGGAAGGTCAAAGGTAGGCTGGGTAGGACGAAGATAGGCTGGGGAGATCAAAGGTAGGTTGGGTAGGACGAAGGTAAGCTTGAAGTGGACTGGTGGATGAGTGGTTGTGAATGTGGAGAAGGGGGTGAAATGGTGGAAATGTGGAAGAGGTGGAAGAGGGTGGACGAAGGGGTGGTGAAGGCGGTGGTAAGAAAATGAGAAAGAGAGAGAAGGAAACACAGGTGGAGGAGGTGGTGAAGAAGAGGACAGGTGAGGTAATTAAGGTGGTGAGAGAGGTGAGGGAAATGGAGGTGCAGGGGTGATGATGACGGTGGTGAAGGGGGTGGAGGTGGAAGGAGGAAGGGGAAGGGGAGAGGAGATACCGTTTGAAGAGGAGGTTGAGAGGGGGGAGAAGGGAGGTGGAGGGGAAGGTGGTGAGGCTGGTTGAGGTGGTGGTTGTGGTGGAGGGGAGGGGGGGAGGGGGGGGTCAGTCAAGGTGGTTTGGTGTACTCAATTAGCCACGGTGGTGTGAGGGAGGAGAGGAGGAGTGTTGCCTGACGTCACTCCTCCTCCTCCTCCTCCTCCTCCTCCTCCTCCTCCTCCTCCTCCTCCTCCTCCTCCTCGTCTTACCTTTCCAATTTTAAGACAGTCATCATCACACTAATTTGTAACACACATGAACCTCTCTCTCTCTCTCTCTCTCTCTCTCTCTCTCTCTCTCTCTCTCTCTCTCTCTCTCTCTCTCTCTCTCTCTCTCTCTCTCTCTCTCTCTCTCTCTCTCTCTCTCTCTCTCTCTCTCTCTCTCTCTCTCTCTCTCTCTCTGAAAATTTATTGATACATCTCTTCTTCTTTCTACCCCCCCTCCTCCTCCTCCTCCTCCTCCACCTGTTTTTACCTTTCTCGCGGAGGCAGTGTCATTTTACCTTATAAGTGATGCTAATTTGGGCATATGGAGGAGGAGGAGGAAGAGGAGGAGGAGGAGGAGGAGGAGGAGGAGAAAGAGAAGGGAATAAACTCATATCTCTATTCTCAGATACTCGATATTATATTTTTTTCCTCTTCTTGAATTTTGACCTTTGTATACTTGTGTTTCGTCTCATGTGTTTGTGTATTCCTAAACATTTCGACGCCCACGCATACACACACTTGACAAGGTTGAAGGAAGGAGGGAAGAAGAGAAAGGGTGTTGAGTAATTAATTCGTATACTCCTAATGTCAAGGCTTATCCCACGCCTACTGCTGAACTGAACTGGGTGGGAAAGGCGCGTTCGGATGTAATGGGATAAATGGGAAGCCGGGGTGTTTTGGACTGAAGGAGGGAAGAAGCCGGGGTGTTTTGGACTGAAGGAGGGAAGAAGCCGGGGTGTTTTGGACTGAAGGAGGGAAGAAGCCGGGGTGTTTTGGACTGAAGGAGGGAAGAAGCCGGGGTGTTTTGAGAGAAGAAGCCGGGGTGTTTTGAGGGGTGTTTTGAGGGGTGTTTTGAGGGAAGAAGCCGGGGTGTTTTGAGGGGTGTTTTGAGGGAAGAAGCCGGGGTGTTTTGAGGGGTGTTTTGAGGGAAGAAGCCGGGGTGTTTTGAGTTGATGGGAAGAAGCCGGGGTGTTTTGAGAGAAGAAGCCGGGGTGTTTTGAGTTGATGGGAAGAAGCCGGGGTGTTTTGAGGGGTGTTTTGAGGGGTGTTTTGAGGGAAGAAGCCGGGGTGTTTTGAGGGTGTTTTGAGGGTGTTTTGAGAGAAGCCAGGGTGTTTTGAGGGTGTTTTGAGGGGTGTTTTGAGGAAGAAGCCAGGGTGTTTTGAGGGTGTTTTGAGGGTGTTTTGAGAGAAGCCAGGGTGTTTGAGGGGTGTTTTGAGGGGTGTTTTGAGGGAAGAAGCCGGGGTGTTTTGAGGGGTGTTTTGAGGGAAGAAGCCGGGGTGTTTTGAGGGGTGTTTTGAGGGAAGAAGCCGGGGTGTTTTGAGGGGTGTTTTGAGGGAAAGCCAGGGTGTTTTGAGGGTGTTTTGAGGAAGAAGCCAGGGTGTTTTGAGGGTGTTTGAGGAAGAAGCCAGGTGTTTTGAGGGTGTTTTGAGGAAGAAGCCAGGGGTGTTTTGAGGGTGTTTTGAGGGAAGAAGCCAGGGTGTTTTGAGGGTGTTTGAGGGAAGAAGCCAGGGTGTTTGAGGGTGTTTGAGGAAGAAGCCAGGGTGTTTTGAGGGTGTTTTGAGGAAGAAGCCAGGGTGTTTTGAGGGTGTTTTGAGGAAGAAGCCAGGGTGTTTTGAGGGTGTTTTGAGGAAGAAGCCGGGGTGTTTTGAGGGGTGTTTTGAGGGAAGAAGCCGGGGTGTTTTGAGGGGTGTTTTGAGGGAAGAAGCCGGGGTGTTTTGAGGGGTGTTTTGAGGGAAGAAGCCGGGGTGTTTTGAGGGGTGTTTTGAGGGAAGAAGCCGGGGTGTTTTGGACGGAAGGAGGGAAGAAGAGAAAGGGTATTGAGTCATTGAAGTAGAGGAAGGGGAAATGAAAGAAAGAATGTCCAAAAGGAGAGAGACCAATGTAAGGGCAGAAAGAAATATAAGAAAGAAGGTGACGTGAAGGGTAACTGAAGGAAGGAAATTTGAATGAAAAAAAATGGAGGAAGGAAAAAAAAAAAGACCCAATGAAAAGGAGAACTGCGTGAAGGGAAAAAAAAGGAAGAATAAGAGGAAAGAAAAAAACGAGGAATAGAAGACAGAAAATGGGAAATAAAAGAAGAATAAGGAGAACGAAAGCAAAATGTGAGAGAGAGAGAGAGAGAGAGAGAGAGAGAGAGAGAGAGGGTGTCAGGGGGGGGGTTAAAGGCAGTCAGTAATAGGCAGAAGAAACGCGGTTAAGTGTGAGGAGGAGGAGGAGGAGGAGGAGGAAGGGGCTGAGATTAGGGTGATAAATGTTGGTGATTAGAGTGAAAGGTGTTGAGATGGTGGTGATAGTTGTAGTGGCGGCGGTGGTGGTGGTGGTGGTGGTGGCGGCGGTGGTAAACAGGAGTGGTTAATGTGATGGAGGTCAAGATAAGGGTGATAGGAGTGTCAGACAGGGTGTGAGGGCCTCGGGAAGATTGCCCTGACAGCTGATACGACGAGGCTGTCAGGAGGAGGAGGAGGAGGAGGAGGAGGAGGAGGATATAATGAAGACAAGTATTAGAGGCGTTTTATCAAGAGGACAAAGAGGAAGATGGTCTTTGAGAAGATGATGATGATGAAGAAGAAGAAGAAGAAGAAGAAGAAGAAGAAGAAGAAAAAGAATTAAAAGAAGAAGGATTAGAAAGAGAAGAAGAAGAAGAAGAAGAAGAAAAAGAAAAAGAAGGAGAAAAAAGGAGGAGGAGGAGGAGGAAAAGGAGAAGAAGAAGAAGAAGAATGAAGATGGAGGAGGAGAAGAAGAAGAAAAAAAGAAGGAAAAGAAGAAGAAGAAGAAGAAAAAGAAGAAGAAGAAGAAGAAAAAGAAGAGGAAAAATAGTGGTGATAACAGCAGCAGCAGTATCGGTATCACCCACGGAGCTAAGACAAAACCACAAGAAAAAATAAGGATGCAAAACAGGAAACAAAAAAGATGAATAAGAAACAGGTAGAACAAAAAATATATCCCAAGAAAGAGAAAAAAAGAACGAGAAGAAGAAGGGAGGAGAAAGAAACTCAGAAGAAGGAAGAGGAAAAGAAAAAGAAAGGGGCAGTAGAAGGAGGAGGAGGAATAAAAAAAAAGAAAGATGAGGAGGATGAAGTGGAGGAGAGAAAAAAAAGGGCAATAAAAAGAGGAGGAGGAAGAAAAACAAAAGAAGGAAGTTATTTTAAGATCTCAGGGCGTGGTGTGGGTGTGGTGTGCTAGTGTGGTGGGGGCAGAAGGCGTGTGGTGGGGAGGAGGGGGGGATGGTAGAGGGGGAGTAAAGGGGGGGTAGGGGGGAGGGGGGCATAACCACAGTGACGGCTGGTAGTGGCTGGAGGGACAGGAATGGTTTATGGTAGGGGGAGGAGGGGAGGAGGTGGAAGAGGGGGGGGGAGGTAGGCAGTGGTTGAAGCCTAAATTAGTTTACCTGGCCTACCTACAGTGTCTTTTGTTGTTAAATGAAGGGGGGAGGGGGAGGAGGGGAGGGGAGGGGGGGAGGGGAGGCAATGTAGAGATGGATGGGAGTGTTAAGTGACTGGGGGGAGGAGGCTGTGGAGGAGGAGGAGGAGGACGAGGAGTAGGAGGAGGAGGAGGAGGAGGAGGAGGAGGAGAGAGAGAGAGAGAGAGAGAGAGAGAGAGAGAGAGAGAGAGAGAGAGAGAGAGAGAGAGAGAGAGAGCGGTCACTTTCCATTGTTACCTGTCGCCGGTAATTAGAAGTGGAGGCTCAGGTGAGTGACAAGGATTACTCTCACTTAAGGCCCCTCACACTTATCTCCTCCTCCTCCTCCTCCTCCTCCTCCTCCTCCTATTCCTCTTCCTCGAACGTTATAACTTCATTGTGTAGGTAATATCGCATGAATTTAAGTTTTATTTGTGTTTTTGATTGATTATTTTCATTCACTTCTTCATCTACACACACACACACACACACACACACACACACACACACACACACACACACACACACACACACACACACACACACTCCCTTCTTCGCTTTCACCCTTCTTTTATCATTCATTTCTTCTTTATCTCTTCCTTTTATATCCACTGTCCTCTTCTCCCTCTTTTTCTCTCATTCTTTCTTCATTAATTTTCTTTTATACATCGTCTGTCACACTCCACACACTCCTACTCTCTTCCCTTCCAATTCTCTCTTATTCCTCCTTGCTCACTTCTCTTATCTTCTACTCTCTTCCCTTCCCATTCTCTCTTATTCCTCCTTGCTCACTTCTCTTATCTTCTACTCTCTTCCCTTCCAATTCTCTCTTATTCCTCCTTGCTCACTTCTCTTATCTTCCCTTCTACACTCATTCCTTTGTCATCTCTTCCCACCTTCACCGCCTAACACACTCACTTTTCTTCTCTTCCCTTTCTCATTCCTTCTCTATCGCTTCGTCTGTCACATCACACTCCTACTCTCTTCCCTTCCAATTCTCTCTTATTCCTCCTTGCTCACTTCTCTTATCTTCCCTTCTACACTCATTCCTTTGTCGTCTCTTCTCACCTTCACCACCCATCACACTCACTTTCCTTCTCTTCCATTTCTCATTCCTTCTCTATCGCTTCTTACATCCAACACCTGACACACTCAACAGTCCACAAACCTTTCCCCTTTGCTCCCACTCTCTTTGGTTCATATTCTTAGACGCTTTCGCTTCTCACATCAGCTATTCATAAAGGTCAAAAAGGGGGTCAATAGGGTTCTAATGAGTGTTTCTTTAGATCATGTTACAGAAGCGGGGTCAAACTACCACCGGAGACATTAAACTACCCCTGGAAATGCCCAAAACTCATAGGAAAGCCTTGTCAAATATGTGAACTTGGGCGACGAAATGTTTTAAAATACGACTCTTTCTCTCTCATTCCTTCAGCATCATCCCCTTCCCGCCGCCTCCGCACACACTCACCAGCCTCCCGACCTCGTTGTTGTGTAGGTCGATGAGGAAGCGTGAGTCTCGCCCCTTCATCCCTGCGTCCACGAACAGCCGCGCGAACTTGCTCCCGAAGTCGATATTGTCCGAGCATCCGCCCCACTCCCAGTCTATGCCTGAGGGGGGGGGGTGTAGGGGAGGAGGGGCAGGTTTTGAGGGTAGTTGGGGGATGGGGGTATATGGGTAGGGGTGAGGGAAGAGGTAAGGAAGAGAGAGGAATGAAAAAAAAATAGCATCAGTTAATTGTTTTCCTTAATGACCCAAAGCTTACAAGACTAACAGGACTAATAACCTATAACATCCGGTACTTAATTACTGTATTCATCTCTCATTTACATTATATTTGGTGGGCAGTATTTACCTTCTTCCTTACTAACCTATCCATTGTGGGGAAACCTGTGGAAGGTATATGGTAGCAAGCCGGATATTGTACCTTTCCTGTGCCCCGGGGTAGTGGGTTCTTACTCTCCACAGGCTCAAGGACCAATGAGACGGATATAAGCACTGAGGCTAAGCGCAGCTATAACCTATGCCTCCAACACCACGCCTACACCTATGCAACACCTCTTAACACTACTGCAACACCTCTGGCACCACTACAACTTCTACCCCACACCGCTCAACACCCTCGCCACACCTGTCCTCACCTTTGGGACCCTTGGCGCGGTAGTCGCAGTTGCAGGAGTCGATTGTGCCCTCCGTGCAGGCCCGGGTCACGGTGTGGGTCACGGCGGCCGAGGTCAGGGCGTACAGGAAGGCCACCTCGCGACACGCTGCGGGGGAAGGCCAGGCAGGTGAGATAGGGTCAGGAGAAGGCCAGGTGAAGGTCATGATATAGGCTAAATTGGTATATATGTGATTGGGTCAGATTGGGTTGAGTTTAATTCGGTCAGGTCAGGTCAGATGGGGTCAGGCAAAGGCTAGGATGGTTTATGTGTGATTGGATTACGTTTGGTTGGGTTGAATTTGGTCAGGTATAGAATAGGTCAATTTATTGTTTTGGTTAGGTTAGTTACGTGGTATTAGGGTAGGTCAGGTTTGGCAGGGCTGGCTCAAGTTGTCTTTGGTCAACTTTGGTTTAGTTTGGAAAGGTTTGGTATAGTTGGCAGGAAAGTAAAATTAGTTGATGAGTTCAGGTGATCCAGAGCAAAGTTAGGTTCATTTTGGCTGGGTAAGGTCAGCTTCATTTTTGTTTGGGTTTAGGTTATGGTTGTACTCGGTTAGGTTAGGTTTTGTTAGGTTTATCTTCCGTTGATTCAATGAAAAAAATGATAATATTAGGGAGAATAGATGGAGAAAAAGGGTAAGGGAACAATTGAGAAGTTAAGAGTAAATCGGAGGGAGGGAAGGAGGCTGGGAGGGTAAAGGAGAAGGGGGAGGAAGGGAAGGGAAGGAGGGGAGGGAGGGGATTAAAGGGTCAAAAGTTCAAGGGAAGGAGGAGAAAAAATAGGCTTATATAAGTTTGCGAAGGATGAATATAAGTGTTAATACACACACACACACACACACACACACACACACACACACACACACACACACACACACACACACACAATAGAGAAAAAAAACACGAATAGATACACACAGACAGAAAAACAAAAAAACAAAAAAACATTGATTCTCTCGTTTTTCTTGCATCTTTTCATTTTATCTTCTACTTCCCTTCCTCCTCCACCGTCTTCCTTCCGCATCTTCTAATAATGACTAACAATAATAATAATGATGATGAAAAATAATGATAATGATAATGAGAAATAATCGGTTAAATACACATAAGTATCTTTCTACTTTCCATACTCTCTCCTTTTCCTTCTCCCTCTTTCTTCCTCTTATACTTTCTTCTCTTCCCACTCCATCTCTTTTTCTTCCTTTTCCTCTCTCCCTCTTCTCACACCTCTTCTCACTTCTCTCTTCTTTTCCTACTC
Source organism: Eriocheir sinensis (assembly GCF_024679095.1). NCBI lineage: Eukaryota > Metazoa > Arthropoda > Malacostraca > Decapoda > Varunidae > Eriocheir > Eriocheir sinensis. The sequence continues at coordinate 4,565,012 of NC_066541.1, read as the reverse complement.
CTTCAACCCTTGCTCTCACTCCCATCACCTCTACCTCCTCCTCCTCCTCCTCCTCCGTCTTCTCCCTCACCACCCCCTCTCTCCCTCCCTCCCTCCTTGGATTGCTTCTTACTTCCCCATCAAAATTCCCGGAGTGAGCGGCCGGGGCGGTTTTATGGCCACTCGCAGGCTGGGCGAGGCTGGGAATGGCCGGAGACTCTAGATATTGATTATTTGACTTCAATTTACGACCCTGCTGGCATTCGAAGTCGTAGCGGCGCCCCGGACGACCCTCAGACACCTGGTGATACGTAAAAGTGGTGCTGGAGGGAGAGAAAGAGAGAGGTAGAGAGAGAGGAAGACAGAGGGAGTGGGAGAGAGGGATGGGGCATTCTCCCATCCTCTTATTTCCTCTTCCCAACACCAGTCTCTCTCCCCATCCATCAATCTCTCCTCGCGGCGATAAAGATGGCGATAAGGGCGGCGATGAGGGCGGCGATAAGCGGGCTCTGTTTTCCCACAGCCGAGGCTCATTACTCCTCATTATCATATCGAACAGAGTGCAATTCCTGCCATAGCCCGGAGATGCCGCGGAGGCCTGGCGCGCCGCCCGCCGACCTGCCGCTCTCACCTGGCCACGGAGGGACCATGGAAACATGAGAAGGCAGGCAACAGGAAGCATATTGGCTCACTACGAGGTTGCCCGCTCTGGTGATTTAGTCTGCTCGACAGTCACTTCGTGCCTGCAGAGCAGATGAAAGCACGCCGGTATTATATTTACTCCTGACACAACGACGCAACGGTCAATTCAGTTTTAAAGGAGGTGATGGCATTCGCGCGTTTTACTTCTGAAGGATGGTTGTTCCAGTGGCGGATGACTCGGTTTGAGAAGAAACTTATGCCAATGTCTACTAAATCGCCTCGGTTGAATAGGTAAACCGTTGTATCAAGTTCTTGAGTTGTTTTTTTTAGCTCAAAAAAAGTTGAAGTGGTCGACGTTACTGAACCTCTTAAGACTTCTTGAAGACCTGTATTATATTTCCTCGTATCCGTCTCTTTCTTCCAGCGTAAAGAGGTTGATTCGCCTGAGTCATTCTTCGTACGGATGAGCTTCAAAGTGTGCGAGCATTTTCGTAGCGCGTCGCGTCGTCGTCGTTTTAGGAGGAGGAGGAGGAGTTGAGTTATAGAAAGACATGTGGGTGGACGAGGAGAGGAGAAGAGAAAATGGAAAAATAAAAGAAGGGAAGTTAAACAAGAGGAGGAGGAGGACTGATGAAGGAAAGGAAAGGCAAAGGTTGGTCATTGGGTGTGAGTGGATGGCGGAGAGCGAAGGGTGGAGGAGGGGAGAGGTGTGTGGTGGGAGGGAGCAGGAAAGAGTTGTGTGGGGTATGGGGAGGGGCGCGTGTGTTGATGTGTGGTGAAGGTGAGGCAGCGGGAAGGGTGAAGGTAATGGGGAGGAATGGGGGAAGGAAGGGGGAGTGGAAGGGGAGAGGGAATGGGGAGGGAAAGCGAGGACAGGTAGTCGTGAGAGATGGAATATTAGTGATGGTGCTACTACTACTACTACTGCTACTACTACTACTACTACTGCTACTACTACTACTACTACTACTACTACTACTACTACTACTACTACTACTACTACTACTACTACTACTACTACTACTACTACTACTACTACTACTACTACTACTACTACAATAACAGAGGCAGTAGAAGCAATACATAATGACCACACACACACACACACACACACACACACACACACACACACACACACACCTAGCTGTTCTCCCTTCCTCTGTGATTAATATCTTCATCATCATCATCAGCGAGAGAGAGAGAGAGAGAGAGAGACTTTTAGCCCCTCGACAGTCTCATTGTATTCGATAAGGGAGCAAAAAGTGTTTAAATGACAGCAGAAACCCCGCTTATTGCACGACCCACGCCCCCTCACGCCCCCCCGCGCCCCCCACGCCCCCCACGCCTACATCTCTTCCCCCTGCATCCCCTTAAACCCCCCCAGGAGACCAGACACCCCATACAGAAGGAAGGTTAAGTTCTGGGGGAGTTAATATTAAGCGGACTGTCTGTGGCGAAGAGAACTGATTGAAAAAAGGTATTAGATAGTGTACAATGACGCCCCCCTCCCCTCCCTCCCCCCTCCCTCCTCCTCCCTCCCTCCCTCCCTCCCCCTTTCTCCCCCCCCTCAGCCTCCCTCCCTCCTTCCCTCCGCCTCTTCCCCCTTCCCCTCCCCTTCTATTCCTATTCTTCCGTCTCCTTCATCTTCTCTTCTTCGTTCCTTCCTTCTTCATCCCTTTCCTCCTCTTCCTCCCCTTTCTATTCCTCCCCTTCCTTCCTTCTACCTCCTCTTCCTCCCTTTCACTCCCCTTCAATTTCATCCCTTCTCCCTTTCTTTATCGTCTCCCTTTACTTCTTTCTCCTCTTTTCTCTTCTCCCCTTCCCTTCTCCCTTTAATCTCTTTCTCTTTTCTCTTTCCCTCTTCCCCCCTTCATCATCTCTCCTTTTCCCCTCTTCATCTTCTCCTCCCATTCTCCTTATGTCTCTTATTTCCCCCTCATTCCTCCCTTCTTCTTCTCCTCACTTCCCTTTCCCCCTTTTTCTTTTTGTTTCCCCTTTCCTCTTCACTTCTCTCTAACTCCCATCCACTCCTCCTCCCCTACTTTCTCTCCTCTTCTTCTCCTTCCTCCATTTCATCCTATTCTGTAGCTCCCCTCCTTCCCCTTCACCTCTTCCTGATTCTTCCCTTCCTCTCCCTTTTCCGTTTTCCCTTCATCTCTCTCCCTCTGTTCTCTTTTCTTTTCCTCTTCTCCTCTCTCCTTTCTTTTACCTTTCTTTCGTCTCCTTTTCTCTTTCAACCCCCTTCCCTCCATTCTCTCTCCTCTCTTCCCCTATACTTCCATTCCACCTAATTCTTCCCTTCCCTTATCTTTCCCTTCCCTATTTCTCTTCCTTCTACCTATTCCCATTTACTTTTCTCCTTCCCTTTTGTTTCCTTCCCTTCTTTTTCCCTTGCCATTTATTATTTTTAGTATTAGTATTGTTATTAGTAGTAGAAGTATTATTATTAGTTGTAGAAATAGTAGTAGCAGTAGTAGTAGTAGTAGTAGTAGTAGTAGTAGTAGTAGTGCCATGTGGGATAATAAAAATGAAATAAAACAAAGAATCTAGGAAAAGGAAGAAGAAGGAAAACGAAGCTGAAGTAGACTGCAATAAATGCCACATAAACAAAGGAGGAAAAAATAAGAAATAAAAGGAAAGAAAAAAAATACCAGAAGCAAAAAAAAAATCAAAACGAGCTTAGATGAAAATGAAAGACGTGAAAATAGAGAATAAAGAGAATTTAAAGAAGTGAATAAAAATAAATAGATGAGAGAAATGAAGAGAACAAAGAAACAGTTACGTTAACATAAAGAAAAGAACAAGGCAAGAAAATATAAGAGAAAGAGGAACAAGTAAACGTAACCGAAGAAAAAAAATAATAATGAATGCAATTATAAGAAAAATAAACAGAATGGATAAGAAAGGAGAAAAAATGATTTGTAAAGAAAAAAAAGAAATACGAACTTGAAAAAAAGAAGGAAAAAAAGCTTTAAAGAAAAAATGAAAATAAGAAAAAGAAAAATCTAAAATGAAAAAGATAAATGCAAAAAGAAAAAATGAACTTAAAGAATAAAAGGGATAAATTAACTTACAAGAAAAATGAGAAATTGGAAAAAAAAAATGATATTAATAAGTGCTGAAGAAAAAATAACCGGAAAATAAAGAAGAGGAACAGATAGACGTAAAGAAAAAAAAGATGAAAAAGCTAAATTCAAACACGAAAACGAACTTAGACGTCTGAGAGAAACATCAGAAAACACTCAAACAAAAAAAAAGCAGTATGTAGACTTAAGAAAAAGAGAAACAAGAAGTAAAGACGAAAAGAGGAGGAAACAACCTTGAAAACAAAAAAAAAAGGTGCGTTTAGACATAAAAAAAAAGAAAGGAGAAAATTTAACCTTGAAAAAAGAAAAGAAAAAGAAATAAGGAGAATGGGATGGGAGAAAATGAACGGGGGAAAAGGAGAAAAGATGAAGGGGGAAGAGGAAAAGGGAAAAGAGAAAAAGGTTAAAGGGGGAAGGGAAAGGGAGAAGAGAAAAGAATGGGAGGAGGAGGAAGAAATGGAAGAAGCGGTAAGTGTGAAGTGGGTGAAGTGAGGAAGAGAGGATATAAGGAAATGATTAAAAAAAGTACTCAAATAAATAACGAAAACTTGAAAAAGATATAAACAAAAAAACTGACATACAATAAACTAACGACATAGAAAGCAAAACTACGAAAGCAAAGAACAGTGAACTTATAAGTGAAAAACAGAAGAAAAAAAAGAATTTGAAAGGGAAAAAACGAAACCAACTCAAAAAAAAATATAAGCAGAAACAAAAAAAGAAACCACACACACACACACACACACACACACACACACACACACACACACACACACACACACACACACACACATAAAAAAAAGATAACGAAACCCTCAAGGCGGACACAGTGGCTGGCTACAAGACACGGAAACCTTGAAATAGTATGTGAGAAATGCCTGGGACGCGATCCACACATGTTTTAGTCCAGTCCTGCCTCTGTCCTGACCCCCCCCCCCTCCCCTTAGTCCTCTCCGCCCCTCCTTCCCCTTCCCCAGTCCTCTTCTGCGTCCCCTCCTCTCCACCTGCTCATCCTCATCCTCTTCTTCCTTCAACTCTTCGTCTTTCCATCTCTTTTCATTCCCCCTTTCCCTTCATTTCTCTCTTCTACACACTCCTCATATGATCCTCCTCTTCCTCTTCTTTCTTCCTGTCTTCCCATCTTCATCTCTTCTCCATTTCCCATTCTACTTTTCCTCTCACTTCTCTTCTCATTTCCTCCCTCTTCTCTTCTTCTTCTCGCCTCTTCTCTTTTTCTCCTCCTTCCTCATCACTTCTCTTCCTTTTCTTCTTTTCTTTCCATCTTCATCTCTTCCTTTTCTCTCCCTCTACTTCTCCTTTCACTTCTCATTCCCTCATTCTCCCCATCTCTCCTCTCCTCTCCTCTCCCTTTTCCTTTTTCTATTATTTTTTCGTTTTCTTCTTTCTTTCATCTTTAATTCTTTTCTCCTCTTCTTCCTCATTCGTTCATTTCCTTCTACCCTCATCCTTCCTTCTTCTCCTTCATCATCCTATTAATCTTCACTTCTCACTTTCACACTCTTCTCTTCTTCTCTCCTCTTCCTTCTCTTCTTCTCTCCTTCTTCCCTTCACTTTCCCTCCATTTCCCATCAACCCCATCCTTTCCCCTCCTCATCCTACCTCTCCCTTCACTTCCTTCTGCGTCCAATCCTTTCCCCTCCTCCAATTCTTCCTCTCCCTTCTCTTCTTCCCATCCCCATACTCTCCCCTCCTTCTCTCTTCTCTTTTTCCCACCCCCACACAGTCTCCTCCCTTCCCCTCTCCTCCCAGCCCATACTCCCACTCGTTCTCTCCTCCTCCCCTATATACCTTCTCCTCCCACCACCTAATCACCTGCCCTTCTCATCCTCCCCCCATTTCTTAATCACTGTATTGCTTTGGGAATTTAAACTTTGGGGGATTGGTGTTGGGGAATGGGCTGAAGAAGGGGAAAAGTGCCGTTGGGGAGGGGAAATAGGGGGGGGGATCAATGAGTGGAAGAGAAAGAAGAAGAAAGAGAGAAAGGAGGGAAAGAAGAGGGAAGAATAGATGAAAAGAAAGAGCTAGGAAATAAAGGGAAGGAAGGATGAAAATAAGGATAATGGGAGGAAGATAGGGAGGAGGAGGAGAGAGAGAATGAGAAAGGAAAACAGTGAGTAGATGAAGAAGTGAGGAAGAAAGGAGGAGCAATTAGAATGGGAGGATAAATGTGATGAAATAAGGAATGAGGAAGGAGAGAGAGGAGAGAAAATGGAGGAAGAGGAGAAGGAGGGGGAGATGAGATGAGGAGGAACGAGAGAGGTGAGAGTTGTGGGTGGAAAAGGAGGAGGAGGAGGGAGAGAAACGGGAGGAAAGGGAGGGGGGGAGGGAGGGGGTCAAGAGGGGGAGGGGGGGGTGTTGACGGGGAGGACCTGAAAACGTTCACGGCATGTACGGAATGACGATCTGTGTGACGACTCCTCTCATTCCCACACACACACACACACACACACACACACACACACACACACACATACAGATGATTTCTCTTCCTTTCTCTCTCTCTCTCTCTCTCTCTCATGCAAATAGCAATAGATATAGAGATAAACGTAATACTGTTTTTTGTTAGAGAGAGAGAGAGAGAGAGAGAGAGAGAGAGAGAGAGAGAGAGAGAGAGAGAGAGAAGGGGGGGTATTATAATCAAGGTGGGTGGTAAGGTAAGGGAGAGAAGGGTGCTGCTGCTGCTGCATGTACCTTGATGTATGTTACAGGGAGGAGGAGGAGGAGGAGGAGGAGGAGGAGGAGGAAGAGGAAGAAGAGGAGGGAGCCTGGGCGAAACTTCCACTAGTTTTTGCACCAACACCCACTCCTCCTCTTCCACCATCGCCGCCACCTCCTCCTCCTCCTCCTCCTCCTCCTCCTCCTCCTGACCTTCGTGGAGTCTCGTTTGCTGTAATGGAAATCTCACTGGAGGTTCTCACTCCCATGAACCATAACATCCCCTCCCCCAACCTCTTCCCCTCCCCCGGCTGGGTGAGCTGCACGCCGACTACCCGGGCCGGGATTCGAGCCCTGGCCCACGGATTCGTAGCTAGTCATGCTAATCACTGAACCGTGGATGTTGACGAACTACTTTTGCTGAAAAAATCAAACCCGCAAGAATGGGACCAAGGTTTAAGGTTTAAGGAGGCATGTAAAAACTAGCACACGAATAAGTTTGTGTGAGAAAAATAGAAATTATGCACTTGTCTGGCTGGTGCAAGAATGGTTAACAGTTCTTATCAGTACATCAGTTAGTCTTCAGTTGATAATGCTGATTTGCTTGTCTGTCTGTCTGTCCGTTGGTCTCTCCTGCTGTTCCTAGGTTCCGTCAAATCGGCGGTCTCTGTTTGTCTGTTTGTTTGCATGTCTGTCCGTATGTTTGTATGTTACTGTTTCACTAAATTGGCGCTTCATGTCTGTTTTCTCTCTAAAGGCTTCCACCAAATCGTAAAAAACAAATACAGTTTTTCATACAGTATATGTGTACGCTTGTCTGTCTCTGTTCAGGGTCCACCAAGTCGCGCGCTGCCTTTAGTTCATCCTTTTCCACCCATCGTCTCGAACGTTCACCAGAAGAATTAACCCGCGTCGAGTTAGGTTAAAAGATCACTTCCTCTCCTCCGCCTCTTAGCCACCTCAGTGCCTCCCCTCCCCGTCCCTCCTCCTCCATCAGCGTCGACTGCAGCACCTCCAGCAGCACTGCCAGGCCGGGGTGGGCGTCAGGGTCGCTGTTGCTGGCGCCCCCACCCAGGCATGGACGGGGCCCAGTGAGGGACGGTGCTCCAAGCGGCCCAGCACCTCCTACATAAGGAGGGTCAGCCCATAGGCGTCGCTGGTCTTGCCGTACGATGCCGCGTTGATCAGCATCTCCGGGATTAGCCGCGAATACTTGACTGTATCCGTGGTAAGCACGAGCAGCTCCTGGTGCCCAGGCGGCGCACCACGCCCACGTCGACCACGGTGACTTTGGGGCCGCCGCGCCCCTCCTGTTTCCGGGCGCATACATTGTCGGGCTTGATGTCATTGTGGGCGTAGCCTGCAGCTTGCGGGCGGCCTGCAGGAAGACGCTGAGGGCTGTGGCTGTGGAGCGAGGCGTCGCCTTTAAGTATTCTTTGAGGGTAGCGCCTGCGAAGAGACTCGAGTTGGCGCATCGTTACGCAGGCCCCGATCAGCCGCTGCAGGAGACTCCTGGGAAGGTCTTCAGCACAACCTCCTTCCCCGTGCGAGGGTCGCGATCCTTCACGCACGTCCCGAACGTGTCTTTGCCAAGATAGTTCCTCTCAGTGACGCTCAGCACCTTCACCTCATAGCGGGTCAACATGGGCACGTCGGCAGCCGCCAGCGGCCGCCTTGCCCGTTGCTGTTTGAAGGAGAGTTTGTGGCCGCCCCACCAACAACGGCGGCGTGGCACTGTGGCGGCCGGCTGCTGCCTGCGGACGAGGCTTTACACTTCTCGGCGGCGCCGGTGGACGCGTCAGGTCATCGCCATGCCTTTTCTCGTTCATCTTGAGCCGCGAGCCACGCGCTGGGCCATGGCCTCTTTCTCGGCTAGCTGGGCGACAGCGAGGGCGATGGCGGTCCCTTTCTTGATGCACGAACAGAACTTTTGATTTTGTTCTTGGTGCGGCGTCTCGCTCGCCGGGATTCGTGTTCTGACTCGAGCTGACGCCCTGCGCCGCCACATTGCAGAGTGCGGCGGCGTCATGCGAGCCGCGGCCTTCGTTTTCGTTTTTAAGGCGTCGCGGGCGAGGAGATCGTGTTGCTAGTCTTGTGACTTTCGGCCATTGTTGTGTCTATGTCGGCTGTCACCTACAGTCTTGGGGCGGGGGACCACCAGAGTTTTAGGTGTTCAAATCACCGGAGCCTGAAGGTAGGACAACTCACCGAGCTTAGTGGTAGAAGGCAAGTCAGGTGACCACCTCCACCCCCTTCCAGCAGAGTGGTGGATGAGTGGAACAGGCTTGACAGTCATGTCGTGTGCCAGTACCATAGATACATTCAAGAAATGGTTCATGGACAGTGAGGTTAGATGGGGTTAGGTTTACGGGAGCTGCCTTGTATAGACCTAAAAGGATTTCTCTGAGACTCTCCTGTTCTTATCTCATCTCTCTCTCTCTCTCTCTCTCTCTCTCTCTCTCTCTCTCTCTCTCTCTCTCTCTCTCTCTCTCTCGTGGTGTTAATTTCAATGTTATATATTCACAGGAGGGTTGGGATAGCAAGAAATAGGTGTTAAGTTGGTCAGCACACACACACACACACACATACACACACACACACACACACACACACACACACACACACACACACACACACACACACACACACACACACACACACACACACACACATACACATACACACACACACAGGGGTTCTTGATCTTTCTATGTCCGTCTTGTCTGTCTGTTTGTTTCTCTGTCCGCCTGTCTGTCTGTCTGTTTGTCTGTCTGTACTTTTGTGTTTTTGTCCGTCTGTCTGTCTTTGTCTTTTCGTATGTCTGTCTATGTTTCTGTACCTCATCCATTGTTATTTCTTTGTTTGTTTCTTTACTTTTATATTCTCTCTCTCTCTCTCTCTCTCTCTCTCTCTCTCTCGGTCACATCTGATTATCTCTCATCCTGTTTTCACGTCTTATCATAACATCTTCTTATTCTTCATCGTCTCTTCCTTAGTCATCTCTTCATTATAACATCCTCCTCCTCCTCCTCCTCCTCCTCCTCCTCCTCCTCCTCCTCCTCCATCATTTTTCTTCTCTATTTTTTTTTTATAAGCGGTCCTGCACTACGTTATTTTTTTCCTATAATGTTTCGTTGCTTATCAAAACGTCTGAGCTTCATTTGTCTTGTTTATTATTTTATTTTCTTATTCGTTCCTTTCCTTGGATTTGGATAATTTTGTCTTATTTCTTATGTTTTCCCTTTGTGGTTCTCGTGATTTTCGTGTCATTGTTTATATTTCTTTTGTTTATCTTTTGTAAATGATTTTGCTTTGTTTTTTCGTTTTCTTCCTAGTGGTATTATTTTTTTTTCGTTTGCTTGTATTCACCGTTTCTATCATTATTTTCTCTTCTATATCTTTCTTTTCTTGTTTTTTGTAATTTTCCTTCCTCCATTTCTCTTTTCTCATATTTTCCTTTCCTCAATCTCCTCTGTCCTCCCATTTTCTCTCCTTATCTTATTTCTCCTTCTCTTTTCTCTGGTTTTCTCTTCTTTGTGACATCACCTCCTTTCATCTAACATAACTATACTGATCCTTCTCCTTCATAATAATAATAATAATAATAATAATAATAATAATAATAATAATAATAACGGTGACTAACTTGTAATTTACTGTTTGATTCTTGAAAATACTTTACACAATTTTTAACTGGTCTCTTAAGTGACTGTCATTGTTTAGATAGAGTGAATGGCTTTTTTTATAATCAATACCTTTCAACTATTATTTTTCCTGTATCCTCTCTAACTTAGAAAAAATTATGTTTCCTTCTCTCAGGTAAATGTGAGAACGATGTGTGTGTGAGGGGGGCGGGGATGGATAGCTGACTCCCTTCTACCACCACCACCACCACCACTACTACTACTACCACTACCACCACCACCACCACCGCTACCACTACCACCACCACCACCACCGCTACCACTACCACCACCACTACCTTATATTTCAAAGACAGGTAATTATTTAACGTTTTATAGAACATTTTTGCACGTTACATAATAATAATAATAACAATAATAATAATAAGAAGAAAAAGATGAACAACAACAACAACAACAACAACAACAACAACAACAACAACAACAACAACACTAATGACATGCAAGATACGAACAACAAATCTAAACACGCTCTCAAGAAAATAATTGGCTCGTATTATCATCACAATTACACTTCACATCACTTCACTTCTTTTTTTACTCACCTCTTTTTTCCTTCCTTCATCTTAATAGACACGCTTAATGAGATTCTTATCCTGACTGAAGTGTTTTGGGGCGACGTGAACCGCTGCTTGAGGAGGAGGAGGAGGAGGAGGAGGGCGAGGAGGAGGAGGAGGAGGAGGAGGAGGAGGAGGTGAGGTGAGTGTACTGTGAATTAAGAGATGAGACAGAGAGTTGGCGAGAAGATGGTGAGGAGGAATAGGGGAGGAAAAGAGGGGAGAGGGGAGATGTGTTTTAAGATATATAGGGAGAACGTGTGAGACTGGAAAAGATGGGGAGAAGATAGAGAGGAAATTGGAGGTGGGGAGAGATTAGGAGGAGAGGGAAGAAGAAGGGGACGAAGAGAATGGTGTAGAGGGTAAGAAATGAGGCGAAGAGGGTTAGGAAAGGGGTGGGGAGTAAATGGTGAAATGGGGAGAGATAAGAAGATGAAGAAGGAGAAAGGGAAGAGGAGGAGGAGGATATGGAGGTAGAGTGTACTGTGGGGAGATGAATTGATGAGGTGAGAAACTAGACGAGAAGGATTGGGCAAGAGGGGAGGAGAAAGTGGGGAGATGAGGAAGAATGGGTAGGAGAAGAAGGGAAGAGGAGGAGGAGGAGGTAGTGTGTAAGGTGGGGAGAAGGGTGAAGAAGATAAGAACTGTGACTAGGAAACGGAAATGGAATAAGTTGGGGAGAAGATGGGGAGAGATGCATAGGGTGGGGAAGGATGGGGAGGAGAGGGGGGAAGAAGAATGATAGGAGGAGGAGGCAGTGTGTAGGGCAAGGGTTGAGGAGGTAGGAAATGAGACGGGGAGGAGGTGGGGAATAGGTGGGGAGGGGAGGGGTATGCGTGGGGAGGTTTCTGAGTATGTTATCTCCCCAAGGCGGCCGACGAACGGGAATTTGAGTGCGTTAAGGAATGTTGTTGTTGTTGTTGTTGTTGTTGTTGTTTCTGTTGTTGTTATTTGTTGATGTTGTTGTTGTTGTTGTTGTTGATGATGATGATTGTTATTTTTTCGTCATTCTTTTCCTCCTTTCATTTCTTTTTTCTTTTTTTCCTCTTCCTCTCCCTTCTATCTCCCCATTTTCCTTCCCCAACGACAGGAGATAGATAGAGATATAAACAAATAGATGGATGGATAGATAGATAGATAAAAGACAGATATTTATACAGACAGATAGACAGAAAGATAAAATATAGACAGAAAGAAATAGGTAGACAGACAGGTAGATATACAGATAGACCGACAGATAGATAGGCAGATAAAAATATAGACAGACACAGGTAAAAAAAAAAAAAATACCTCCATCTAGTCCCAATCCCAGGTAACTCACACTCCAAACTCACCTGTCCCCCGCCAACACCTGTACCTCATTAAGGCCACACAGATGCACACAAAGGGCCCCAAAACACACCTGTCATCGCCCTTAGATCGGGAGGCTCAAGGGTTAAAGTAAGGGCTCTACAGGTAAGGGTTTTAAGAGTCCTTCCATTTACCTGCTAATGACGTGTTACCTGGAGACCTAATGGAACGGTGAGAGGCGTGGGAGAGAGAGAGAGAGAGAGAGAGAGAGAGAGAGAGAGAGAGAGTTATTTATGTTCTTTTTATGTGTCAATCTGTTTTTTTTATCTTCACTTTGTTCGTTTGGATGTTTGTTTGTGTTTGTCTATCTATCTATTTATCTATCTATCTTTGAATCTTTTTTATCTATCTATCTACCTGTCTTTATCTCTCTTCTCATCATGTCGCATTCATCTTCATTTCACCTCTTCACCCTCCTCCTCCTCCTCCTCCTCCTCCTCCTCCTTTTTTTCCTATTCCTTATCATCATCATTATCTCTCTTCCATTCTTCCTCTTCATCAGCTTTCTCTCCTATACCTCTTTCGCTCTCTTACCTCTTTTCCCCTCCTCCTCCTCCTCCTCCTCCTCCTCCTCCTCCTCTGTTGAACTCACTGTCTTCCATTTCTGCTCCTTATTCTTTTCTTTCATGTAACCTCCATTATGTTGCCTCCTCTCTCCTCCTCCTCCTCCTTTCTTCAGCTCCTCCTCCTGCTCCTCCTCCTCCTCATTCAATATCATCAACCAATTCTTCTCTTCTCATGTTCTCATACCTCTTGTCTTTACTCCTCCTCCTCCTCCTTACCCTCCCTCCTGACACCCCCCTCCCTGCCTTCCTGCCCCCCTCCTCCCCGCCTCTCCCCGCCTTCCTGCCCCCCGCCATCATCACCCCCCTCATATTTGGGGTGGCGGCGTCTCCTCAGTGTCTCGCCGGTGACAGATCATCGGCGGGGCTTTATCAACAGCCACTCAAGCGACGCCGAGCAAACTCAACCCCTGGCGGCCGGCGATGAGGCGAGGCGGCGGTGTGTGTGTGTGTGTGTGTGTGTGTGTGTGTGTGTGTGTGTGTGTGTGTGTGTGGAGGAGGGGGGGAGGGGGAGAAGGAGAGGAGGAGGGGGTAGGATAATGTGTGTGTGTGAAAGAGAGGTGGAGAAGAAGGAGTGTAGGATGTGTGTGTGTGTGTGTATGTGTGTGTGTGTAAAGGAGTGGGAAAGAAGGATGTGTGAGTGTGTTCGAGTATGAAGGTTGGAGTCGGAAAGGAAGATGTGTATGTCTGTCTGGATCTGGGTAGGATGTGTGTGTCTTGTATGCCTGTGAAGGATGAGTAGAAAGTGGGAAAGGAAGATGTGTGTGTGTCTGTGTCTCTGGGTAGGATGTGTGTGTCTTGTATGTCTGTGAAGGAGGCGTAGAAAGTGGGGATGTGTATGTGTGCAAGAAGAGGGGAGAAAGAAGAGAAAGGGAATGATACAAGAATAGAGAATGGGAAAGAGTGCAAGAGGAGGGGAGAGAGAAGAGGAAGGGAATGGTACAAGAGGAGAGGATGGGGAAGAAGGGTGCTTGCTTGTGTCTGGATGAGCTGTAGTACTGGAGATGAGGGAATGTGTTTGAAGGAATGGAGGAGGAGGAGGAGAGGACATGTGTATAGGAGAGAAAAGGAAGATGTGTTTGAAAGAGAAAAAAGAAGAGAAAAATGAAGAGTGGGATGTGTGTAAGGGAAAAAGGAGAGGAAAGCGGAAAATGTGTGAGGAAGAGGAGAGGAGGGGAAAAATGTGAGTAGGAATAGGAAATGGGAATGGGAATAGGAAAGAAAAGAAGGAGGAATAGGAAATGGGAATGGGAATAGGAGAGAAAAAGGAGGAATAGGAAATGGGAATGGGAATAGGAAAGAAAAGAAGGAGGAATAGGAAATGGGAATGGGGATAGGAAAGAAAAAAGGAGGAATAGGAAATGGGAATGGGAATAAGAAAGAAAAAAGGAGGAATAGGAAATGGGAATGGGAATAGGAAAGAAAAAAAGGAGGAATAGGAAATGGGAATGGGAATAGGAAAGAAAAAAAGGAGGAATAGGAAATGGGAATGGGAATAGGAAAGAAAAAAGGAGGAATAGGAAAGGAGAGATAAAAGAAAATAGAGGAATAGGAAAGAAAGGAAGGAAAGAGGAAATGAGGAGGAGGAGGAGGATGTGTTTGCAGAAGAGGAAGAGGTAGAATAAAAGAGGTGCATTTGAAGGGGTGACGAAGAAGAGATGAAATGAAGAGAAGTGATGAGGAGGAAGAAGAAAAAATAGAAGAGAGAGTGGGAAGCAAAGGCACTGGAGGTTGAGGGGAGAGAAGTGAGGTAGGGAGAGAAAGAGGGGGGAGAGGTGGAGGAATGGAGAAGAGATGAAAAAAAGAGAAGTGAAGAGGAGGAAGAAAAAAGTAGAAGGGAGAGTGGGAAACAAAGGCACTGGAGGTTGAGGGGAGAGAAGTGAGGCAGGGAGAGAGAGAGGGGAGAGAGGTGGAGGAATGGGGTAAAGGAAAGGAAAGTGAGGGAACATAAGCAAACACGGGAGAGCAGGCAACAGATAGTACGTCGGCTTATAACGAGGCTGCCTGCTTTAGTGATTCAATATATTCGTCTTGCGCTTCACTGACCTGCATAACGAACTAAACATTTATTTCTCTGTACGCGCGAGAACGCTCAATTCAATCCTGCCACAACGAAATAAGTCAGTCGTAATTTTCCTCTTCATTCTCTCCATTTCTCTTCTTTTTTTCTCTTCTCTTTTCTCTTCCTTTTTCCTCTTTTTCAGGAATATGGTGCTTATGGGGTATGTTACAAGGGGAGGGGAAAGAGAAAAAGATGTCCAAGGGAATGAGGAAAAAGTGTATTGAAGGGGAAAGGGGATGGGAAGAGAAGGGGAAGACGAAGAGGGGAGGGGGAAAGGGGATGGGGAGAGAAGGGGAAGACGAAGAGGGGAGGGGGAAAGGGAATAGGGGGAGAAGGGGAAGACGAAGAGGGGAGGGGGAAAGGGGATGGGGAGAGAAGGGGAAGACGAAGAGGGGAGAGGGGAGGGAGGGGGAAAGGGGATGGGAAGAGAAGGGGAAGACGAACGGGGGTGGGTGGGAGGGAGGGGAGTCAGAGGAGATCAGGAGGGTGGACTCTACACTATACAGCTGAAGGATTGATCAAACACTGCCGGGGGCCGGGAACACGAAGGCCCTTGTGTCCATAGGCAGCGAGGAGACCATTCACGCCACGCCAAACACATTAATGGCCCGGGGAGTGGAGGAGGGGGGGGCGGGAGGGGAGAGGGGAGAGGGAGGGGGTAGTGGTGAAGATCTAGCTGGATTGAATATGTGTGTGTGTGTGTGTGTGTGTGTGTGTGTGTGTGTGTGTGTGTGTGTGTGTGTGTGTAAGGCAGAAAAGGCGATTACTGAGAGGGAAGAATGAGAGGGGTGAGAGGAGGAGAGAAGAGACTCTTGATATAGTGAAAAGGATGGAGAGGAGAGGAGAGGAGAGGAGGGAAAAAATAATGAGAGGTAATAGAAAGAAGAAGAATAGGAAAGAGCGAAAAATCAGAAAGGAATAGGAAAAAGAAAAGGATTAGAAGAGATGAGAAAAAGGAGGAATACGAAAGATAGGAAGAGGAAAGAAAAAGGAAGAATAGGAAATGAGGTAAAAGAAAGAAGAGAAAGAGGAAATAAAGAAAAAAATTATATGGCGATCAAAAAGAGAAGCAATTAAATGTGATAGAAAGGGAAAAATAAATAGAAGAGAAGAGAAAAGCAGGTAGAGAAGAGTGAATAAAAAAGGAAATATGGAATGAATGAAAGCTGGAAAAAGATAAAAGATAGAAGTACGGAAAAAGAAGGAACGAAAGACAGAGAAAAAAAAATATAGAGGGAGATAAAAGTAAGATGGAAAAGAGAAAGTAAGGAAGGAAAAGTGGAAGAGAAAACGAGAGAGAGAGAGAGAGAGAGAGAGAGAGAGAGAGAGAGAGAGAGAGAGAGAGAGAGAGAGAGAGAGAGAGAGAGAGAGAGAGAGAGAGAGAGAGAGAGAGAGAGAGAGAGAGAGAGAGAGAGAGAGAATGGAAAGGCCAAGAAAAAAAAAAGAGAATGAAAAGATTACACTAGACAGATTTACTCACGCACACACATACACACACATGTACACAGGAACTTAATATTTACACACACACACACACACACACACACACATATGCATACACTCAAACACGCACATATGCACACCTCAAAAGCAAATACCGACACACACATACATACATTCATACGTTCATACAGACATACATGCATACATACATACATGCACCACACAAACGTACATAAATCACATACCTACATGACCCTCGTTATTATGCGTTCACAGGGCGTGGGCGGCGTGTAGGCATACTAAGAAACCGCTTGTGTGTGTGTGTATGTGTGTGTGTGTATGTGTGTGTGTGTGTGTGTGTGTGTGTGTGTGTGTGGAGAAATAGCACTTCAGCTCTATTTTCACTGAACACACACACACACACACACACACACACTTGATGGACGGAAAAAGCGGTACACAAAGAGTCAAAGTGTGTGTGTGTGTGTGTGTGTGTGTGTGTGTGTGTGTGTGTGTGTGTGTCCGATCAGGATGAAAACAAGTCAATAATCGCAATGAAATCAAAACCCAGACTGAACCCAACCCGCACTTGACTCCTAACCTCAACCTCAACACCTTTTCAACCCCTCTTCAACCTCCCCCAACTTGCCTAATTCTGAACCTCCCTCCCTCCCTCCCTTTCTTTTCTACTCCCTCCCTCCCTCATTCACTCACACACTCACTCACTCACTCACTCACTCACTCTCCCAACTTCGCATGAGTAAGGAAATGATAGGCAGAATTACGAAGGGAAGGGGAGGGAGGGGGAGGGGGTTGAGGGGGGTGGGGGGCGGCGGTCAGTCATGGCGGGGTAAATATTGACACCTACCCCCCTAACCCCTCCCCCCTTTCCTCAGCCCCCCTTTCTAGAGATCCTGGGCAGTGTTACCAACGGAGGAGGGCGACGAGGAACCTTCAAGCACTCACGTATTTTAGGGCACCAGGAGGGGGGGGGGGGTGGAGAGGGGGGAGGAGAAGGGGGAGAGGGTTGGAGGTGGGAGTGATCGTATTTGGGTGATTGAGTGGTGTTGGGAAGTGTATTGAAGTGGTGAAGTGTATATCTGGGTCAGGGTGTGAAGTGTGGGAGGTGAAGGGGTGGAGTTGTGGGGTAAAGTGGTGTTGGGAGTTGAAGTGGTTCTGGAAGGGAAATTTAAAGAGAGAGAAGTGAGTAGTGAGCAGGAGTGAGTGTACTTGGGTAGTGATATGGTGTTGGATCGTCTTTACAAGTGGTGATGAAGTGTTCTTGGATCCTGTATTGAAGTGGTGGTGAAGTGTATTGGTTCTGGTCAGGGAAATTTAAAGAGAAGGGGAAGAGTAGTGGAGGTATATGAGTGAGTGTACTTGGGTAGTGATGTGGTGTTGGATCGTCTTTAGAAGTGGTGATGAAGTGTTCTTGGATCCTGTATTGAAGTGGTGGTGAAGTGTATTGGTTCTGGTCAGGGAAATTTAAAGAGAAGGGGAAAAGTAGTGGAGGTATATGAGTGAGTGTACTTGGGTAGTGATGCGGTGTTGGATCCTGTATAGAAATGATGATGAAGTGTTTTTGGATCGTGTATAGAAGTGGTTAAGTGTATTGGTTCAGGTCAGGGAAATTTAAAGAGAAGGGGAAGAGTAGTGGCGGTATATGAGTGAGTGTACTTGGGTAGTGATACGGTGTTGGATCGTGTATTGAACGGTGCCAGATTGTCTTACTCAGCCTCTTAACTCGTCCACTACGATTGGCACGGATTTGGCCTTTACTGGTAGCCTGGTTGCATATAGTCCCGTGTCTTTCTGCTCTTCTGTGGTGGATAGAGGAGTGTCACCCATGTGGTATTGGTGTGCTAAATATCCCCTTCCGAAGTGCATGACATTACATTTTTCTTCATTGAATTGTATTGAAGCCACTTTTTGCTCCATTCCCGTAGCTTCGTTAGGTCTTCTTGTAGAAAATCCGCAGTCAAGGGGTTAAATTTACCGACTCCCGATCCAAAAACTGTCTCGTGGACCCCAATAAGGAGATTCACTTATAATTATCGTTAAAATAGTTAATTCCTGATGTTTCTTGGCAATAGTTAGGCGTCAGAAACCGGTAAATACTATGCTCTGAGTACGACAATCTGGCAACGGTGCGTGTATAGAAGTGGTGGTGAAGTGTACACGTATTCGGGTCAAGGAAGTGTTAATGAAGTGGCGCCGTTGAAGTGAAGTGGTAATGGAGTCCGTATGTTAGGTGATAATGAAGTGGGTACGTGGGCAAGGGAAGTGTAGATTGATGTTATTTGGGTCACTAAAGTGTAAGAAGTTTTTTTTTTTTTTTTTTTTTTTTTTTTTTACAGCAGAGGAGACAGTGCAAGGGCGTAAAAAAAAAAAAAAACAATAATGAAAAAAAAAAAAAGCCCGCTACTTACTGCTCCTAAATAGAGTAGAGTGGCCAAAACGAGTGTAGGTATAAGGGATAAAGGAGACCCTGTAAGCAAGTGGGAGGTGTAAGTGGTGACAGGTGGGTGGTTATGGTGGTGGTAAGTGGTAGGTGGGTAAGTGGTAGGTGGATACATTGCTGACGATAAGATGTTCAAGTGGGTGATAGGCGATTATTTAGGTGGTGAGGTGTTGAAGCGGCAGATAGGTGGTTAAAGTGCTCGTAAGTGGTAGGCAGTTTACATGGGTGGTGATGAGATATTTAAGTGGTAGGTGGATACATTGCTGATGATAAGATGTTCAAGTGGGTGATAGGCGATTATTTAGGTGGTGAGCTGTTGAAGTGGCAGATAGGTGGTTAAAGTGCTCGTAAGTGGTAGGCAGTTTACATGGGTGGTAATGAGATATTTAAGTGTTAGGTGGTTACGGAGGTCAGTGATGTAGGTAGGTGGGTTGACATGGGTAGTGACGAGAGATATTGAAGTTTGTGAGAAAGAGATTAGGAAGGAGAAACGGAAAAGGAGGAGGAAAGGGAGAGAAGGAAGAAGTGGGATAAACAAGAAGAATGAGAAAAAAAGAAAGGAGAAGGAGGGAGAGAAGTGGGTGAGAAAGAGATTAGGAAGAAGAGGAAAAAAAGGAGGAAAAAAAAGAGAAAGAAAAAGTGAGATATAAAAGACGAATGAGAAAAAGGGAGAGAAGAAAACAATTAAAAGAAGAGTAAAAGAAAAGAAAGAAAAGAAGAAACAAACAAACAAGAAGAGAGAACTAGTGGGTGATAAGGGTAGACCACGTAAAGGAAAATGTACATGGGTAGTGAGAGGTGTTGTAGGGAGGTGGGGGTAGGGGGGTACAGGTGGGGGTCAGGGGGAAGGGGGGATTAGCTAACATTACTCTGGGTACACTTCCGCTGGTCTAAAGGGAGAGAGGGAGAAGGAGGGAGGGAGGAGGGGGAAAAAGGGAGAGGAGAGAGAGGGAAGGAGAGGAGGGAATGAGAAAATGAGGTTACGAGTGGGAGAAAAGAAGGAGAGAAGGAGGGACAGGAAGGAATGAAGGAAGGAGAAATTGAGGTGAGGATTGTGAGAAAGAAAATGGAAAGAAGGGGAGAGAGGGAAGGAGAGGAGGGAGGGAAAGAGGAAATGAGAAGTTACGAAGGAGAGGAAAAGAGAAGGGAGAAGAAAGAACAAAGGAAGGAGAAAATGAGGTTAAAGCATATGAAGGTACAGAGGAAGGAGGGAAGAGAGAGAAAGGAAGTAAGAGGGAGAGAGGGAAGGACAAAATGAGGTTAGTAGGACGAGAAAAGATAGAGAGAAGGAGGGACAGGAAGGAAGGAACGGATGAGAAAATAAGGTTAGGAGTATAAAAAGGAAGATAGGAAGGACAGAAGAGGAGAGAAAGAAGTGAAGTAGGAGAGGAGAAGAAGGAAAAGAAGGGAATGAAGGAATGAGAAAAGGAAGATACGGGAATATAAGAAAAAGATAGGAAGGAAGAGTCGATAGGAAGGAAGAAGGGAATTACAGAAGAGTAGAAGAAGAAAAGAGTTAGTATAGAGATAAGGAAGGAAAAGAAAAATAGGGGAGAGCGAAGAAAAAGGAACAAGGCAAAGGAAAATAGAAAAAAAGGGTGAGAAGGCAGAGAAGAGAATGGGAAGAAGAGTGAAAGAGAAGTGAAGAAATGAGGAAGAGAAAAACAGACAGGAAGACAGAACGAAGCAGAAAAGGAAAGGAAAAATAAGGGAGATACAGAAAAGAGATAAAGAAGGAAAAGAAAATAGAAAAAAGGGAGATAAATAAGGAGAGGGAGAAAAAAAAAGGAAAGGAGAGGCATTATGAACTTAGAGAGAGAGAGAGAGAGAGAGAGAGAGAGAGAGAGAGAGAGAGAGAGAGAGAGAGAGAGAGAGAGAGAGAGAGTTAATGGAGCTGAAACAAAACACATTAGGGCAGGTACTGTCTGTCTGTGTGTCTGTCTGTGTTTATCTGTCTGTCTGTCTATCTATCTCGTTCTGCCTACCTGTCTGTATTTTTCTCTCCTTTGTGGTTCTGTTTGTTTGTCTGTCTATCTTGACCTTGAATCTTGAAACAAAGGTAAGGACAGGTAATTAATGTTTCCTTTACCTGTTATTTTCTTTCTCTTATTTTGTTTACCTATCTTGCTTATCTTCATCTTTTGTTCTTAATTTCTGCTCCTTTTTTTCTCCTGCACTCATTTTTTTTTTTGCTATATTTTGTGTTTGTTTTGTTGTTTTGTTGCCCTTTTCTGTATTTTTTTATCCTATTTATTTCTTTGTCTTTCTCTTCTTCCTCTTGCTTTCTTTCTCTTGTTTTTCTCCCCCTCTTCCTCCTTCCCATTTTCCTCCTTCCGTCTACTTCACTCCGCCTTCTGTCTACTTCTGCCTCTTCCGCCTCTATATTCCTCCCTTACATCCTCCTCCTCCTCCTCCTCCTTCACCCTCCTAAACGACAAAAATACACACACACACACACACACACACACACACACACACACACACACACACACACACACACACACACACACACACAAAGGGACAGCTGAGACACCGGGGATAATAAAGTGCTATGCCAAGTCAGACGTAAAGTAATACCCAGACCCCGACACCTGGCCACCCCCCCCACCCCCCTACCCCCCCTGCCCCCCTGCCCCCCTAACCTTCTTCCCTTACCCCCCTTTACCCTCCCTCTCACTCCCCTGCCTCCTCCTCACCCCCCCTCCTTCTTCCTCCTCTCACCCTCTTCCTCTCTTCTTCCTCTCACCTCTTTCTCTCTTCTCTCTCTCTCTCACTCTCTCTCTCTCTCTCTCTACGTCGGGCAACGAAAATTATCCCTTCCTGCGCAACAAATCCTACGAAGAAAGGCTTTCTA
>NC_066541.1:4531135-4538635 GCF_024679095.1 Eriocheir sinensis | reverse complement strand
AGAAGATACGATTGAAGAAGAAGCGGCGTTAATTTAAGAGAGTGCAATCCTCGTGTTTAGAATAAAGAGATAAAAGGGGATATAAGTAAAGAGGAAGAAAGTAAAGAAAACATAAGTAAAGAGCTTTGAATGTGCTTGTAAGAGAAGAATGAACGGATGGGCGGCGTAAAGAGCGATGGACCATGTGGTTTCCGATCAGGTCTGAGGGACTTGATATCTTGGCGCTGGAGAAAGAAACGGAATATAAATAAGGCGAAGACATTTAAAGAGAATATAAGCAAAGAGCTCTGAGTGTATTTAGGAGAGACGAGAGGAGATAGAGACATGCAAAGAGAATATAAATAAAGAGCTCTGAGTGTGTTTAGGAGAGACGAGAGGAGATAGAGACATGCAAAGAGAATATAAATAAAGAGCTCTGAGTGTGTTTAGGAGAGACGAGAGGAGATAGAGACATGCAAAGAGAATATAAATAAAGAGCTCTGAGTGTGTTTAGGAGAGACGAGAGGAGATAGAGACATGCAAAGAGAATATAAATAAAGAGCTCTGAGTGTGTTTAGGAGAGACGAGAGGAGATAGAGACATGCAAAGAGAATATAAATAAAGAGCTCTGAGTGTGTTTAGGAGAGGCGAGAGGAGGTAGAGGCGGCGTTCAAAAGAGATGGATCTGATGTGGTTTCTGATCAAATTTGAAAGATTTGATGTCTCGGGTATCCTCTTGTGGTAGCGAAAGGCAGGTAGATGTATGAGTGTTTAGGGAATAGCGAGGACGGGAGAAATATATATCATTAACGGGAAAGAGAACAAAGAAAGAAATAGACGTGAAAAATATGGAGAAAAAAAATGGAATAGTAAAAGAAATTGAAAAATACGGAATGGAGGAAAAGAAAAGAAAGGAAAAAACTGGTAGAAAGTGAAAAAAAAATCAAAATGTGGGAAAGGAAAAAGAAAAAGGGAAAGAGAATAGAGAAAGAAATAGACGTGAAAAATATGGAATGGGAGAAAAGAAAAAGGAAAAAAATAGTGCGAAGTGAAAAAAAATATTAAAATGAAGAAAAGGAAAAAGAATAAATTATGGGAGAGTGGGAGGAAGTAGTCTCTGATCGGTTCATAGGGATCTGATACCTTTGTGATCCTCCTGTGTTGGGAAAAGTGATTGAAAGATAAGACTTGTAGAGATAGCATGGGAAGAAGGAGGAGGGAAGGGAAACTATTATAGGCGGAAAGGAGAACAGGGAAAGGAATGAACGACGAAACAAAAGCTTGACAAACACAAAATAAAAGAGATCTGATGCCTTTGTGATCCTCCTGTGTTTGGGAAAAGTGATTGAAAGATAAGACTTGTAGAGATAGCATGGGAAGAAGGAGGAGGGAAGGGAAACTATTATAGGCGGAAAGGAGAACAGGGAAAGGAATGAACAACGAAACAAAAGCTAGACAAACACAAAATAAAAGAGATCTGATGCCTTTGTGATCCTCCTGTGTTTGGGAAAAGTGACTGAATTATGAATGTAGGGTTTTGAGTTCTTTTTTTATTGTGTATGTGTTTGGGGTAGTTATATTTGTTTCCTCCTTGTAGATTTCCTTTTCCCATCAGTCATATTCCTTACATTCTTTTCTCCCTTTCCATATTTTCCACCTTCCAATAATTACTTTTTTCTTTTTCCTTTCCCTCATTTTGATTTTTTTTTCACTTCCCACCAGTTGTTTCCTTTCTTTTCCCTCTTTCCATATTTTTCACGTTTATTTATTTCTCTATTCTCTTTCCCTTTTTCTTTTTTCCCTCATTTTTATATTTTTTTCATTTCCCACCATTTTTTTCCTTTTTCTTTTCCCCCATTCCATATTTTTCACTTTCTCTCTCTATTCTCTTTCCCTTTTATGATACACCCCCCCATACCTCCCCTTTCTTTCCTCCTTTCCTACCAATACCTTTCCATTCTTTCCCTCCTGCTTCCCCTCCAGTTGCTTTCCTCTTCTTACTGACCAAATTTAGTTACTGACCAAATTTACTTACTGACCAAATTTACTCACTGACCAAATTTACTTACTGACCAAATTTACTTATTGACCAAATTTACTTACTGATCAAATTTAGTGGGCCTTGTCTCTTTTGTGATACTTCGTTGGGAAATTTAGATATAATGCATAAATATGTATGAAGAGTTATGTATAGATAGGATTGTAAGGGAGTAAAGGGAGAGATAGGTTACATTTCGCAAAGGGAGATTAAGTGAGCATGAGGCAAGGATGAAATAAGGGAGTGTTGTGAGGGAGAGTGAGAGAAGTTGTGAGAGAAGAAGGGAGGGAGGGAGAATTGATCAGGGAGAGGGGAAATAAATGAGAAAAGGATATGAGCGAGGAAATGGCGATGTAAGAGAGAGAGAGAGAGAGAGAGAGAGAGAGAGAGAGAGAGAGAGAGAGAGAGAGAGAGAGAGAGAGAGAGAGAGAGAGAGAGAGAGAGAGAGAGAGAGAGAGAGAGAGAGAGAGGGAGAGAGAGAGAGAGAGAGAGAGAGAGAGAGAGAGAGAGAGAGAGAGAGAGAGAGAGAGAGAGAGAGAGAGAGAGAGAGAGAGAGAGAGAGAGAGAGAGAGAGAGAGAGAGAGAGAGACCCACACACATAAGACTACTGCCTCACCGAGAGAGAGAGAGAGAGAGAGAGAGAGAGAGAGAGAGAGAGAGAGAGAGAGAGAGAGAGAGAGAGAGAGAGAGAGAGAGAGAGAGAGAGAGAGAGAGAGAGAGAGAGAGAGAGAGAACCACAAATTTAATACTACTTCCTAACCGAGAGAGAGAGAGAGAGAGAGAGAGAGAGAGAGAGAGAGAGAGAGAGAGAGAGAGAGAGAGAGAGAGAGAGAGAGAGAGAGAGAGAGAGAGAGAGAGAACACCACACACTTAACACTGCTTCCTAACCTCACCCAACGTCTCTTTAAACCTAACCGCAAAAACACAAAACCCTCCCTTTTTCTCTTCTTTCCCTCCCTCCTTCCTCCTCCTTCCCTCCCTCCTTCTTCTCTCCCCCAAGTGTCCCTCCCCCTTCCCTCCTTTTCCTCTTCCTCTCCCACCAATAAACTCCTTCCCTCCGTCTCTCCCTCCCTAATATCTCTTTTCTTCCTTCTCTTCTCTCCCCTCCTTTTTTCTTCCTTCTTTCCCTTTAGTAACCTTCTTCCTTTCTTTGCTTCCCTTTCCTTCCCTTCAGCAACTTCCTTCCCTTCTCCTCCTATCCCTTCAGTACTTAACCTACATCCTCCCTTTCTTCTCCTTTCCTCCCTTCTCCTTTCCTCAATTCTCCTTCCTTTTCCCTTCCTTCTTTCTCTTTTTATTTTTCAGTAACCTCCTTCCCTTCCCTTCTTTGTCTTCAGTAATGTCCCTTCTTCACTCCTCTTTCTCTCCCTTCAGTTACCTCCTTCCCTCCCTCCCTCCTTTCCTCCCGTAAGCGCCATGACTGTTGCTAATCAAGTAATTCACCTGTAATCGCCACTAATTAAGGCCGTGACAGGTAGACAGGTGGCTGTGGGATTGGCGGTTACGGCGATGACAAGCTGATTGCCGGGAAAGAATGGGAAGGGAAGGAAGGAGGAGGAGGAGTAAGGGAAGGAGAGATAGTTAAAGAAAGAGGATAAAGGATGGAAGAGTATAGAGGAAGGAGACTATGATGGAAGAAGGAGAGAAGGTATAAAGAAAGAGAGAAGTTTGAAGGATGGAAGGGAGAGAATAAAGGAAGGAAGAGAAGGGGGAAGGAAAGCGGAGAGGGGTATAGAGGAAAGAGGAAAAGAAGGTGAAGGAAGGAGTGAGGAAAGAGAAGGGAAGGAGAAAAGTAAGTCAAGGAAGGAAAGAACAGGAAGAGGGAGAGGAAAGAGGTAGAAATGTGAATGAAGGAAAGAGAAGAAAAAATGGGAAAAGAGAAAATGAAAGACCAGGGATAAAAAGAATGAAGAAAGGAAAAAAAGAAGAAAAAACAATTGGAAAAGAGTAAAAAGAAAAACGTAAAAAGAGAGAAAGAAAAACGAGGAGAAATGAATGGAATATAAGGAGAAGAAAGAAAGCACAAGGAAGATAAGGAGACGAAGCATACAAACACAGAAGAGAAGGCTACAGAAATAATGTTGGCTTATAGCGAGGCTGCCTGCTTTAGTGATTGAATGATTCGTCAAAAAGGTTAGTGATCCATAGAATGTTTTGTTTTTTTATCATATACAGTAAAGGAAACAGCTCAAGGGAAAGAAAAAAACGGTTAAAATTCAGTTCATGTCCCTTTTGACGCAGTGAAGTGACGGTCAATGCGACTTTTATATTCTGAAGGGAAATTAATAAAAAAAAAAGATGGAAACGGCGGAAAACAAGGGAAAGAAAAAAACTGATTGGAAAAAAGAAAAAAAAATGTAAACCAAGGCATAGGATTAACACACACACACACACACACACACACACACACACACACACACACACACACACAACCCCCCCCCCCCCCCCCACTCCACACACACAAATGGCTATCTTCTCTGCGTGACCCTCATTAACCGTGACCAATGACCTTGAATGAACCGCTTGACCTGACCTGACCCCGCTTGATGCCAATATTAGAGGAGGAGGAGGAGGAGAAGGAGGAGGTGACCAGCAGGCTAATCCTCTTCACAGCTTCCCTCCTGACCCCAAATCAGGTCAGGCGGGTAGGTGAGGTCACAGGTGACACGCTTTATTGATGAGTTAATTAAGGTGAAAAGAGGACAGGCGGAGCTAATGGGAGAGAGAGAGAGAGAGAGAGAGAGAGAGAGAGAGAGAGAGAGAGAGAGAGAGAGAGAGAGAGAGAGAGAGAGAAATAATGGATCCAAAGAACGAGATAGTTGCGTCAAAGATGGAAAAAAAAGGAGGAAAAGAAAAAAAAAGACAAACTAGATGACGAGAGAAAACAACTGAGAAAAAGAATAAAGGAAATAAACTATAACTAAAACAAACCAAAAAAAAACGAGAGAAAACAAATGAAAATCTAATAAAACGAAAAAGAAAAGAAAACGAGAGAAAACAATAATGGAAGAAAAAATAAAACAAAAACAAAAAGAGGAAGAAAACAACGAAAAGAAAAGAAGAAACAAAACACGAGTGCCTCATTGTGGTCTCGAAAAAGGGGACAGAATGATCCTTTGAACCATTGGACCGAGACAATGAACCCGAGACAATGAGGCTTCACAGTCACCCTTCTGGCCTAAGTGACAGGACAGGGGGGTGGGGGTAGGAAAGGGGTGTTGGGGGTGAATGGAAGGGGGGGGGGCGAGGACAACAGGATAGAGAGGTGATACACTTAACGAGACGGTGATGATGATGGTGGTGAGGGTCGTGATGGTGATGGTGGTGGTGGTTAAGATATGGTTGATGATGGTAGTGGTGGTGGTTAAGATGGTGGTGATGGTGGTAGTGGAGGTGATGTGTGATGGTGGTGGTTAAGATACTGTTGATGGTGATGGTAGTGGTGATGATGGTGATGCTGGTTAAGATGGTGGTGATGGTGTTGGTGGTGATGGTGGTGGTTAAGATACTGTTGATGGTGATGGTAGTGGTGATGATGGTGATGCTGGTTAAGATGGTGGTGATGGTGTTGGTGGTGAAGGCGTAGTGGTATGGGGTGGTGATGGTGATGATGGTGATGCTGGCTAAGATGGTGGTGATGGTGGTAGTGGAGGTGATGGTGATGGTGATGATGGTGGTTAAGATCTTGTTGATGATGGTGATGGTAGTGGTGATGATGGTGATGATGGTGGTAGTGGTGGTGATGGTGTTGATGGTGAAGGCGTAGTGGTATGGGGTGGTGATGGTGATGCGGTGATAATGTTGACCGTGAAGACAGAGATGACCTATCCCATAAAATCCCTTAACTTACCCTTAAAACCCCTTTCCATAGCATCCAATCCCCTTTAACCCACAGCAACACCACTAAAGGATATCAAACACTATTACACTACTTACTTTCAACATTAACAACTCCCTGATACCATTAAACCCATTAGCTTACCCTTAATCCCTTGCCATAGCATTCTAATTCCTTTTAATGACTTCAAATACCACTAAAGGCTATCAGAACCCATTACACAGGCGATTCTCAACAGCAATCCTTCACTAGATTATAAATAAGACACCTAAATTACTGAATACACCCTTGATTCCTTTCTATACCATTCCAGTTCCCTTAAACCCACACCAACACCACTAAAGGCTATCGGAACCCATTATATACAGGCGACTCTCAACAACAATCCTTCACTAGATCATATAAATAAGACACCTAAATTACTGAACACACCCTTGATTCCTTTCTATACCATTCCAATTCCCTTAAACCCACACCAACACCACTAAAGGCTATCGGAACCCATTATATACAGGCGACTCTCAACAGCAATCCTTCACTAGATCATAAACAAGACACCTATATTACTGAATACACCCTTGATTCCTTTCTATACCATTCCAATTCCCACCAACACCACTAAAGGCAATCAGAACCCATTATACAGGCGACTATCAACAGCAACCCGTTACTAAACCGTTAACAGGTCACCTAAATTTATAAACACCTTAAGCATGCCCATAATCCCTTTCCATACCATTACAATCCCCCTAAATGCTCCTAAACACCACTTAAGACTATCAGAACCCATTACCGCGGCGGCGTTCAGCATTACGTGGCCCCCTTAACATTCCCTTCAGGAGGACACGAGCCGCGGGACGTCCCATCAACTATCATCACTATCAGGAGGCGCATCGGTTGCCCCTTCAAGATGTCCCTCGATAGATTACGATCGGGGGGTGGGGGAGGGGGGGGAGAGAGTGAGAGGGGGGAAGAGGGAGGAAGAAGGTAAGTGGAGGGAGGAAATATTGAGGAGGGAACGTAGAGAGAAGGAGGTATGGGTGATAATGATGGAGAGAGAAAGGAAGGGAAAGGGGAAGGGAGGGAGGAAGAAAGGTGAGGAAAGAAGACAGGTAGGGTTAGGTAAGGAAGATTAGGTAAGCAGGTAAAAGATAATAAAGATATGGACTTGGAGGGAAAGAGGGAGGGAGAGAGAAAAGTAGGAAGGAAGGAAGAAAGAAATGAAGAAAGAGAGGGATGAAAAAATAAGGAATGAAAGAAGATAAAAAGAAAGAGCATGGAAGGAAGTAAAGAAGGGAAAGGAGTGACCAAGAGGAAAGGAAGAAGAAGGAGAGAATGAAGAGAATGAAGAAGGCAAAAGATAGTAAAGAAAGATATGAAAAAAAATAGATGGGGCGGATTTGAGAGATAAAGAGCACAACAACAACGAAAAAAAAAAAGTGAGGAGAAAAGAAAACGAAAACAGAAAATAAGGAAAAAAGAGGAGAGCAAGTGAAGGAAGGAATGCCAGTACAAGGAGGAGGAGGAGGAGGAGGAGGAGGAGGAAGAGGAACCGTCAGTGAGTTATCAGCGCCTGGCTCCCGCGGTACACGGCTCAGATGTAAATATGAGAAGGGTTCTTAAGCTCATCTGCCTCCCGCATACC
>NC_066541.1:4508635-4528635 GCF_024679095.1 Eriocheir sinensis | reverse complement strand
TAGCCAGGAGGAGGAGGAGGAGGAAGGAGAGAATGAGAGACAAAGAGAGAAGAATAGGAAGGAGAGGGAAGGAAGCAAGGAAGAGGAGGAGGAGGAGGGAGAGAATGAGAGACAAAGAGAGAAGGAAAGAGAAAAGAGACAAGAATAGGAATGAGAGGGAAGGAAGCAAGGAAGAGGAGGAGGAGGGAGAGAATAAGACAAAGAGAGAATGAGATAAGAACACGGGAGGAGAGGAAGGAGAGAAAATAAATGAAAAAAAAAAAAAAGAGAGAAGGAAACAATGATAGAAGATAGAAAGGGAAATAGGAGATAAAGGAGGAGAGGGAACGAATCAAGGAGGAGGAGGAAGACTAGGAGGACAAGGAGGAGGAGGAGAAGGAGGAGGAGGAGAAGGAGGAGGAGGAGAAGGAGGAGAAGGAGAAGGAGGAGAAGGAGAAGGAGGAGGAGGAGGTGGAGAAGGAGAAGGAGGAGGAGGAGGAGGAGGGCCTGGGTCTGGTCTCTTTGTATGCCCCAGTCGTCCGCCAATAACCTTTAATAACTTTTAACGTATTGCTTTCCGGGTGTAATTTAAAGCGCTTGGCGGCCCCGGGGACGGTGAGGGACGGCGGCGGGGCGGGCGCGCGGCGGGGCCCTGCGTGCATCAGCGGCCGGGGCGCGGGGGTCAAGCGGGGGCGGCCTGGCGGGGTGGTGACACTGATACAACGTGATAACCCACCCGGGGCGCCTGGGGGGGTGGGGGGCAGGGAGGGGGGAGGGGGGAGGGGAGGAGTAAAGGGGTGGGGCTTGTCTTGCATTGTTCTGCTTGTGTTCTTTCTTCTTTTGCTGTTTTTCTTTTATTTTCTGTTTGTTTTTCTTTGGTTTGTCTTTATGTTTTTCTGCTGTGTGTTGTTTGTTTTTCTATTACTGTTTTTTTGTATCTTTTCTTCCTTCCATCTTTTCTTCCTTCTATCTTTTCTTCCTTCCATCTTTTCTTCCTTCTTTGCGGCCATTTTTTCCAGACTCTCCTTTTTATCATTTAATGGTGACTTCTTTTAATAATACCAGCTTCTATTATCTCTTCTTCCTTCCTTCCTTCCTTCCTTCCTTCCTTCCTTCCTTCTGGAGTCTACTTTTCCTCTTCCTTCCCTGTTACCTTTATCATCACACCTATTACATTTGCCTCTTCTTTCTTCTTCCCTTTCTATCTTCCTTTCTTCCTTCTCTTCCACCTATCCTTCCTTCCTTCCTTCCTACTTTTCATCCATTCATTCCGTACAACATGCTACCACCAATTCATCCCCTCCTTAAGCCATCTCACACCCATACACAAAACAGGCCAAGAAAGGAAGGGGGCGGAAGGGAGGGTCGTCAGGGTAGGGAAGAGGACGGTGTAGGGAGGGTCGTCAGCTATGTTGTGAGTCGTGTTAGTGTGCGGGTCGTTCTGGCTTAAGTGAATTCATCCTCTCTCGTTCTCAAGGATGTCTTCAGTTCCCTTCAGTTCGCCTTCATTTATCCTGAAAGAGGCGGTGAGGGCGGGCAGGGTGGCGGGGGGTGGCGAGCATTGAGGAGAGCTTAGGCTGGGCTGGACAGGATGATGGTGGGTGGGTGGGGAGATGGTGGGATGAGATGGTTGTTGAGTGGAGTGGGTGGGAAGGAGGAGGAGGAGGAGGAGGAGGAGGAGGAGAGGGATTGTGAGTGATAGTGTCAAGAGGAGGAGGAGGAGAAGAAAATGGAGACGTGGAGTGAAGAGGAGGTGGAGGAGAAGGAGGAGGATTCTGTGTTTAGAGATGGAAGGAGGAGGAGGAGAAGAAAGAGAAGAGGGAATAGAATAGAAGAAAAAATGAAGAAAATGAGAAAGAAAAAAGTGACGGTGAATTAGTAGAAGTTAATTAGATATAGGCAGAGTATGAAGGGAGAGAGAGAGAGAGAGAGAGAGAGAGAGAGAGAGAGAGAGAGAGAGAGAGAGAGAGAGAGAGAGAGAGAGAGAGAAAAGGAAGCGAGGATAGAAGGGAAGGAACAAGAAAAAGAGAGAAGGAAAGAGGGAAAAAATATTAGAGAAAGGAAAGCAATGAGAGGGAAGAAGAAAGAGAGTAAAGAAAAGATAAGGGTGGAAAGATAGACAGAGAGAGAGAGAGAGAGAGAGAGAGAGAGAGAGAGAGAGAGAGAGAGAGAGAGAGAGAGGAATCGTGGGTATAGGTGTGTAGGGGGGAGGAGGCGTAGGGGGGGGGGGCTACCTGTTTAGTAATCCAGGTGAGGCCGCGAGATCATGGGTGGAATGCGTTAAATTAAGCTCAGGACTACACGATCTTTACTCTTACTCTCATATACACGTTTTCCTCAGACTCCTCCCGCCCTAGCAGCGATAAGATAAAGATAGGCCTATATTCTCTCACTTTGCCTCCCTCCTCTTCTTCCTTTTCCTCCTCCTTCCCCTTCTCCTCCTCCTCCTCCTCTCCTTTGCTTCTTTTCTCCTTTGTTCTCTTTTAGAACTTCTCCTTCCTTCTTTTCGTTTTTGTTTTCCTTACTCCTTTTCATATTTCACTTCATTTTTTTTACTCCTTTTTACATATTATTCTCCTTCCCCCTCACTGATTCTTCCTATTCCGAGTATCTGGTCTTCTTCTCCTCCTCCTCCTCCTCCTCCTCCTCCTCGTTACACACCCACATCTGATCAGGCTTTCGTAGAGATTGTGTCACTATTTCCATGGGTAGTTTTATGAGCCTCGTGTAGTGTTACAAGGCTTTTTCACCGTGAATGTGAAGAAAACCTCCTCATGACAACCCGACTGATCTCCCTCGTGGCCTTTGGAAATAGCTGTTGTGGGAGCCCAAAGCGTCTGGGAACACGGGACAAAGATACACAAAGATACATTCCTCTCCCCTTCCGTCACACCTCAAGGCCAGGCGATGCAGGGCGAGTGAGATTGAAGGAGAGGTAGGGGAACGGAGAAGGAGGGGGAGAGATAGGGAGACGGAATAGAGATAGGGAGAGGGAGAAGAAGGAGGAGGGGGAGAGATAGGGAGACGGAATAGAGATAGGGAGAGGGAGAAGAAGGAGGAGAGATAAGGAGAGTAAGATAGAGATACAGTTGCCTTTTTCTTTGCCTCGTGAGATTTGTAAGATAGAGATGTAGTTCTCTTTTCTATTATCAAAGCGTTTAAAGTATCGCCTAAATCACGAAATCAGGCAGCCTCGTAATGAGTCAACTGGCCTTCTGCTGTCTGCTCCTCCATGTTTCCATGTATCCTTCTCCTCCTCCTCCTCCTCCTCCAATACCCAGCACGGTTTCAGAAATTAGCGGTCATGCTTAACTAATCTATTGGACTTCTTGCAAAATATATAAAACTGGGATGATCACATCTTCAGCGATGTTATTTATCTGGAATTCCAGGAAGCCTTTGACACGGTAGGCGGGGCAGGCGGTGGCTGAGTGGTCAACATGCGAGCGCGGTGTCCTGGAGGACCCAGGTTCAAGTCCCACCCGCTGCTACAAGCTGGCAATTTCCAGTCATCGCCAAGTGGCCTAAGACTACCAACACACTGTCCTGAAGACCACACGAAAATCATTCCATCCTTAAGGGTTCAGTCGTATGAGGAACAATTCAAGTAACTCATCTTCTTCACGCGGAAAAGAGATGCTTAGGAGGGCATCTGATTCAGGTCTTCAGGTACCTGAAGAAGTTCAGTAACGTTGATAACTCGAAAGTTCTTTGAACTACAAACCAAATCTAGAACAAGAAATAACAGGCTTGCTCCCCCGTGGAGCAGTGGTCAACATGCTTGGCTACGACTCTGCGGGCCCGGGTTCGAATCCCGACCTGGGCAGTCGGCATGCAGCTCACGCAGCTGGTCATCCTCCCTTTTGCGGTGGTCGATAAATGGGGAACCAGGGAAACCTGGGGAAGGTAAGCTGTGCTAATTCCGGATTTCACACTGGCCCTCGTCCCGGGGTAATTGACTGTTGCTTACCACAGGCTCAAAAGGCCAGCGGTACGGAGATGAGCACCGCAGCCACGCGTAGCTGTAGCGCATTCATCCACCTCTACCTATTCGAGGCGATTTAGTACAGGCATTGGCAATAGCTTCTCATTAAACCGAGTCATCCGCCATTAGAACAACCTTCCTGCAGAAGGAGTAAGTGCGGAAACCATTAACTCCTTTAAGAACAAATCGACTGCTACAATGTTGTCTCATGAGTAAATTGAACACAACCGAGGTGCTGTCCTCTGCTCGGCAGGCACGAAGTGACTATAGGCAGATGAAAGCTCTGTAGCCCTCAACCCCGCACTGAGCCAAGAGGCCTGCCTTTCCATGTTTTCATGTTCCCTCCTCCCGCTGTGAGAAGAAGGCAGAGTCAAGTCCAGTCAAGTCTAGGCAGTATTCAGGCGCACCAAAAGACCTTGTTTATCCTCGCCGTTAATAACACGCGGGACATGAGCGTCAGGCGGGGCCGCGGCGGCCGGTCAGCGCCGGTGTTCCGCCGCTTTATGGGCGTAATATTTTGACGTGAACCGCCGCTTCACCTGGCTTGATGAAGATGCTCGTGCGGACAGGTGTGCTTGGGAAGGGAGGGGAAGGTGGTGGCGGGAGGAAAAAAGAAGGAAAGTAGGAAGAAAAGGGAGAGACAAGTATACATGAGAAGGAGAAAAAGAAGATAGAAGAAGGAAGAAAGAAGATAGAAAAAAGGGAGGGATTGAGTAAAGAAGATGGAAGAAAAGGGAAAAGAAGAATAAATTGGAAAAAAAGGGAGAGAAGGAAGACTGATGATGGAAGGAAAGGGAGGGAAGGAAAAAAATGGAAGAAAATGAAAGAAGGAAAGGAGAAGATGGAAGAAAAAGGATGAAATGAAGAAAAAAAAGGTGAGGAAAAGAAGGGAGATGATTACAAGAAAATAAAGGAATAACAAATGAAAAGAAAGAAGGAAAGTGCGGATGTGAAAGTGAGTACAAGGAAAAGAGTGAAATGAGGAAAGAAAAAGAAGGGAGTAAAAGAAGAAAAGAAAATGAACGGATACGCGAAAACTAGCGCTTGGCAAAAAGAAAGGGAAAAAAAACGAAATGGAAAAATTTGAATAATAAAGGAAAGAAAAGGAAAAAAAATGAATGAGTAGCTTTTTTTTGAGTAGCGAACTTTTTTTGAGAAGCGGGCTTTTTTTGAGTAGCGGGCTTTTTTTGAGTAGCGGGCTTTTTTTGAGTAGCGGGCTTTTTTTGAGTAGCGAGCTTTTTTTGAGTAGCGAGCTTTTTTTGAGTAGCGAGCTTTTTTCATATTTGTTTCTTTTTTTTTCCCTTGAACTGACTCCTTTGCTGTAAAAAAAAAAAGAATTAAGAAGTATGTTGAAGACTGACTAAGAAAACTTTAAATACCACGAAAAAATTAATAAGTTGTGTAAGGCATAACATTTTCTTGCTGAATCTACATATGTTAAAATGAAAATCAGTGTCAAGCATAACCTCTTCTTGCTTAATTCACACAAAACAAACACCGTAACTCACATAAAGCATAAACACACACACACACACACACACACACACACACACACACACACACACACACACACACACACACACACACACACACACACACACACACACACACACACACACACACACAGTTATACCCATCATTCAATATTCAATCGTCATTCCGCATCCCGGGAAGAGGAGGAGGAGGAGGAGGAGGAGGAGGAGGAGGAGGAGGAGGAGGAGGAGGAAGAATAGTGTACATGCAGGGAGTAGGAGGATTAAATTGTTGTTGTTGTTGTTGTGTGTGTGTGTGTGTGTGTGGTCCCTCATTTTCCGCTTCTGTTATTTTGTTTGTCACTTGTTGTCTGTCTGTCTCTCTGTCGCTATGTCTGTCTGTCTGCCTGTCTGTCTCTCTGTCGCTATGTCTATCTGTCTGCCTACCTGTCTCTCTGTCGCTATGTCTGTCTGTCTGCCTGTCTGTCTCTCTGTCGCTATGTCTATCTGTCTGCCTGTCTGTCTCTCTGTCTATCGATCGGTCTTTATCTTTTAGTACGTCGGTTTTTCTTGTATGTTTTTATAATGCGTGTGTTTCTCTTTCTCTGTCCACCTCTGCTCTCTCTCTCTCTCTCTCTCTCTCTCTCTCCACACACCTGACACACCCTAATCAAGGTATCTATTGTGCTTTTCTCTTCACCTTTCATTCCTCTTTTTTTTTCCTCCTCTCGCTTTTGTTCCTCTCGTGCCCAGAAGAGAGAGAGAAAAAAGAAAGAGAAAAAAAACTCTCACTCCTCCTTTCTCTCTTTCTCTCCCGTCTATTCTTTCTCTCTCTTTTTCGCGTACTCTTTTTCTCTCTCTGTCTCGCTCTCTCTCTCTGTTTACTTTTCTATATACATAAAGTTCTGTTGAAGGGGTGGCTGTGTGTGTGTGTGTGTGTGTGTGTGTACTGGGAAATATGAGAGCTTGGACAGATGAAGATAAGGGCGAGTTACGTGAGGAGGAGGAGGAGAAGGAGGAGGAGGAGGAGGAGGAGGAGGAGGAGGAGGAGGAGGTGAGGCTGGTGAAAGAAAAGGAGGAAGGGCGGAAGAAGGAAGGGAAAGATTGACTTCTGATTGTGAATATAAGGAGAAAGAGGAGGAAGAGGAGGAGGAGGAGGAGGAAGAGGAGGAGGAGGAGGAGGAGGAGGAGGAAAGGGAAGAAGAGGAGGAAGTATGAAAGATAAGACAGAAAAGGAAGCATGACCAAACAGAGGAATGAGAAGAAAAATAAAATAAAGAATAAACGGAAGAGAAAACACCAACAAACAACAACAACAACAACAGCAACAACACTAACATCGGAAGAACAAGAAGAATAGAGAGATTAAGAACAAGAACAAGAACGGAAGAAGAATATATGAAAATAATGTTAAAGAATATGAAGAAAAGTGAGAATAAGAAAAAGAAGTATAAGAGGATGAAGAGGAAAAGAAGAGGAGGAAGAAGAGGAAAAGGAAGATGATGATGGAAAGAAAACGAAGAGGGAGAGAAAGGAGAAGGAAGATGAAGAAGAGGAAGAAGAAGAGGAAGAAGAAGAAGAAGAAGTAGAAGTAGAAGCAGAAGCAGAAGCAGAAGCAGAAGAAGAAGAAGAAGAAGAAGAAGAAGAAGAAGAAGAAGAAGAAGAAGAAGAAGAAGAAGAAGAAGAAGAAGAAGAAGAAGAAGAAGAAGAAGAAGAAGAAGAAGAGGAGGAGGAGGAGGAGGGAGAGACATCGAAACATGAGACGAGAACCACAAAGATCAATCCGAGAGAGAGAGAGAGAGAGAGAGAGAGAGAGAGAGAGAGAGAGAGAGAGAACAGACATAAACCGTTCCCATCCATTCCTGAGGCCTTGTCACATAGGATAATTTACACACACACACACACACACACACACACACACACACACACACACCTGTCCGTCAACACCTTTACAGCCCCACACCTTTATTCCTCCCTCATTTGGCCCATTACCTGCAGGCCGGCCACCAGGTAACCTTAATTAGGGCCATCCAGGTAGGGGAGGAATAGCATGTCACCAGTGGGGAGGGGGAGGGAGGAAGCGGAGAAGGAGGGAGGAGAGGTTATGTACGTGTGTGCGCGGGGAGGGGGGGGGGGGGGAAGCTGTGTGTCTGTGTGCGCGGGTGTGTGTGTGTGTGAGAGAGAGAGAGAGAGAGAGAGAGAGAGAGAGAGAGAGAGATGTTACGGAATGAATGCAGGAAGAGAAAAGAGATAAATGGAAAGAAAGGAAGAAAGGAAAACAAGAACGGTGGAGGAAAAATGCTTAAGAGGAAGGGTAGATAGATTGAGACAGAGATACTGTGTTTTATATTATTTATTTTCTCTCATTTTTCTTCCTCTCCCTTTCCTTTCTCTTCTTCATCTCCCTCTTACTTTTCTCCTACTTTTCTTCCTCTCCCTTTCCTTTCTTTTCTCATCTCCCTCTACTTTTCTCTCACTTTTGTGCCTCTCACTCCCCTTTCTTTTCTCATCTCCCTCTTACTTTTCTCTCACTTTTCTGCCTCTCCATTTCCTTTCTCTTCTTCACCTCCCTCTCACTTCTATGATTTCGCTTTCCATAATAACATCTTTTAAATCCCTTACCCAACTCTACTAAACACACACACACACACACACACACACACACACACACACACACACACACACACACACACACACACACACACACGTACACCATGATGAAAACAAACCCTCATGGACATCCTCAGCCCCCTAAAGTGTCCTAATTGGTCCTCCATTACATACGAATACTAATAAATAAAGATAATTAGTGGTGGGGACCTCAACGCATCGACCCTTGTTTAAGTAGTGATCCAGACCAGACAAGCCGCTCTTCCTCCCTCTCCTCCCCATCTACCCATCCCCTTCCCTTTCCCCATCCCTCCCCTTCCCCTAGAGCGGCCCTGCAAGGCGCCCCCACGTGACCTGCCTCCACAACGTCACCGTGCATGTCTAATTACGTGTGTGTGTGTGTGTGTGTGTGTGTGTTTACCTGTCGCTGCATACCTTGGATTTGTTGATCGCTCTCACCTTTATTTTGATTTGCATTTGTTTGTCTTTATTTTTTATTGTTTTTATTTTGTTTTGCCCTGAGCTGTCGGCGATGTCTTGAGTATTTTGTAGTTTTTTTTCTTTTCTTTTTGTTGTAGTTGTTTAATTGTTCCACGTCTTCATTTGTAAAAGTTATCGAATATCACTTTTTTATAAGTTACATTTTTTTTTCTTATGCGTTTTTGTGCTCGTTTTTAATAATCACCTTTTTTTCTATTAATTAAGCATCATTTCGTATTATAATTACCTGTTCTTGAGTTGTGAGTTTTCATTGTTAAAGACTTACAAGTACCACCTTTATTCTGTCTCTTTATTTTCTTGTTGATTTTTCTATCTTTTCGTTCTTCTAGTTTTTTTGTTGTTTCTTTTTTAATCTTATGTCTCAAAGCTTTCTCAATTCTCTTTTCTCTCTTTTCTGTCCATTCGCTTTCTTGTATTTTTTTGTTGTTTCTCTTTTTATCTTTTCTGTGTTAAAGGTTTCCCGATTATCTTTCCTCTCTTTTCTGTCCATTCGCTTTCTTGTATTTTTTTTTTGTTGTTGTTTCTCTTTTTATCTTTTCTGTGTTAAAGGTTTCTCGATTATCTTTCCTCTCTTTTCTGTCCATTCGCTTTCTTGTATTTTTTTGTTGTTTCTCTTTTCATCTTTTCTGTGTTAAAGCTTTCTCGATTCTCTTTCCTCTCTTTTCTATCCATTCACCTTCTTTTTTATTTTTATTTTTTGCTGATTCTCCTACATTCTTATATAATGGGCAACCTTCGAAGATGCTTCCGTCAGGGGGCAGCACTGGTCCTATGAATCCTTCTAACTGGACACAAGACGCTGGACACAGACAGAGGCCGAGAGGTACGAGCAAAGCCGCAGACCAGGAGAGTTTGGACAGTTTCATCACGTGTTGTTACTGAAGATGCCGCGCGAAATTAAAATTGATGCTGATACAAGTGGTTTTTTTATGTATTTATTTGTTTTATTTATTTACTTGTTTATCTATTTATTTACTTTTTTTTGGTGTGTGTGTGTGTGCTCTAGGCTCTGTGTTGGAGTTCCTGACGATACCTAGAACACCGGAAAATAAAAATTGTATCACTAACAGTTTGAATTTCGGCGGGTCATTTGGAAACGACATGGCGCCCGTGATGAAGCCGACCAAACTCTCCTATTCCATGGCTCTGGGTACAGGTGCTGCCCCCTATGATGAAACACCCTTCAAAGTCCCCTAGATACTCAATTTTCATGACTTGCTTATTAGGAAGTTCGCTCATTTGCATTATTTATTCATTCATTTATTTATTTGTTTATGAAGTTTGCTCATTTACATTATTTATATATTTGTTGATTCATCTGTTTATTAATGTATGCAGCAACGAGTCGTGTTACATCCGCGGGATCCGCCAATTACATGTGTTCCGTGTGTGAACGCATCGGTCCTCGGCCAGGAAGTTCATGCACGACACGCACCCACCAGAATAATGTTTTGGGAATTCTCTATCACGTTTCCTTTTGTGGAGCAGTTGTTTAGCGCGCCTTCCCTTCCCCTCCTCGCCCCCTTGTTGTTTTTGCGTGCCCTTGATTGCTTCCTCTGGTGTAAAAAAAATAAACAAGCAGAACCAAACTTACTTTAGTCATGCACAACACAACACAGCACAAACAGGAATCTCTTTAATAAGTGTTTTGGCCTCGCTTACTCTCCTCTATAATTATCATTCTTCTTATGGTAAGGGACGTAGACCAAGGACTAAGCAATAAATGGATGTGTTTATTTTACAGCAAAGGATGCAGCTCAAGGACAAAAATAAATAAAAACAAAAAAAAGCCCGCTAAACACTGCTCCCAAAAAGAAAGTAGAATGAATGGCTAAACGAGAAGTCAATTTCGGGTGGAGAGGTGTCTTGATACTCCCCTCTTAAAACAGTTCAGGTCATAGGTAGGAGGAAATATAGACGGAGGAAGTCTGTTCTAGAGTTTACAAGCAAAGGGGATGAAAAAATGAAGATACTGATTAACTCTTGCATAAGGGATATGGGCGTTTGTAGCGGGGCCGCGGGAAGGGGGAAGGCATGCAATTAATAAGTTCAGAAGAGCAGTTAGCATTAAGATATCGATAAAAGATAGAGAGGCAACATTGCGGGGTAATTCAAGAGGTAGAAGACTGCTGGTAAGAAGAGGGGAGTCGATGAGACGAATAGCCTTGGACTTCACTCTGTCTAGCCGAGCTGTGTGTGTGGAGCCCCCCTCCTCTCCCCCGCCCTCTACATGAGATGCGCCCTCCATTCGAAAAAATAAAATTAATATGCTGTTTCTCCCTTAAAGAATATGAGAGATGCCCTAAAACGAAAATACTGAAAAGGATTATAGATTGAGAACGACCTCGGAATGAAAACGACCATAGACTGAAAACGAATATAGATTGAACATGACCAAAGACTGTAAAACGACCACAGATTGATAACGACCAAACTGAAAACGTCCTTGCGTAAATTATTTCCACACCTGTTTTTATTTTCTACTCCATACCTGCTTAAGATTACCGAGGTGAATTAGGCATGCGCAGGTATCCGTCTCATTAGGTGTAGGGCGTGTGCAGCGTGAGAAGAGGTCCAGGTGCACTTAGGAATGAGTGTGTGTGTGTGTGTGTGTGTGTGTGTGTGTTGTTGTTGTTTTTCTTGTTGTGTTCCATCTTTGTATTGTGTATATATGTTGTTGTTGTTGATGATGATGTTATTGTTGTTGTTTTGTTGTTGTTGTGTTGCATCTGTGTTGTGTGTGGCAAAGAATGAAAAGAAAATAAGTAAAAGAGAGGAGAAAAATGAGAAAAGAATAAAAATCAAGATAAGAAAAAGAAGGACGGAAGAAACATAAGGAAGGAAGGAAAGAAAGAGTGAAGGAAAGAAGGAAAAAAGGAAGAAAATTAATCAGAAGGAAGGAAAAGACAGAGAAGAGGAGGGAAAGGATGAAGGATATTGAGGAAGCTACTAGAGAAAAATGCAAAAGGTGTTAGAAAAGAAAACGCTTAAAAGAGAGTAAGAATGAAAGAGAAAAGAAAGAAAGACAGAAAAAAATAGAAAGAATGAAAGGAAAAGAGAGATAGACAATACAAACGAATGATAAGTGTAAATAAAACAAGGAAAGGAGGAAAATAATGAAGAAAAAACGTAACGGAAAGAAAATAAAAAACACAAGAACAGGAAAAACTAAAACCAAAAAATCGTAATAGTCAGAATCAAAACAATAAATCCAAATAAAGAAAAAAAATAATATAAACTTGAAGAAAAAAAAAACGAGCTCTTCCTTGTTTGCGGCCTTGTTTATTTACTTTGATGTTTTGTTTATTGTTGTTTACTACTGTCGACTTCCTGCTGTGTGTTGGTCTGTGTTTTTTTTTCTTCTTCCTCTTCCTCGTTCGTTTTCTTTCCTTTTACTTTCCTTCTTCTCTTTTATTCCTTTTTGCTTGTTTGTGTCTTTCTTTTTTCTTTCATTTTTTTCCTCTTCCTCTTTCCTTCTTCTTTCCTTCTTCTCATTTATTCCTTTTTGCTTGCTTGTGTCTTCCTCTTTCCTTCCACTTCTTCCTCTTCCTCTTTCGTTTTCTTTAATTATTGCTTCCTACTTCTCCTCTTCTATTCCGTCCCTCTTGCTTGTGTATTTCTTCTTTCTTCTTTCTTTCCTCCTTCTTTCGTTTTCTTAATTTTTGCTTCCTCTTTTCACTTCATTCATTATTTTATCTCACATTCTCCTTCCACTTGTTTGCTTCTTATTTTATTTTTTGCCTTCCATCTCATCTTTCATCCTCTCTCCTCTTCTCCTCTGTCCTATTCTCTTCTTTCCTCTTCTTTCCTTCTTGTTTTCACTTTTCACTTTTCATTATTTTATCTCACATTCTCCTTCCACTTGTTTGCTTCTTATTTTATTTTTTTCCCTCCATCTCGTCTTTCATCCTCTCTCCTCTTCTCTTCTCCTCTGTCCTATTCTCTTCTTTCCTCTTCTTTCTTTCTTCTTTTCACTTTTCACTTTTCATTATTTTATCTCACATTCTCCTTCCACTTGTTTGCTTCTTATTTTATTTTTTGCCCTCCATCTCTTCTTTCATCCTCTCCTCTTCTCTTCTCCTCTGTTCTATTCTCTTCTCTCTCATTTACTTTTCTCTCCTCACGTATCTGTTCTCCTCTTTCTTCCTCTCTTCCTCTCATCTCCACGCGGGCTTTCTCTTTGAAGTTGAGGTCACAAACAGTATATTTATCCTCCTCCTCTTCCTCTTCCTCCTTCCTCCTCCTTTTTAATCGCTCCCAAGTTGCTACAGTCTTATTAATTTCGTTATCAGTTTATTTTCTTACTTATTTGTTTATCTAGGTGTGTGTGTGCGTGTGTGTGTGTGTGTGTGTGTGTGTGTGTGTGTGTGTGTGTGTGTGTGTGTACCCCTACCCCTTTTCAAAACCCTTTTACCGTACCCTTTTTAAACTCTAATATCCCCCTCCCTTCCCTCCCTTTATCTCCCTATTCTACCTCTTAACACCCCCGTCCTTCCTTTCTCCTCCATTTTATCTCCCTCTTCTGCCTCTTAAACCCCCCTCCCTTCCCTCCCTTCCTCCCTTTATCTCCCTCTTCTGCCTCTTAAACCCCCCTCCCTTCCCTCCCTTCCTCCCTTTATCTCCCTCTTCTGCCTCTTAAACCCCCCTCCCTTCCCTCCCTTCCTCCCTTTATCTCCCTCTTCTGCCTGCCTCTTATTCACTTCACATCCCTTCTGGCCCTTTCCTCCCTGCGTGTCCGGCCCCCTCTCCCGCCACTCGCCGCGCCGCCCCCCGCCCCGCCCCTCCATTAAGCGCCCCCTCAGGCAGATGTCAACACACTGCTATCACGGGGGACATCACGGGAGCCCTTGACACCCATTACCGCCGCCACGCCCCTTCACGGAGGACCAGAAAGCCTTACACATACCACTCGTTTCCATTCGTTCTTCTCTGCTCCATCGTAAGCTCTTCAAAACGAGTGTGTGTTATTTAATGTAGTTTATGCAGTTATTATTATTATTATTATTGTTATTGCTGTTACATATCATTAAGTAGTTTTGTCAAGTGTATTATCGCAGTTTTGTTCTTGAAAATTTGTGTATTCTTTTTATTCAATCCTTTATGAAGACAGACACAGACACAGATCGTCTTTCAAAGTCTGTGTATCTTAGTTATTTTAGCATTTATGATTCAGTTTGAAATCTCAGTAACTTCAACGTTTTAGCAGCTGTTTTTCATAATCCGAGTAGCATTTATATTTTAGCGTTTATTAAGTTCTTCCATCCTTTAAAGTTTGTATATGTTATTTATTTTTCTGTTTATTTAGCAGTTTTATCCTTCAAAAAGTAGTGTATATTTTTTTGTTATTATTTTAGCGTCTGAGCAGTCCAGTTGCGTGTATCCCATTTTGCGTGTATCTTATTCATCATATTTGTATCTTATTTATTTCAGCGTCTAAACAGTAATGACCTTCAAAATCGGTATAGCTTATTCATTTTAGCGTTGATGTAGTTTTTAAATAATGTCGTAGCTCAAGTTTTTGTGTTTCCTTCGATTTGATTCTTTGTGTTGCAGAAGTTTCCAATCCCCTGTTTTTAATATTTACTTGGATTACATTATGTTTGCTTTGAAGTAGTTTCCAGTCCTTTAACTCAAGTATTCGATTTTCTTTAGATTTAATCCTTTGTGTTGTTGTTCCTTATCTAGAGCTTCTGTAATATCTGTTTTAACTCGTACCTTTCTCATGTTTTTTTTTCCTCTCTCTTTGTTATTCTGTCCTTCAAAACTAGTCTTTCATATTTAGCCTTAAAGTAGTTTTCTTCGGATTAAATGATTTATGTGTAGTAATTTCGAATCATCTACCTCTCTCTGTGCTTGTGTATCTCTTCTCCATATTTTCTTCATCCTGGTTTTATTTTCTTCTCTTATTTTAATCCTTTCGCTTTCTGAGTTTATCTTATATGGTACATGATCTCTTCCATGTTATTCCTCGCCTTCCATCTCTTCCCTCATCTTCTCTCTCCTCTTCTCTTCTCTGTTCTGTTGTCTTCTCTCCTCTCCTTTCCTCTTCTTTCCTTTCCATTTCTCTTATATATTGTTAACTTCTCTCCTCTCGTCTGCTCTCCTATTTTTCCTCTTCTCCCCTCGCTTCTCCTCTCCTCCCCTCTTTTCTCCTCTCTTCTCTCCTCTCTTCTGTTCTCTCCTCTCCAGTTATCTCCCCTCCTCTCCTCTTCTACCCAATCCTCTCCAGTTCTTTCCCCTCCTTTCCTATATTTTCCTCTTCTCTCCAATTCCCCAATCTCTCCTCCAATTCTCCAATCTCTACTCTTCAATTCTCTCATCTTATTTTTTTCTCTAATACTCTCCTCTCTTATTCTTTCCATTTCTCTTCTCTTTCTCCTCCTCCTCCTCCTCCTCCTCCTCCTCCTCCTCAAAATACAGGTAATAAACGACGCTTTGCTACACGTAACACACCTGTAAACTTCATAATACCTTCTTCTTCTTCTTCTTCTTTTTCTTCTTCTTTTTCTTTTTC
The DNA here is from genome assembly GCF_024679095.1 of Eriocheir sinensis. Lineage (NCBI taxonomy): Eukaryota > Metazoa > Arthropoda > Malacostraca > Decapoda > Varunidae > Eriocheir > Eriocheir sinensis. The sequence continues at coordinate 4,513,574 of NC_066541.1, read as the reverse complement.
TTTTTCTTCTTCTTTTTCTTTTTCTTTTTCTTTTTCTTCTTTGTCTTCGTCTTCTTCTTTTCTTCTTCTTCGTCTTCTTCTTCGTCTTCTTCTTCTTCTTCGTCTTCTTCTTCTTCTTCTTCTTCTTCTTCTTCTTCACCTCCTCCTCCTCCTGCTCCTCCTCCTCCTCCTGCTCCTCCTCCTCCTCTTCCTTCTCCTGTTTATGTAGGATTATAAGGTTGTTTTTTTTATGTTGCTTGGTCGTAATGTTTCTTTTATTGGCTGCCTTAGGTGTGTGTGTGTGTGTGTGTGTGTGTGTGTGTGTGTGTGTGTGTGTGTGTGTGTGTGTGTGTATTCGCCTTGTGTTCTCGTATTCGTTTTTTTTTTTTTTTTTTAATCTTATGTTTAGTTTTTTTTATTGAGAATTCTTGTTTTCCTTTAATGGAGAAGGAAAAAGAGGAGGAAGAAGAGGAGGAGGAGGAGGAGGAGGAGGTAAAAACTAGAAAAAAATAATAATAAGAGAAAACGAAGAGGAGAAAATGGTGTAAAAAGGAGAAGAAAAAGAAAAAAAGATGTTCAGTGTAAGTGTAAAAATATCTAGTGCAATAAGAAGAGAAAATAAAGAAGAGAATAAAGAAATAACGAGAGAAAAGTATACAGAAGAAATGTTCAGTATAGTACAAAAATGTCTGGTGCGCACACAAAAAAGTTTATGTGAAAGCAAAACCGTAAAAGCGGCTCATAAGTTAAGCTTCAAAGTATAAAAGGCGCAAGTTAACGTAATTTTTGTTTTTAGTAACACGAAGAAGAAAAAAATAGACCTTCACTCCTCCTAACTCCATCTTTTTCTTCTTCTCTTGTCCTCTGATATTATCCTCATTATTTTTTCCCTTCCTTTGAAATTGTAAAAGATAAAAAAAATCCTTCAAGGTGTAAAAAGGCCAGAGTTATCGCTATTTTTGTTACCTTAAAAGATAAACTAGAGATGCTCATTTTTCTTCAAGCCTTCCGTCTCTTCTTTCCCTTCCTTTGAAATTGTAAAAGATAAAAAAAAAATCCTTCAATGTGTAAAAAGGCCAGAGTTATCGCTATTTTTGTTAACCTTAAAAGATAAACTAGAGATGCTCATTTTTCTTCAAGCCTTCTTTCTCTATTTCCCTTCCTTTGATATTGTGAACGTTCATAAATTTCCGTCAAATAGTAAAAGTTAAAAGGTCCTTGAAGGTGTTAAAGGTGATCGTATAGTTATTTTTGTTACCTTAAAAGACAAACTAAAGGTGATCGTGTCGTTATTTTTGTTACCTTAAAAGACAAACTAAAGGTGATCGTGTCGTTATTTTTGTTACCTTAAAAGACAAACTAAAGGTGATCGTGTCGTTATTTTTGTTACCTTAAAAGACAAACTAAAGGTGATCGTGTCGTTATTTTTGTTACCTTAAAAGACAAACTAAAGGTGATCGTGTCGTTATTTTTGTCACCTTAAAAGACAAACTAAAGGTGATCGTGTCGTTATTTTTGTTACCTTAAAAGACAAACTACAGGTGATCGTGTCGTTATTTTTGTCACCTTAAAAGACAAACTAAAGGTGATCGTGTCGTTATTTTTGTTACCTTAAAAGACAAACTAAAGGTGATCGTGTCGTTATTTTTGTTACCTTAAAAGACAAACTAGAGATGCTCATTTTTCTTCAAGCCTTCTTTCTCTTCTTTCCCTTCCTTCAAAATCGTAAAAGTTCATATATTTCCGTCAAATAGTAAAAGTTAAAAGGTCCTTGAAAGTGTTAAAGGTGATCGTGTCGTTATTTTTGTTACCTCAGTAGAGAAACTGGAGATGTCCGTTTTTCTTAAAGACTTATTTCTTTTTTTTCCCTTCCTTTGAAATTGTAAACGTTCATAAATTTCCTTCAAAGTATAAAACGCGTAAGTTATCGTTTTTTCGGTAATACAAACAAAACAACTTAAGGCTTCACTCTTCTCTGTTCTTTTTAAGTATTTTCTCTTTTTCTAGTCCTCATTTCTGACATTGCAGACGTTCAGATGCTTTACCTCAGAGTAAGTTGGTTATTGTTTGTCTTGTTCCCTTATTATACAAACACACCTCAAGGTTAATACCTTGAGGTGTGTTTGTATAATAACTTCTTAACTCTTCCCTTCTTTTCATTGTAAAATGTGTCCATCCTTCTTAAAATATTTCTTCAGAGTATAAAAGAAGTAAGTTGTCCTTTTTTTATTCCCCCTAATACAAATAAAACACAAGGTCGTAACTCCATCTTTCTCTCCCTTTCCTCAGCGCCGCGTCGCCGCCCAGCGTTACCTTTAACACGAAGAAGGAAATTAGACGGTAAGTAACAAATCTTGTTCTTACACCTGTAGTTTATTTACCTGCCCGCCTTATTTGGTGACGGAGTGCGGGCTGTTGAGGAAGAATATCTTTCTCTTTTTTTTTCTCTCTCTCTCCATCTCTTTTTCTACCGTACCTATTCACAGGATTTTTTTAGCTAACTTTTCTATAATTTGTGTATTATATATATATATATATATATATATATATATATATATATATATATATATATATATATATATATATATATATATATATATATATATATATATATATATATATATATATATATATATATATATATATATATATATATATATATATATATATATATATATATATATATATATATATATATATATATATATATATATATATATATATATAGCCTCTTCTTCCCATCTTATTTTCTCGTCTCTTTCTTCCCATTTTCCTCACAACGCCTCGCTTTTCACCAATTCTCGCCTCCTGCCCAACATTTTCACACGCTCCTTTCCCGTCTCCCGTCCCCCTTCCCCCTTTCCCTCCCCGCCGCCCCCATCTCCCCCCTGCCCCCTCCTTCCACCGTGGCCAGCCGTGCCTTTACTTCACACGTCCTTTGGGAAACTATTAACAGGTAAACCCCACTCACCTTTGTATACCTCAATGCCCCCCCCCCTCCCTCCCCCTCCCTCCCCCTTACCTGCCCTCCCCACCTCATCTCACCTGTTCTCTCCATTTCACCTGCCTTTGCCTCCCCATTACCTCTTGCCCCTAATCTTTCCTCTCTGACCATCTATCCCCAAAATTGCCTTACCTCCTTCTCCCACCGCCTCTTCTACCCCATCATCTCCCTCTCACCTCTCCTCCACCTCTCCCCTCCACTATTCCTTTCCTCAATCTCTCCTCCCCACTATCTCACCCCCCCTTCAATACCTCCTCAATTTTTATCTTTCCTTGCTTTCTCCCCATTACACTTTAATACTCTCCTCACTTTGCTCTTCTCCTCCTCCTCCTCCTTTTCCTTCGCTTCTTTCTCTCTCTCCTCCCCTTCTCTTCGTTCTTCTTTCACAGTTTTCTTTTCTTCTATCGCTTCTTTACCTCTACACTTTAACACTCTCCTCACTTTGCTCTTCTCCTCCTCCTCCTCCTTTTCCTTCTCCTCTTCTTTCTCTCTTTCCTCCCCTTCACTGTCCATCCTCCTCTTCCATTCACTCCTCTTTCGCTGTTTTCTTTTCTTTTATCGCTTCTTTACACTTCTTTACACTTTAACACTCTCCCCACTTTGCTTTTCTTCTCCCCCTCCTCCTTTTCCTTCTCCTCTTCTTTCTTTTTCTCTCCTCCCCCTCTCTGTTCCTCCCCTTCCCTTCGTTCTCATTTAACTGTTTCTATCGCGTCTTTACACTTTAACACTCTCCCCACTTTGCTTTTCTCCTCCTCCTCTTCCTCTTCCCTTCTTTCATCTTTCACTGGTTTCTCTCCTTCTATCGCTTCTCCTTATCATCCACTCCTCTCTCCTGTTTCCCTTTGTTTATCTTCCCAGTCCACTTCTCTCCTCACCCGCCCTTTTTCATTTTTTTTTAGTTTCCCCTATCTCTCCCCCTCTCCTTCTAGCTTACCCTGTCCATTACTCCCCTTCCCCTCCCACCCATTTTCCTCCCCCTCCCCTTCATCTCACTCATCTCTTCCTCATTTCACTTGCTTCCCCGTTTTCTGCTCTCTCTCTTAATCTTTGCCTGTTACCTCGTCATCACCTTCCTCTCTCCCCTCTTCCCTCCCCTCTGCTCTCCCTTTCTTTCCTTCCCCTCCCCTGCCCTTCTCCTCCCCACTTCCCCTCCCCTTCCTTCCTTTTCATCCCCTCCCTTCCCCCCCCCCCTTCCCTTTCCCTGACCCTTCACTCCTGTTCCCTCCCTTCTCCCCTCCCCCCCCCACTCCCCACACTTGTCCTGGGCCACGGGGAGTCACTTTGAAGGTTCCCCTAAATTGAGTGGTTCAGGTACACACACACACACACACACACACACACACACACACACACACACACACACACACACACACACACACACACACACACACACACACACACCTGTTTTATCACATACCTGACAATTGTTTAGGTCTCTGCCAACCCTTCACCCCTCCCCAATTATCTCCTCCTCCTCCTCCTCCTCCTCCTCCTCCTCTCTCCTTTTGGTCCTTTTCTCCCTTCTCTTCCTCCTCTCATGCTTTTAATGCGTTTGTTATTATCTTATCTGTTATTTTCTTGCGTTGTGTTTTCTTATTTTTTTGTTTTCCTGTCTTGCGTTTTCTTTTCTTGTTTTCTTATCCTGTGTTTTGTTCAAGCTTTTCTTCTCTTACATGATAGATAAGTTTTTTCATAAGTTCTGTATTCCTCGGTTGTCATCATCCTACACTTCTTTATTTTATCTTCTTCCCCCTCTTCTTTTTGTCTATTTCTTCTTCTTTCCCCTTTCTTTTCTTTGTATGTTTTGAATTTTCCCCCTCATGTTTTGTCTTCTTTCCCTCTCTCTATCTTCCTCTTTTTTTTGTCTTCCTCCTCCTCTGTTTTTCTTCTTCTTCAACGTCCACTTTTTTTTTTATTGTTTTTTTTTTCATTTTTCCATTTTCGTTGTCTGTTTCG